>NW_020944851.1:0-19519 GCF_900497805.2 Vombatus ursinus | reverse complement strand
AGTGTCTTATGCCTTACTCCCCTTTCTGCAGCCTATGGCCCACCCAGATAGATGGACCTCACACCCTACCTCCCACATCCCTCCACCTAACCTGGACAAGGCCGTGTCTCCTGCCTGGAAGGTACTTGCATCTCCACTTAGCCTCTGAGCTTCCATGGCTTCCTTCAGATTCTACTCCAGCACCACTCCCTACATAAAGCCTTTTCCTGATGTCAATCCCCCTGCAGCTCATCCTTCCCCTCACAGGAAACTTCTACCTTACATTGATCTTGTATGCCCTTTTTAAATGTACACGGAATCTCTGACAGCATGTAATTTCTCTGAGGGTAAGGGCATTTTTATTGTTGTTTCATTGCATTTCTAGAGCCTGGCACAAAGCAGGTATTTTAAAAGTGCTTGCTGATTACATAACTGTATTTCTGAACGTGATTCTCTGCTCCCTGAAGGCAAGTACCATGCTTTATTCACTGCTGTAACCTCCACAGCCCTTAGCAGAACATCTTAGCACATAGGAAACCTCCAATAACTATTTCACCAATGAAGGATGTGGTGGAGCCCTGCTCTCAGATGGGTCACACCAAAGCCACACTCCTCACCCCAGGCCCTGGCTGCAGATCCCAGCGTTTAGTCCCCATGTAGCAGCCGGCTCTATACCCCATCACCTGCCTCTTGGCCCCTGACTCAATCCTCCTTCCTTGTCTCACTTTTCTGCGCCTGTCCCACCTGCCCCCACTCTCATGATGCGACCCCCAGCTCTCACCACAAGCTCTTCCAGCAGAATCCAGCAGCACACTCTCCACTGTTGCCCTGGTAAGGACTGCACCCCCAGCCCTCTCAATCACCGGGATAATGTGAAAAGGGATTTCACTGGCGCCTCCTCTAGGGTAAAAGCCTCCATGAAGGTAGTGGTTGATGAGGATGGCATGCATAGAGAAACTGGCATTCTCTGGGGGAACACCTGCAGGAGAGAAGCAAGGTCAGTGTTTTAGGCTTGGCACTCATACCTTACAGGCCAGGATGACAATCCCTTCCAAAACAAGCTTCCTTACTTTACCTCCAGGACCAGAATCTTCCCCAATACCTAATCTATCCAGGAACCTTAATAAACAACCAAACCCGGGAACTTCAACAGTCTCTGGGGCAATGGGAGAGTTCTCCTCCAAGACTGGAATGTCACATCTAAAGATGACAGCCACATCTCACAGTACAGCAAGAGCTCCAGGGCATGGAGTGAAGGGAACTTTTATGGGGTACAGTGACATTCATTCACTCATTGTTTGATTGTTTGACCTCAACATCAGGCAGGTGATGTCATGACTTGCAAGTGTTTGGATTTAAGTGAGGCGGGCTGTGCAAAGTCACCAGCCTCACTCTCTCCTCTAGAGCCATCTGGGACATGAACAACCAATATGATTTTACATCTTCAAAGAGTCAACCAGTCAACATTTTGTTTTATTAAACATCATATGCCAGGCCCTATGCTAAGCAGGTGAGGCTACAAAGACAAAAAGAAAAGGTCCTTACTGTCTTCTATTGGTGGAGATGTTTACACAGAAATGTATACATGGAGTTGATTATGTGAAACGGATACTAAGGATTTGGGGGAAGGAGGGCACTAGGAGCTGGGGAGATGGGGAAAAGCTTCATGGAAAGGTGGTGCTTGATGTAAGATTTGAAGGAAATGAGGGATTCTCTGAAACACAGCTGAGGAGAACACATTCCAAGCATGGTTGACAGCTAGAGAAAAGAAGGGAGATGAGAGCAACAAAAAGTTCGGCTCGGCTATATTGCGGAATGCCAAGGAAGTGGAATAACTAATATATTGCTAATAAGGCTGGTTGGATAGGTAGGTTAGAGACAGGTTGTGACATCTCCATTTGATCCCAGCCATGATGAGGAACTTCTGGAGTTTCTTGAGTCAGGGCATGGTGTGGTCAGATGCCCTTTAGCAACCGTATAAGATGGTAAGCGTATAGACTTGAGGCAGGGAAAGCAAAGGTCACGACAAGTCTGGGTGAGAGGTGATGAGGGCTTGAATCCAAGTGGTGGAGGTGACAGTAGAACCCAAATTCCTTTGGCATGAAGAAGAAGCATTAGCAAGGACCTTTATGACATCAACAGAGTAATAAAGAACGACTCACATGTATAGTGTTTTGTGACTTAAAAAGCACTTCACATCTATTATCTCTGAACAAATTTAATAGGTTGGAAGTACAGGTATTATTTCAATTAGGGAAACTGAGGCTCACAGGTGAACTGAGTGCTTATTGGTCGCCCAGCTGTTCAGTGGTAGAGTCAGGACCTGAACCCAGCTCCGCTGGTGACAAGTCCAATATTCTGTCCAAGCTAATGGATTTGTAATCTAATCCACGTTGGCCCTCCCTCCAGCAGATCAGAACCCATTCCAGCTGGGAGAGTGACAATAATAATAATGAAGACAACCAGAATTATACAGCATCAACTATATGCCAGGCACTGTACTCAGCAAGTTACACATATGAAGTCACTGTTCCTCACGCCAACCCTAGGAGGTGGATGCTACTAGGATCCCCATTTTATAGTTGAGAAAACTGAGGCAAACAGAGGTTAAGTGACTTGCTCAGGGTCACACAGCTAGTAAATGTCTGAGGCTGGATTTGAACTCAGGTCCTCCTGACTCAAGGCCCAGCGCTCCATGCAATGCATCACCTAGTGACCTACAAATGACCAGTCCTCTGGTTAACAGGCTCTTGAGGGCCACAGGCATAAACTTCCCTTCCCCCCACTGCCAGCAAATCAAGGAGAGCCAGGAGAGCAGCAGCCTGTCCATGTGGGCCGCTAAACCACCCCTCACCCCTGGCTGCTCCCTTTATCCCCAGTATCCCCAGAGCTCAAGGTCCGTACCATAGGTGGGAAAGATGTAGCTGAGCATGGTTTTGAGTTCCTGGGAGGCAGGCAGCTGGTTGAGCACATCTGCTAAGCTCTGGGTGGCTGCTCTCAAGAAAGGGGAGAATAAGGCCAGCACCCCCAAACTGTCCAGCAGCTTCACCACGGGCAAAGGGATGAGCTTCAACTTGATCATATGAGGGATTCCTTTTGCTACCTCCTGGGGAAAGAAAGGAACCCAGGGAGAAAGAAGTTACTGCATCCCTGTTCCTGCCAGCCCAGAGAGCTGAGGCCCCAGTGACATGGGCCAGATTTCAATCACTAAGCAGTCTGGGGAAGATGCATATTCCGAATTTAAAGGGGTGTCCCTCCCAGCATTTCCCAAGTCATTCTTAGAAAGATTTGCATTTTGAACATTTGACTCATTAATCCTTAACTTAGTAAGAACCAGTGCTGTTCCTGGTGAACACATTGACCTGAGCCCTGCCCTTCTCTACTCAAGGTAATACTGGGGAGTGTGGGGTGTTTGTTTTAGGGTTTTTCCACCACAACTTGGGTCTCCTTTTCCTGTCATGGACCCTACCCCCTCTGTCCAGTGCCCTCAGGCTGTGCCCCCTCCCACTCTGACTGCCCACAGACCACAGAAGGCTCATTCTCCACAGCAGGGTTCAGTGCTCCCAACCTGGCCTGAGCCCTCCTTCCCTCCATCAAATCCCCTTTCTTCAGGATCCTGTGAGGTGACAGGAGCTAATCTAATAAACTAGAACTTACTATGGTTTGGTTAATAATAATACCTTTTAGATGGCACGTACTGTAACATGCCAGGCACAAGGCTAAGAGCTTTACAAGGATTATCTCCTTTGGTCCTCGTGACAACCTTGGGAGGTAGGTGCTAGTATTTTCCACATTTTACAGATGAGGAAACTGAGGCAGACTGCTGTTAACTGACCTGTTAGGTGCCAATACTTAACTGCCCACCTCTGCCAGATCATGTCTTTGTCTTCATGGGAGCCCCCAGTGCTTGTAAAGGAGAAAATCCCTGATGCCACGGCATGGGAGTGCCAGGCAAACCTCCAATGTCCTGATGAGAAGCAGTTGAGGCCAGAATTCTTGTCCCTCCTCCCCCCTCCCCCTGCAGGTCAATGTTGGCCCTTCCTGGGTCTCTGCAGGTGGCGGGGAGCCTCCCAGGTCAGCGCAGTCTTACCTTCACCATCTTCATGTACTTGTCAATGGCAGCTTCTTCATGAGGAAACTTTTCCTTGAGGCCCTGAACATAGGCTTTCTCCCCAGCATACATGGGGAACTCCCTTCTGCCGTTGGGTCCCTCCAGCACCAGAATGTCAAAGGGGGAGTCCAAGGGAGCCCAGTCCAGCTGCCCCTCCGTGATCTGGTCCAGGAGGAAGCGGTTAAAGCTGCCGTCTTTCAACTGCCCAACATAGTGGATTCCTGTCAAACAGTGGCAAGGAAAGGGTATGCCGCTGAGCACAACCCACACAGGTAGAGAAAGGTGACCTACAAATGACGTGAAGGTGGCTGGAAGCTCCCAAACTTCCCCTCACATACATCAGCCCTGGGATCAGCCTTTGCTAAGAGGAAAGCCCAAGACCAGCTGTCCTTCACTGGGCAGCTACTTCCCAGGATTGCTGGGCGGATCACACGAGATAAGATAGTTGGAAAGGCTTAGCACAGTGCCCGGCACACAGCAGGCACTCAATAAAAGCTTGGGTTTTGTTTTCTTTTTTTTTTTTACTCCCCAGACTGTGCCACTAGTGCTCTGCGGTCTTCTCCCCACAGTGCTGGGGCCTCCTTCTCCCACTGGTGAGCTCTTCTCAGAGCCGCCATTTTGAGAAGGGACCCAGTCGAGCCATCCTTCATTCTCGCGACTTTGCCCCTGGTGACTCAGCTACCTTCTCTGCCTGACCCACCCTCCCTGGGTCCCCTTCTCCCATTGGTGAGTGCCTCTCCAAACCTCCATTTTGATGAAGGGCCAGACCAGACAAGTTCCACCCCATCCCTTTTCCCCATTAGAACGTAAGCTCTTTGAAGGCAGGGCCTGTCTCTTTTTGCTTGTATTTATGTTCCCAGTGCTTAGTAGCGGACCTGGCCCAGAGTTAGGACTTTAAAAAGGCTTGTTGCCTGGGTTTGACCCAGAAGTAAGGATAACCTCCCCTGCTGTAAGCACATCATCTCTGTTTGGTCTATGCGTGAATCATGAACAAGGCAATGGAGAATTCTTGTGTATTGGAAGAAAAAAAGAGTCCCTAGGAAGGAGAGGGACTGGCTAAACCAATGAGGATGCCCAGGGTCTCCTCTAACTCCTGATCCAAGTCACCTGGTGCCACAGAAGCAGAACTTTAATAAGGTCATTAGTCTGGAGGTGGAAGGGACCTCAGACACCAACTGGTCCCATCTTCCTCATTTTACAAATATGGAAACTGAGGCCCAGGGAGGCAGTAGGAAGCAGAGCCCAGCTCTGGCCTCCAGTCCTGTGACTGAGTTCAGCCTTCTCTCCCCTACCCTGTCCATCCACCCTCACGTGTGCCCTGAAATAGAGGATGCCAGTTCCTCCCCAGACCCACTTTACCTGTGTCAAACTCCAGACCATTATGGCCAAAGGTATGGCAGGAGCCACCTGCCTTGGTGTGCTGCTCCAGCACCAGGACTCTCTTTCCTGCTTTGGCGAGGATGGCCGCTGCCGCCAGGCCCCCAATGCCACTCCCGATCACCACGGCATCCAGCTGGTCCGGCACACGGCTAGCCGAGAAAGCTGTAAAACAAAGTGTGGGAGAGACAGTGTGTCAACCTTCGAGACGGTACCAGATGAGTGCGAGGAGAAATGTGGAAACTGAGGAAGCATCTCTGGCCAAGTACAATGAGAAAAGCCACAATACAAGTATGGGCAAGAACCTCTGTCTCAAAGGCAGTGAGATATGTAATCTGAATTGGCATCATCTATTCCAGTGAAAATTTTCCCACAGCTGAGGAGGCCCTGACTCATCAGATAATACATCAGATAACTCATCAGATAATCAGATTATCACACAAAGGTGAGCTGAGAACCTGGAGTCCAAACAACAATAGCATAAAATTCTGGGTCTTATCCTCTCAGACTGATTTTTTTTTTTTTGCCTAGATAAAAAAAGGCCAATCTCTGCCCCATTTCTTACCTAGCCTTAATCACTTGAATCGGTGTTGCCTCAGTCAAACTGAGACCTGTTAAAGACTCTAGGTTAAAAAGGCCAAGGTCTCCCACTGCATCCGGGGCCATTTCCAATTGTCCTGATCTGTACCTTGCCGCTGCAGCCAGATGACTCAGGCGGAGACAGTGAGGCTGGTGACCCTGCACAGCTCTCCTTCACCTCAATCTAACTCACTCGCATGTCATGGCATCACCCCCGTGATTTCATGGTCCCTCTTCAAGAACACAGGACAAACAACAACAACCATAGGATTAGGGACTGAGAACCAGCGTAGGAGCAGAGAGAAGGCGAGGTATCTTGCACAAGGCAAGCGGTTAAGAAATGTTTGCTGAATAGAATAACAAATGTTATGGGACAGCCTGGACATAAATATAACAGAGCCAGGAATCAAAGCCAGGTCCTTGGATTCCAAATCCACCTCTCTGCTGAACTCTGCAATCTTGTAGGCGAGGCCCTCAGGGGTCTCTGAGTCCACCTCAAACACATCCAATGAGGGGTGTCTCAGCTTTGGGGAAGGGGCCCTGCCTAGGGAGCACTTAAGATACAAGAAAAGCAGCCCTGCCTAGGAGAAGCTTAGAGTTACGGATATAGGTACATATGGAGTAGATGGCAGGTAACCTGGGAGGGAGCTGGGAGACTGGGAAGGGCCCCTTAAAAAGGTGACACTGGAGCAGAAGAGGGTGAGGTGAGGAGGGGGAACATTCTAGGTTTGTGGAACAGCCAGTGCAAAGGCTCAATGTGGAGATGGAGCATCACTGATTGGAAGAACTGGCATTGCCACAGTGCCCAGAGAGCTGGAAAAGATGAGTTCAAATCTTGCCTCAGACACTTCCTAGCTTTAGTGTGACCCTGGGCATGCCACGTAACTTCTGTTTGCCTCAGTTTCCACATCTGTGAAATGGAGATAATAAAAGCACCTACCTCCTAGGGTTGTTGTAAGGATGAAAATATTTGTTTTTTTAATTTTGTTTTAGGCAATTGGGGTTAAGTGACTTGCCCAGGGTCACACAGCTAGTAAGTGTCAAGTATTTGGTCTGAGGCCATATTTGAATTCAGGTTGTCCTGACTCCAGGGCCAGTGCTCTATCCACTGCGCCACCTAGCTGCCCCAGATGAAAATATTTGTAAAGCACTTAGCAGAGTGCCTGGCACATAGTAAGTGCCATATAAAGGAGAGCTATTATTATTATTTTTTAAATTAGGAATAGCAAGTATCCAGTATGGCGAGGATAGATGGATAGTGTGTGAAGGGGATAAGAATCAGGGAAAGTTAGGAAGGGGCTGAGTTATAAAGAGTTTTACAGGCCAAACAGAGGAATCGTTACTTGATCCTAGAAGTAACAGGGCACCCATTGGAGTCCATTCAATCGGGGAAGGATGGGAAAAGGGAGAAGGGAAGAGAAAAGAGAAGATGATCAGATCTAATAGCTGAATGGAGGATAAATTAGAATAGGAAGACACTTAAGGCAGGGAGATTAATTAGAAGGCTATAATAGTAGAGGCAAGAGGTGAGGACGGTCTAAACTAGGATGATGGCTAGAGCAGAGAGAAGGGAAACTATAGAACTATGGGATGAGGAGAAAAACAATAAGATGAGACAACTGACTGGTAATTAAAGGGAGGAATCAAGGATGATGCTGTGTTTGCAAGCCTGGGAGCCTGGGAAGATGGATGGTGGTTCCCTCAAAAGTAACAGGAAAGTTCAAAAGAGGGGAATGTCTGGGGATAAAGAGAATAAGGTCAGTTTTGGACATGTTAAATTTGAGATGCCCATGGGATCTCCTCTTTGTAATGTCTAAGAGACAGTTGGTGATGTAGGATTGGGGCTGAGGAGACTAGGGCTGGGTCTAGAGATATAGGAATCCATCTGCAGAGAGGTGAGCATCAAATCCATGGGAGCTGATGAGATCTCCAAGTGAGAGAGTGTAGAGAGAGAAGAGATCCCAAGGTAGAGCTTTGGGGACACCAAGAGGTCGTAGGTGTGACAGGAATGAAGATCCATTTGAGGAGTAGTCAGGGAGGCGGGAGGAGAACCAAGAGAAAGCAGCGCCACCAGAACTGAGAGAAGAGAATTTCCAGGAGGAGAAGGTGGTCAATACCTTCCAGGAGAGGCCGAGGAGGATTAGGCCACAGATCTGACAATTAAGAGATCACTGATGGATACGTGACTTAGGGACATTAAGGATGGCATCATAAACAATCAGGGAAGCAAGGAAGAAAGTAAAGGGAAGAACTCATGACCAAATGTGGGCTAGAGAGGATCTAAAACAGACAATTTTGATTACATGAAATTAAAAAGTTTTTGCATAAAAAACCCAGTGCAACTAAAATGAGAAGAGAAACATACAGGGGCAGGGAGGGGAATCTTTGCAACAAGCTTCACTGATAAGAATTTCATTTTCAAGATCTAAAAGGAATTCGTTCAAATCTATAATAAAAGACATTCCCAATTGATAAGTGGTGAAAACAGGCAGTTTTCTAAGGAAGAAACCCAAGTTATCAATGGCCATATGAAAAAAATGATAAAAATCACTAATAATTAGAAAAATACAAATTACATTAACTCTGAGGTTCCACCTCACATCCATCAGATAGGCAAAGATGACAAAAGAGGAAAATAACAAGTGTTGGAACATCACGGGCACATTAAATGCCCTGTTGGCACAGCTGTGAATTGCTTCAGCCATTCTGGCAAGTAATTTGGAACCATGCCTAAAGAGTTAGTTAATTATGAACTCATTTCTAGTCCTATAACCAAAAAGGTCAAAGATAGAGCAGAAGGACTCTACGCATACAAAAATATTTCTACCAGCTCGTTTTTTGTGATGGTAAAGAACTGGAAACTATGAGGGTGCCCATCCAATGAGGAATGGCTGAAAAAATCATGAAATATAAATATGATACTATAATAGGAGCCAGGGAAGCCTTGAATGAAATGACACAGAGGGAAGAAAGCTAAAGCAGGAGAACACTGTTAAGACAAACAGCTTGGAAAGACATAAGAACTCTGGTGAATGCAGTGCCCAAGGAGGATTGCAGAAGACTAACAGAACCTCCTGACAGAGGTAACATACTCAGGGTATAGCTGGGGAATTTTTTTTTTTATATGGCCAACGTGGGAATCAGTTTTCCTTGACTAAGCATGTTTGTTACAAGAGGCCTTTTTTTTTTTTTTTTCAATACGGGATGAGGGGAGGAAGAAAAGATAGATTTTTGTTTAAAATCACAAACAAGAAATCTGGTCATTGGGGAGAGATCAGTTTCAACTGAAAGAAGAGGATGGAAGTCAGATTGTAAAGGCCTGAGAAGAGAGCAAGGCAGGCACTGAGAGTAGCCCCTTTTCCAAGGAGTTTATCTGAGAAGTGGAGACAAGGCATAGGACGGCAGCCATAGGGGACTGTGGGATGCAATGAGAAGAAGGGAAGTGCCCAGGCTTTGGATGACCAGAGCACTCATTAAAAAGCTATTCTGTGCCGGGGGCAAGGAATAGGAGCTCCAACGGTAATTGAACTCCTCACAAATGAGCACTCGAGGCGGTTCATTGTGAGGGACCTGTAGTACTTCATAGCTAGAGGTCACAGAGCCAGGGTGACCAGACACTTAGAACTCCTCCACATTTGGTCCTGACAGCTCATCTGCAGGGCATGGAGCTGTGGTACCAGTCATTCATGGTGGGGCTGGAAGGGGCCCTAGCCTTCAGCAATACCACTACTAGGTCTGTATCTCAAAGAGATCACAAAAAAGGGACAAGGACCCACATGTACAAAAATATATAAAGCAGTCCTTTTCATGGTGGCAAAATAGTGGAAACTGAGGGGATGCCCATCAACTGGAGAATGGCCAAACGAGCTGTTGTATATGAATGTGATGGAATTGTGCAATAAGAAATGATGAACAGGCAGATTTCAGAAAATCCTGAAAAGATTTTTACAAACTGACACAAAGTGAAATGAGCAGAACCAGGAAGGTATTGTCCACAGTATCAGCAATATTGTGTGATGATCAACTATGAAGGAATCAGCTCAGCTCTCTCAGCAACACAATGATCTAAGACACGGACAAAGGACTCAGGAAGGAAAATGCTATCCACATCCAGATAAAAAACTGATGGACTCTGAATGTAGAGCAAAGCATACTTTTTTCACTTACTTTATTCTTTTGTTTTTTGTTTTCCTTTTGATCTGTTTCTTCTTTCACAACTGTGATTAATGTGGAAATATATTTTGCATTATAGCACATTCATAACCTATATCAAAATGCCTACTATTTTACGAAGAAGGAGGGGAGGGAGGGAGAAGAGTCTGAGGCTCAGGATCTTTTAAAATGAATGCTGAAAATTGACTTGACATGTAATTGGGGGGGGGAATACTATTAAAGTTTAAAAAAAACAGGTAAAAAGAGATGAGTGGCCAAGCAGTAGTACATTTAAGTCAGGCTTATGCTGTAAACGTTTAAATTGTCTCTCCAGAAACACCCTTTCCTCTAAAATGTATGCATGACACACTTTTAAGTTTAGTATGCATTATTAATATTTTCTTCATCACTTGATTAAATTTCAACAACCATCAAAACAAATCAAGGCCTGTTTCCCAGGTGTATATAGGCATAAAGAAAATTTAAAATGTTGTCTCTTATGAGCCAGTTCAACCCCTGGTTGAAATGACAGAGAGATTTGAAAACAAGAATAATATTTAATCTTAAATCAGAGAATGATTTTTTTTCTTTTGAGAGGACAATATTTTGGTTTTTTCCAATTACATGTAAAAATTTTTAGCATTCACTTTTTAAGGTTTTGAGTTCTAGATTCTGTCCCTTCCTCCCTCTCCCCCCCCCACCCCTTGAGAATGAAGCAATTTGATGTGTTATGCATGTTCAGTCACACAGAGCATATTTCCATGTTGGTCGTGTTGTAGAAGAAAACATGGACCAAATAATAATAATAAGGAAAGCAAAAAAAAAAGGGGGGGGAGATGCTTCTATCTGCAATCAGACTCCATCAGCAAGAAGATGGCTTTTGAACTGACAAGAGAGTTTTACAAAAAGAGAAAGTTGTGTGTCCTAGGCATAGGGAAACAAGAAAGGGTCTAAATTAGACATCGCCTTTAAGTATAAAAGGAAAGTAAACTGATTCTCTGGAGTGGACATGTGAAAGTGCATGCCACGCTGCTGTTGTTACACATCCACAACCTCGTACTTCTATCAATAAATTAATACTACATGCCATCTACATAAACAAAAACATTTTTAGTGCACTCCAGGCCGTTCGTTGTGAAGGACCTGTGGGGCTGCGCAACTAGAGGTCACAGAGCCAGGGCGACCAGAGAGTTAGAACTCGATCGCGTTCGGCCCCGACAGCCCCTCCGGGGGGCTCAGAGCTACACCCTAGTCTGACACGTGGGGAAACTGAGGCCGGGGGCAGAGGTCGTTAAGTAGCAGGTGACTTCATCTCCCTGGGTGTGGGCTCCCACCAGTGACACGCTCTGAAACCCACGCGCCTGTGCCCACGCCACCTCGCCGCCAACCCTCCACCTTCACGCAGCGTTTTACAAAGAGGGAAACTGAGGTTCGGCTCGGGATTCGCACCTTGCTTGAGGACCCTCTTGCGGGCCTCCCGGTCGGTCACCAGCGGCTGCCGCGGCCTCCTCACGTCCTCGGAGAAGGGGTTCCGGCCGCCGCCGCCGCCCACGAGCCTCCGGACCTTGGTCACGAGCAGCGCGACCCCCGCCGCCAGCGCCCACCACAGCCACATCATGCTGACCGCCTCTGGGGAATGGAACCTGGGGTCCTCTGGTCCGGGATAAGAAAGGCCGTGGGAGGGGGTCGCTCCGCCCTCACCGGGAGGTCCATCCCGCCCACCCCGCCCATCGCGTCACTAGGACTGGCAGCGAGCTTGGGAAACCCAGAGACTTGACCTCGAACTTTGCACCTCAGGACTGCGCCCGGAAGGAGGGCTCGTGAAGCCTGCTGGGAAGTGTAGTTCCGGCTGGGCCGCGCGGGAGGCGCACTGCGCAGGTGCAGACGCCGGGGGCGTTGGTTTGAGGCGGTGGCTGCTGGACCGAGGCGGCTTCGGGGAGGGGGAACTGGGACCACCGAGACGGGAGGCGGTGTTGGAGGCTGAGGCAGGTAGGTCGCGGTGGGACGCGGCCCCGCGCCGAAGGCCCAATCCCCCCGGCTGCCCCTTCCCCCCGTCCCGAGAGCTTCTCTTCGGGGCGGGAGGAGGGCGTGACCCGATGGACTGGATACAAAGTAACCTCTCCAGCCGCAGGGCGCTCCCCTGGTGCATCCTGGGCTTTTCCTGCTGGGAGGGAATTGGGGCTGGGGATGGGGGCTGGACCTGGGCTCTCATTGCTAGAGACTTCCCATCCCAACCCATCCAGGAGGGCAGCTTGGCACCGTTTCTGCAACTTCGGGTCGTCCCCTTTGGAGGTCACGGACCCCTCTGACAGTCTGGTGAAGCCTGTAGACCCTTTTTATGTGCATCAAATACAATATGTAGGGCTGCAAAGGAAGCCAATTACATGGAAACCAGATTTATAAAACTACTTTTTTTAAAAAAAACCCAGTAAGTTTGTTCCAATGTTGTCACCCCCATTAGACTGAGCTGTAGGAGAGCAGGGAGTGTTTTCGCTTTTCTTTCCATCCCTCAGCCCTTAGCATAGGCTCTGGCAATCCAATCCAAGCCAATCAACATTAAATGCCAACTATGTACCCTGCATTGTGATTGCACTGAGATTACAAAAGAAAAAGAAAACCAGCCCCTGCCTTCAAGGAACTTCCATTCTAATAGGGAGAAACATGTAAATACAAGATACTCACAGAGTACATGGAAGGCAGCCTTAGAGGGAAAGGCATTAACATCTGGGGGGACTGTTATGTCCTACAGAAGGGGATATTTCAGCTAAGTCTTGTAGGAAGTTAGGGAGTATAAAAGGCTGACGTGAGGAGGGAACAGCCAGGGTAAAAGTGTGGAGGTGGGAGATAGAATTCCAGTAGAGGACCAAAAAAGGTGTGAAGGACAGAAATGTGTAAAAAGACTGGAAAGATCATTGAAGAGGGGTAGGGAGGGAGGGGAATATCAGTTTGTGAAGAGCTTTCTACGTCAAACAGAAGAATTTCTATTTGATTCTAGAAGTAATAGGAAACCAGTGGGTTATATTGGAAGGGGAATGACATGGTCAGACTTAAGTTTAGGGAAAATTACTTTAGCAGCTATGTGGAGAATGGATTGGAACAGGGAAAGACTTGAGGCAAAGAAACCAGTTAGAAGGCAGTAATCCAAGTATGAGTGAGTGGAAAAAAGGGAATATAAAGAGATGCTGTAGAGACAAAACATAGCACATTAAAGATTGGCCAAGCATTTTACCTGAGTTATCTCATTTGCCCCTTACAACAACCTCATGAGGTAGATGCTGTTATCCCCATTATGCAGATGGGTAAATTGAGTCTTAGAGCTGAATTGACTTACCCATAGTCACGAAGCTTGTAAGTGTCAGCGGCTAGATTTAGACTTGGGCCTTCTTGACTCGCAAGTCCAATGCTATCCACTATGCCATGATGCTTTCCCTCATCTAGGCTCCTTTTTTTTTTTTTTAAGATAGCCCCTAATTCAGTTTTTTTTTTTTCATTCCCAGAGTGGCCTTCTGAAAGATCACACCACCTAAAACTGTGCTGCAAATAGGAATGGATAGTATTTGTTTATTTGGAAATGACCCTTGTCAAGAAGGGCAAAGTAGGTAGCAGAGAGGTGATAAGACTTGGCCAAAGGGGCACAGGTAAACTGGAATGAAACTCGGCTCCAGATGCAGAGCCCCTCATGTTGTCCTTCCCTGCCTTTCTGATGCTTTGGACCCCTGCATGTGGAGTCACTGTGAGTCCACACTCTGTCTCTGCTGCTTACTCCCTGTGTGTGTCTTCTGAGAGGTCACCGAACCTCTTGTGGCCTTCATTTTCTCAAATGGCTGTTGTTTTCCGGCTCAAGTGTTTGTATTTACTGTGTGATGCAGGTCTCTGAGCTCTCATTTTCTGAGCCTCTGATTCTCACCAGCTGTTGCCCCATACAGGAGAATGTGTAATTTCCCACAGCCTTGACTAAAGAAGTGACTGGTGGGAATTTATGATTCTAGCCCTGCCTGTTGCTTTGTTTGGTTTTCATGGGAACAGGTGCCCTGTGGGGGGTTTCATACCTCACTGGGGATGCAAAACAGCCTTAGAGACAACCAGTGAAACTGTAATCAGCCTTTCACCTTAGTGAAGGCACAGCAGGTATCTCTAACATAACCCCTCCCGGGCATGATTATTCCCCCTTTTTGATGTTGCCGCTGGTTCTGCCCCCTGGAGGCCGACAGAACAAGTATGATGCCTCCTCCCCAGGACTTCAAAAGACAAGGCTTCAGATACTTGAAGACAACGACCGCATGTCCCCTGAGGCTTTTCTTCCTCAGGCCAAACACCCCTGTTTCCTTCACCAAATCTTTCTATGATGTGACTCTGGGCCTTCCCCACCTGGTTGCCCTCCTCTGGTCCATCTCCAGTTTACCAGTGTCCTTCTTAAGCCATGATTCCTGGACCAGAATGCAGTGCTCAATAGGACCTGACTAGGCTAGATGGAATTGTATTGAAGAACAAGGATTGTTTAGTCCTGGAAGGCGCCATGAGACCTGTCATCTTCTGGCTCGTGACCCCATGGAGTGATGTCATCACTTACCGGGGGTACCAGCTCTCTCCATTAGAGACCACAATTGTAGATGATAACATGAGTTTGATTTTTTTATTGCAGGGTTGAACACAATAGTCCCAGCACTGCCTAGGGCTTTGTTTGCTACACAAGAAGAGCACTCTTCACTGGCCTGGGTTTTGTGAATGCCTTCTGGTACATAGAAACATACCCTGATGCTCATGCTAGCAGAACTGAGGAGAATCGACAGTTCACTTGGACCTGAGGGCCCAGGGACTTGATCTGCAGAAGCAGCTTGGCCTTGCAGCACATCCAAGTCACCAAAATCAGTGCATGTTTTGAAGATTCCGAGGGAGAACTGAGTCCCCCAGAGATGGCTGGACAGGAATCTTGAGGTTACCAGCTGCCCTTGATTTCTTATGAGTCCTGTTTCCTCGGCCTCGGCCTGTGTGACCAATGAAAAGACAGAAGCCTTGACTTTTCAACTGTCATCTATGGCTTCTCAATTTCTGGCCTTGCCAGAAATTTTGTACTGAGCTATGTTGTACTGAGTTCCCAAGGCTTTCCTGAAGGAGTACTGTTGAGACATGACTGAAGGAGCTTGCTGTCCCCCTAATGGGGAAGAGAGAGAAGATGAACAGGTAAGTGCTTTTACCTGGGGACCAGAGTATTAGAGAATATTGTTTTTGAGCAAATGGAAGATAAAACATCCACTGCCTAAACGGAAATTTAGAAATATATGGCAAAAGATTTATAGTCTATTGACTCTAATTCATCACATTTAAACCCTCCCCCCATCCAGGAGGCTCTTCCATTTGAAGAACTTACCAAGTTCAATTTATCAGACATTTGTTGGGCATCTGATTTGTGTAGATTGCTGTGCTAAGCATTGGGGAAGAAATAACATTTAAGTAAGACATAATCCCTGCCCTCCTACAGTTTAAAGTCTAGTTTTCTATTCCTATAGCCCTCCTACATGTTTCTTTGTGTTAGAAACCTGGGAAATATCCATTTTTCTTAGATTTCGGGTGTCCTCTGTTGTTTCAGCTGCCGCATCTCTATTATACACCTTACTTAGTCTGTCTTGATAGCTCTTAGATTCCCTGTTTTCTCTTTGAATGAGACCATCAGCTTGCCCCAGTTGTTTTGCTCAGTCCTCCTTTAAAATATTCTAATGTTGCTGATGGTAAGGAATGTTAAGCGGCCCCCCTGAACTTGTCTTTTTTTCCCCTTTTTTTATTAATTAATTTATTTTGAATTATCAACAATCACTTCCATAAGCTTTTGAGTTTTAAATTTTTCTCTGCCTCCCTCCCCAAGATGGCGTGCAATCTGATATAGGCTATACATATACATTCCTATTAAACATATTTTCACATTAGTGATGTTGTAAGTAAGAATTAGAACCAATAGGAGGAACCACAAGAAAGAGGAAACAAAACACAACAGAAGAAAAAAAAATAACAAATAGTATGCTTCAATCTGTGTTCAAACTCCAGAATTCTTTCTGTGGATGTGGATAACATTTTCCATTATGAGGCCTTTGGAGATGTCTTAGATCCTTGTATTGCTGAGAAGGGTTAAGTCTGTCAATGTCAGTCATCGCACAATGTGACAGTTACTGTGTACAGCGTTCTACTGGTTCTGCTCACTTCACTCAGCATACAAATCTTTCCAGGTTTTTGTGAGGTCTGCCTGCTCATCATTTCTTATAGCACAATAGTATTCCATTACATTCATATACCACATATACCAGTTCAGCCATTCCCCAATTGATGGGCATCCTCTCAATTTCCAATTCTTTGCCACCACAAAAAGTGCTGCTATGAAAATTTTTTGTACATGTGGGTCCTTTTCCCATTTGTATGATCTCTTTGGGATATAGCCCTAGAAATGCTATTACTGGGTCAAAGGATATGCACATTTTTATAGCCCTTTGGGCATAGTTCCAAATTGCTCTTCAAAATGGTTGGATCATTTCACAACTCCACCAACAATGCATTTGTCTGAACTTGTCTTTTTGAGGTGTCTTAATTTCCATAAACATTGGACCTGAATGTGTCAAGGACAGAGCCCCCCAGCTGACATAATTTGTCATTTGCATCCCAAACTGGAGTCCCTGTGCGTCCTTGGGAATCAAATCAGGCCCCAGTCAGTCTGCACTAGGCGTGTGTAGCTAGACCCTTGGAGATAAGGAGACCCTCCTATTTTCATGGTCTGGTAGTTCCCAAGGGAAAAGAATGTGACTTTTGCCCTCACCTTGATCTGCCCCTTCAGGAGGGGTTTTGTCCTTTTCCCTCCTTTACTGCACGTTTCCACTCCCATGCCATGCCCCTGCAGGTAGAGATTCTGGTATCTCCTCCTTCCTTTGTCCTGCTGGTATAAATATGCAGACTTCTGTATGGTTGTGAACTCTGGGTTCCACATGCATGTTCATTTCTTGCAATAAACCTAGTTTTCATGTAAGTTTCACAAAGTCCTGATTGCCTGTTGACAGTGGTTACAGTAGCAAGTCCTTGGATAATGCTGTTTCTGTGTTGCTCCGGTGTTCTATTTATTTGGCTACTTTGTAGCAAGATAGGTGATTTACTCCTAGGAATTCTGGGTAGGTCTTCTCAGTCTTGATGGGGCTCAGTTAAATAAGAGAGAAAAGGGATTTATAAAATGAGGACTAGAAAAATATAGAAACCTACAGGGAACTGATCATTTCATCATAATGAGTTTCTTCATCCATAAAATGAGGGAGTTCAGCCAGATAACCTTTGAAATTCCTTCTAACTTTACATCTATGAAATTATTATTGACCATGTGTTGAGAGCAAGCACACTGTGCCCAGAAACCAAGAGACACAAGAAATTGAAAGATGTCTCTGCTCTCAAGGACTTGGAGAAAACTAACTAGTCTTAAATGCTTATGTAAATATACAGTGACCCGGGTGAGGGAAGGGGTAGCCATCATGTGCTGTGAGCTGGTCAGGCTGGGTCTGCAGTGTGGTGTTTAGTCCCAGATGCCATGCTTTAGGAAGGACATGGACGGGCTGGAGCGTGTCCAGATAGAGAGAGAACGTGAGACCGTGTGTGAACATTGGTTGAAGGAACCAGGGATGTCTGATCTAAAAAAGAGAAGACGGGCAGGGGTGGAGGGAGAGCAGAGAGGTGAGGCCAGATATGATTTCTGTTTTCAAATATTTCAAAAGCTGAAAAGGGGAAGAGGAATGGACCTAATTTTGCTTGGTCCTGAAGGATAGAACTAGGCACAGGAGGGGAAAGTCACCAAGGCAGATTTCAGCTGAATACAAGGAAAACCTTCCTAACAGAGTTCTCTAAAAGCTGAATGCTCTGCCTTGAAGAGAGTGAGCTTCCTGTCCCTGCAGATCTTTAGGTGGAGACTGGACAGTCAGTCAGTCAATAAAGATTAATTAATTCATTGCACACTATGTTCTGACAATCTAATTGGGGATAGAACACACAAACAAGCTAAGTAAAGAAGAAGTGGGAAATAACAGAGAGAAGGCACAAAAACCAAGGGATTTGGGAAAGGCTTCCTGTAGAAGGGGAGATTTTACTTGGGACATCAGGGAAGCCTGTAGGCAGGGAGGAGGAGGGAGAACATTCCAGGCTCGGGGGACAGCCAGATGAAATGCCTGGAGTCAGGAGATGGAATCTTGTGTGTGGAACAGCAAGGGATCCAAGCATCATGGTGGCCAACTGTACGTGTTGGGGAGGGAGGTGTAGGAAGACTGGAAAGGTGGGAGGCAGGGGTGGTTTTAAGTGGCTTCGAGTGCCAAACAGAGGATTTTGTATTTGATCCTGGAGGCAATAGGGAGCCCCTGGAGTTTATGAGTGAGGGTGAGGGTGATGTGATCACACCTTCACTTTAGAAAAATAACTTTGGTGCGTGTTTGGAACATGGGCTGGAGTGGGGAGAGACTTGAGGTAGGCAGATTTGCCAGCAGGCTATTGCAGTAGTCCAGGCATGGGAGGATAAGGGCCTATGCCAGAGGGGTGGCAATGTCAAAGGAGAGAAGGGGGCATATTCAAGAGAGCTGGTGCAAAGGTGAAGTTGGCAGATTAGATATGGGGGGTGGGAGATGGTGAGGAGTCCGGGGTAGTGTCTAGGTTGGAAGTCTGAGGGACTGAAACAGTGATGTTACCTTCAACACAAATAGGGAAGGCAGGCAGGGTGGTAGGCTGGGGGTAGGTTTAGGGGGAAAGATAATGAGTTCTGTTTTGGACATCCAGTTTGAGCTGTATGAAAGGCGATTAGAGATGAGGCTGGATTGGAAATCAGCAGAGAGTTTGAGGCAGGATAGGTAAATCTAAGGATCATCAGCATAGAGGTGGTGATTAAATCCATGAGAGCTGATGAGATCTCCAGGGGAAGTAGTATAGAGAGAGAAGAGAAGAGGGCCCAGGATATTACCCTGAGGGACATCTGTGCTTAGAGGGAATGAGCTATAGGAAGATCCAGCAAAGGAGACAGAGAAGGAGCCATCAGGGAGCTAGGAGGAGAACCAGGAGAAAGCAGTGACCTGAAAAGGAAGTCCGTGGCTTCAGGAACTGAGTGTGTGGCCAGGGGGTTTGAGGGAGAGTCCATGTGGGTGTCAAAGTCCCCTAGTGTGAGGGCAGGAGTTGGGAAGGAGAGAACAGCTGTGAACCATGTACTCAACCCTCTGAGGAAGGAAGGGAAGTGACCTGGAGTCTGCAGACAGCAGCTTCAATTGGTCCTTGTTCATGCATTCTGTATTTGGGTACTGTCCAGCTTACTAAAATTTATTTGTA
>NW_020944850.1:0-3061 GCF_900497805.2 Vombatus ursinus | reverse complement strand
TTTTTTTTGCTGTACCAAGCTCCCGTGGGAATATTTCCCTTGCTTTATATAGTGGTATATGTAGTCCAGTCCACATCCGAATCCTTCAAACTCTTATTCCTGTCATTTTACTGACAAAGCAAAGATGTGATCAAAGCTTATAAATTTGATATTTACGATGAATATACATGTAGTAACCAATTTCTCGAATGTGAAAACTAAGAGGAATGCTTTGAAATTTTTAGGAGGCACCTCTAGGTTAAGTAAAAGGCACTTTATACAATGAAGAATAAATTTATGGAAAATTTTGTAAAAGGACCAGAAAATATTGAATGACTTGAAAACATGAAATATTTCAATAATAATTTCAAAGAATTTAAATATATCTGATGCACAATGTGTTATTAGGTCAAGTTAATAATTTTTATTTAATATAATGTTGTGGGTCTGGTATGACTAAAAAACATAAAGATAGCCCAAGTTAAATAATATATTATCAAATTTTTCCAGATAGAATTGAAAATTAAAAACTAAAAAAAAAATCCTTAGATATCCACAATTCTGCTAATTGCAACCATTCACATCACAATGGTGAATCCAGAAGTAAGTGAAACCCTGCTATGAGCAGCTTAACCACATTTTCACAAGTTTCACAAGTCCATATACTTGATGGGATAGGGCTGCCACCAATTATGAGCAGGTGAAACAAGGTATAGAGAGGGATTCATAGATCTAGTTAGACCCAATACAAAGGGATTTTCATCAGTCTTGCTAGTTATTTTCTGTCTTTATAAACACACCTCTCTCTCTAGACAAAGGGACTTTGTCTAATCAAACTGTATTATAAGGAAACTCAGGATTTTTTTTATAATTACCAGCTCTAACTTTGGGTTATAAGCCACATATATAAAATAATACAAGAAATACTGCATAACATCTAGTAGAAGAAATGGGTGATGAAGAAAGGCAGAGATAAGACCTGAATATTCTTGTTGAGGAGTATTGACCACAAAAGGAGAGTGAGGGCTGGACAGCCTGGCATGAATGAAATTCAAATGAAGATCAAGAGGAAGACTTATAGCACGTGAAGCTGGGCTCTCCATGGAGAATTCATGGGAAGATATTAACAAGAGTTGCCAAGGATGAGAAGGCATTGAATGAAAAGATTTGGAGAGGTTAAAGTGAACACTATCGGAGGAAATCAATCACATTTATAAAATAATGGAGTCATTGAAGTATTAGAGTGTAATGACCCAAATCCAAGCTTACCAGACAAATGGAATGCTTCTCTATGTGCATGAAGTACACTTAAATAAGTGAGAAATATTATAATTGTTTTTGTTATTAAGAATGTCATGACAACCTTAGCTCTGAGTTTACTTTTATTGGATTAAGCTATGTCCTAAGGGGTTCAGCTCTCCCACACTTCACCAAATAATCTCATTCTCTTTCCTTGGAGAGCAAAGATTAATCATTCAGAAACTTAATGAGCTGGAAAAGCAAATACCAGTAGAATAAAGGTGCCTGAGAATTTTAAATAAAATAAATTAGTTTCCATTTGAAAAGTAAATGAGTTGATTTACAAATCTCTTTTTTTCCTTTTTCTTTCTCAGTTTATTTTCATCAGTGATTTTTGCTATTTCCATCTAACAATAGTGTCCTCTAAGAATTACTGCCCACTTCATGCACATCATTTTATATTGTGAGTTTTCCCATTTTCTGCTTTAAATTTTGTCTTCCACCCACAAGACGCTTTTCGACTTTAAATTTCTCTCCCTTAGAGAAATTTTCTTTCTTTCTTTCTTCTTTTGGGTACACATTCACCTGTGACTTTGCGCTTGAACCACTGGAAATGATTTAAATTATGGGAAAAGAAAGTGACAGGGAATAGTGAAAGAAAAGGAGAATCTCAGTAATAACCTGCCAGTGAACATGTCTTTACTTCCTTATTAAAGGAAAAATTATGGAGATACGAAAGATAAAATGTTCTTCCTAGTGCCCTGACATATTTAAGTTACTAATGGCTTGTGTTTACAATATGAGGGATTTTTTTGGCACTCTAAATACTTTCTCAACCATAATCATATTTTGTGATCAAGAATGTTATCCACAAAAAAGGTTCACAACACTTTTGTAAGTTACAAAGGGATAATTTATGGTAGAGGAAAATTAGGCAACAGTTGCTCCTGCCAGGGCCAACATTGTAAGGTAGTTTGAGTGTGGTGAATGGATATGTATCCTGGTTCTTCTGTTGCTGATCTTTTCTATTTGCATAATTTTTTCTCTCTTTTTTTTTGTTTTTCCCTTCTTCCAGTCTCCAATCTTAATTGGCAATCAGTGTTCTTTCCATTGGAATACATCAAGGTTTGGTGCATGACTAAGAATTGCCAATGAAAATAAGCAGATCTTACCTCCACCTTTCCTGTAAATACATTTCCCATTTGATATATTGTACTGGACTTTTTTGGAATATTATAGCTAGGATTTAGAAACCTATTTAAGACATCTTGTATAATCATCTGAACAGCAATGCTAATGGTTAGACATCTAATTTACTACATATTTATGGTCACTCGAAGTAAAAACAAGTATTTTTTTTACAATTTAATTTACTCTTTGTGATACAGGATATCTTTAGCCAGAACGGAGGGAGATCATAAGGTAATAAATATTTAGAGCACGCAGTGGTGGAGAAGAAGTGAGGGGGGCAAAGAAGTCAAAGAAAGATGTCAATTTTTTTCTTCTTTTTTGCTATTATTGGTTATTTTCATGTCTTCAAAATGTACCAAACTTCTCTTTCTAAACCCAGAGCATCTTCTCCTTTCTTGGAGATATGGATATATTGAAAATCTTGCTATGGTATTGGTCTACCAGTTGAGTCTGGGTGTAGTGAAGAAATGCATTCTAGTTCTACTGTTGTTGACCTTATTTTCTTTTAGTATTGTTTTCTCCCTTTATTTGTTTCCTTTCTTTTAGTACAGAATCTTTTATTTTCCTTTAGAAGTAGTACCATTACTGACCTTTGAATGAAATAGGAGTAAGAAGAGAAAATAATCCAGGAGATTTATCTTTATATTAAGAC
>NW_020944849.1:0-1250 GCF_900497805.2 Vombatus ursinus | reverse complement strand
GGCTGTTCTACAAAGATGTAGGTGGAAGAATAACTGATCATTTCTACCGAGAGGAGAGTCAAAGGAAATGATCTTAAACTTGGCCCAAATACTTCCTGCTACAGTTTGAGAAAGAACTTTGAGAAAGGGCTCTGCAAAAACTGACCAGCCAACTGACCAAACAAAACAAAACAAAACCCAAAAAACAAACAAACAAAAAACCCAACTAAACTAGGGCAGATATATAACTAGCCTAGAGGTGGGACTCTGGCTGGAGGCAAGGCTGTGACAGCAAATATGAGGAATTTGGGAGTACTTTTTAGTAGGCCATGCTTGGTCTTCAGGGCGTAGAACAGACAAACAACACATAAATTAGGGAAGGAAAAACTCCAAACCTCTCCATAAAGGGAGGCTACTTCTAGCTGTGTGACCCTGGGCAAATCACTTAAACTCTCTATCTCAGTTTCTTCATCTGTAAAATAAGGATGATAATAGAACTTACCTCACAGAGTTGTGAGGATCAAATGAAATAATATAGATGAAACACTATGTAAATACTGGCTAAATCCAATTTGGTACTATGACATTGAGAAGCTAGTGCCAAGGAGTAGTCAGAAAAGTTAATACTAATAACAGTAGCTAGCATTTCTATATCTTTAAGGTTTGAGACCTAATCTCATTTTATCCTCACAACAACTCAATAGAAATGCTAGCTATTATGATAAATTTTTTGTTGCCTAAGGTCAAGAAGCATGGGCAGAGTAAGATTTGACTCACAGGGTAAGAATGAGTTTGGGTGTTTCCCAGCAGGCTCCCTGTCTCCCTCAGCCTGAGGAGTCCAGGTCCCACCAGCAAAAGAGGACACGAGCCTGGGAAAATCATGCTCAAGGCAGAAATATTACTGCCAGGGGGCTGAGCCCAGCAGGGTCTTTCGGTGAGGGCCCTGAGATGGTAGGGCCCTGCCAAGTAGATTCAGGGATTTGGAGCCCTTCTGATGAGCTGAGATGCTCCTTGACATGCAGGCCTCACAGGATAAAGGGAAGTGAGCGACACTCATAGATGAGTTTTAACAGACCACCAAGGATAATCAGAATGTCAGGCACTGGGAGGTATTTTATGGGCATCCCCATTGCCCCTGGAAGAGGGAAGTCCAGAGTCATCCACTGTGGTAAGGCCACCTAAGTTGGTCTTGGTTGTAAATGTGAAGTCATAAGAAAGAAAAGGGAACCTAGCTATCCATAGAATGGCCCCAGAAGAAACTTAAGGGAAGT
>NW_020944848.1:0-6587 GCF_900497805.2 Vombatus ursinus | reverse complement strand
GTACATGCCGGTGAGGGTGCAGGCTGGCAAAAGTAATGCTGATAGGAACTATCACACTTTAAAACTCTGCAATATAGTTGTGTGACTACAAAGAAGAAAATATCCAGTTTAAAAACATTGGATTTTTCTCTATCAATAATATTGATTTAAATTCAGCCATATCACTTCATTACCTCTAGAATATCATTTGACTGAGGCCTCATGGATTGATTATTTTCTTATAAAGTCCCAAACAAAGTAGGCATCATCGGCAGTGTTAAAGACTTACTGAGAGGTCAAAATGGATGAGGACTGAGAAAAGGCCATCGAATCTGGCAATTAAGAGATCATTAGTTATTTGGACAGAGCAGTTTACACTGAATGACGATGTCAGAAGCCAGATTCTTAGAGAGTTAGGAAAAACATAAAAGGAAGGAAAGTGGCAGAAAGTTGTAGATTACTTTCTCAAGGAGTTGAGCCACAAAAGAGAGGATAGATATGGAACAATAGCTAGCAGGGATGGATGGATCAAGTGATAGTTTTTTGGGGGCATGAGGGATATCTGTAGGCAGTAGGGAAGAAGCCAATAGATAGGGAGACATTGAATTAGAGAGTAGGGATGATAGGAGAGACAATCTGCTACAGAAGATGAGATAGAATGGGATCATTTGTGCATGTGGAGGGCTTTCCTTTGACAAGGGTCATCTCTTTAGGTGAAACAGAATTGAAGAAGGAGATAGTGACTCCAAAGCATCCAAGTGATTTGAGGTAATGAACAAGTGAGAAGAGGGAACACTACGTGAATTGCCTCAATTTTTTCAGTCAGGTATGAGACAAGGTTCTCAGTTGAGTGGGAAGGAGAAAGGGGGCTATTGGAGATCTGAGAATGGATGAAAAGCTTTGGGGGAGCCACTGTGAGATAGCAAATCAATTAGGGAAGCATAAAAGGAGTACCTTGCCACAGAGAGGGCCTAGATGAGATTATTTAACCATGATCACGTAGTGGACCCAGTAAGCAGGGTTCCTCTAGCTTTGATCCGCAGCATAAGAGTAGTGAGTGCATTGGATAGTGGGAGAGATCCAAGGTTGGGGTTTGGAAGGGCAAGATATTCTATAAGATATAAGGACAGGTGACTCAAGAGGACAGTGCAAAGTGAACTGATTCACTGAAGGGTCAGGATAGGGAAGAGAAGAGAATAGAGCCTGTGCAGGGATGATAAGCTAGGGATGATGAACTGAAGGGCAGAGAAATTGGAGGTCACACTGAGCACAAAGAGCAGGGTTTGGAGTTGCAAAGCAGAGAGTCAGAATGGCAGCAGATTGGGACCAGAAAAAAAGGAATTTCAGAGTTCATGAACATGGAAGTGGAACACTACTGGGTGATGATGAGGTCAACAGTATGATTCTCTCTATGTGCAGCTGTAAATTTAGGTAACAGGTAAATAAAGGTAATAAATAGAGGTGATAGGGAAAATAGGGAATGAATAATTTGAGGATTTGAGAGGTTTGGGTTAGATGAAGAAGCATCTATCTATCTATACATATATAAATATATATTTATATAAATATAATATATATACACACAGACACACACATATATATTTATGTTCCCTAGGATGAAGGCAGGAGTTGTGAAGGAGAGATAGACTGTAAGTCAGGCATTTAACCCATTGAGGAAGGAAGGAGAGTGTCCTGGAGGTGGGTAGGATCTCAATTCTAGCCACCAGAATCTTGATTAGGTTATAAATATGAAATGAATGACCCTCAAAGGAGGACAACGATAACTGAGTGGTGGTGATGGAAGGAAAGCCTGAAAGTAGCAATGAGGAGCATGGAGTAATCCATCTCCTTCACTTTGACCATTGAATGTACCAACTTTATGTAAAAACATATTTATGGCAGCTAGTTTTGAAGTGGCAGAGTGCCAATAAATCGAGAATGATGAATATAATGGAAAATGAATGGATTATTTTACCATAAGAAATGATGAAAGGGGTAGTTTCAGGGAAACCTGGGAAGACTTGCATAAACTGATGCAGTGAAGTGAGCAGAACTAGAAAAATAATTTATACTACAACAACAACCTTTGTAAAAAATTTTTTTAAAGACTTAGGGACTGTGGATCAATACAATGATCAATCATAATTCCAGAGAACCAATGATAAAGAATAATACATGTCTTCTGATAGAGAGGTTATGGACTAAATATGCAAAATGAGACATACATTTTTGGACTGGACCAATCTGGGGATTTTTGTTTGATGAAACATATTTTGGTTCATAGTTTCCACCGCCTTTAACTTCTGTCTCAATCGAAGCCCTTGGCAAGCTGAAATCCTTTTTGTGCTCTTTCAGCAAAAAGCCTTCCTTCAGCTCTGCAGTGGGAGGCACCCACCTGGCTAATACCCTTACACATAGTCTTTTCTTTGGATTACTCTTTCATGAGTAGAGTCTTAGACTTCATGCTGACACATGGTGAGTACTCCATACACCTGCCTACTTTCTTTCTGAAGCCTACACATAAAGCAGGTAATGATTGTTTTCCCAAAAACTACCCAACAATTCTGAGGTCTCTACATCTCTTCTGTTCTCCTATGTACCTCCCAAGGGGAAAGGTTATTGTCTTTGCCACCTGATTAACCACATTCATATCCAAATAAAGTCAGCCCAAAGTTTGGAAGAGCTTTGGGATATTTTCTTACAGAATATAATGTTCAGAATATTATACAAAATCCTACTCCATCCAGTGTCTCATCATGGTATGAAAGAGACCTTGGGTTGTCAAAGGCTATACCAGTAGTATGTAAGTACCAGCTGAGTCTCTTATGCAACAAAGGTTCCAAGTATGGTTCCAGAAACAGACTGCAACTGCTTTCCAAAAATAAGTCTAAGTAAACATGGAGAGTCACACAAGCCATTTGGTGATTAATTATTTGGCCAATGAAACCAAGAAGAACAAAAATGGCTATGTGGTCCCTTTCTATTTCTGCACCAACCATGGGAAATGGTGGAAAATAGAGCAAAGGGTGCTAATGAATCAAATAATTTTTAGACTGTCTGTATACATATTCACTGAACTGTTGTTATTCAAATGTGTTGGGCCAAAGACCAAGTGAATATAGAGTGTGGAACTGAATCATATTAATCTTGACATTGTCTCTGTAAATACAAGCAGAAGACAAAAAGAAGTTGCTGTAAACTCACGGGTTCTCCTTACAGAGGAAAGTAAAGGAGTTTGATGTGGTTTTATCATGCCTCCAAAGGCTACAGTGATATCATTCCATTGGACATGTATTTGGTCATCTCATATTGGAATGCCCATAATAAACATCTGTGGCAAGGCTCTTATGAAAAACATCTCAGCTTGTTCACAACATCTGATACATAAGAAAGGATGACAGAAAATTTATGGATAACTCATTAAGACCCTCCAAGTTAAATAGTTAGTGACTTCAATCCATTGGTATACATGTGGGAAGAAAATGAAAAGTGTTTAGGAAAATGAGATTCTGGAGTAAGAAATGAAAAAGATCAAAGGTTTATAGAATATATAAAAGTTTCACACATGCATATACAGTCAATCCTCAACGTTTTTAGGGGATGCATTTCTAGAAAACAACACAAAAGTCAACAATAGGAATGCTGATACATTAAACTTATGGGGAATAGGGGGTTACATTCTTGCAACCACCAAAAACTGTAGTTATCCCTTTCACATTGCAACTTTCCCCATCATGGTTTCGCTATATCATGGGTTGGCATAAGAAATTAAGAATATTGGGAGAGTTTTGCGGAAGCTGCAGATGACACATGAAGGCCAGCAGATGATACAGAGAAAGTTTAGAAACTCAGAAATGCATAAAATATAGTATATTTCTGTAAACACCCCATAAAAGAAAAAGAAGGCTTCTACTGTAACATGCAGGATGGGCCAACATATTTTACATGGATTTTCCAGGTTATGAGGGTAACACACCCCTGACCCCTGGACTGTGAAAAGGATAATTGTAATCTTTTGCTAGAGATTGCTGAAAAACAACACTTTTCTGCATATAGTTCTTTATAACAAAATATTAATTCTGATCATATACACTTTTCCTAACACAATAACCATGAAATAACCTATAAAATGCAGGGAGAGAAGAGGCGACACTCATGTTGTCAGAAGAACCATTAGGTAAAAGGGAAAGGGGCAACCTGCCATCTCTAATCTCCCTTTCAGCCCTGTGGTTGAACTGTTCCCAGTGAAAAGCACATGACTCAGGCTAAGCGTCCTGTCCTCTTCCCCTTGGAACTCCCATGGGGTGGCTGGCCAGGCGCCAGACACAGTGGGGACAGGCCAAGAAGGTCCACTGCTCATAGCCTGCCTGGACCCTGGGGAGGGTGGCTCAGACAGCAGGGGCAGCTGGACACTTGCTGAGCCTCAAGAAGGTGAGGTGATCACCATCTTCTATACCCATAAATTTAGCTGTTTTTCCATTTTTTCGATCCCCTCATCGAGCACTTGAGAGATTATGTTAGCACTCTCCAGAGCAAATTCACAAATGCTTTTACAAATACTCTCCTCCTTTTTGTGGATGTAAACTTCCGTGCCTCGTGCCTCTTATTTTTACTGCATGTAGTCACGTGCACACTTGGTAACACAAAAGTGGATGTGAGGTTACTAACAAAATCACACGAATGCTTGAAGTCTTGCAAGTTAAACACACACATGCTGAGTTTCTTTACCAAAAAAATGTGAAAGTGAAAACACGACAAGCATACTATCAAATTATGTTACATGTAAAGTAAATTGGCTATACTTCTGCAGACAGAAACTCCACATTATTTATGTGGGAGGCATTGCCAAATCAGATGTCTATGTATAGTCAAAGTACGACCTTGTTAGAGCCAAGATAAAAATGAATAAAATATCACTTGAGGCATTTTTCTCCCTAACAGTGTCTTCCAATTCAAACACTTCCTCTCTCTCTTTTCCTTTCCTATCCCAGTCAAGTTCACTGCTTGCTTTATTGTATTTCTACTAGCATCATTCTTTTTTTCTTCTTTTTTCTAAATCCTTCTCATGCTTGGGTAAAGTTCATGAAATTTCTCTGGAAATTATCTAGATTGATGAATAATATATTGTGATCTCCTCTTCCTGCTACCCCCCCAACTCTCACAAAACCCTCTTATCTTTTTTCCTTTATATTAGGAATTTGTATTTTTTTCTTTGTATTAGGAATTCTGGGGGCTGAGCCAAGATGGTGGAGTGAAGTGAGCATTTATGCTGAATTCTCTTAACTTAATTCTCTAAATGACTTTTAAAAAAGAATGTCAAATCCAGTTCTAAGTAGGATAACCAACAAAAAGTCATAGTCATTTTTCTAGTCCAGGACAGCTTAGGAAGACAGAAAGAGAGTTTTTTAGACACTGGGGTGGGAAGTGGCATTGGCAGTGGGACTTGGAGGTAGCAGGGGCAATAGCAGCATCCCAGGACAGAAAGGGAACAAAACACCTGGTCAGAAAGAGATTGTGCCCCTGTGCTATCACTGGGCTCAGGCCCAGGCACCATTTGGCAACTTCTTCACCTATTATCCAGTTCTGGATCATAATTCCAAAGCAGAGGAGCAGTCACAGTCACAGTCACAAGGGAATAAAGTCCTGATCTGGGTAAGAATCACAGTGGAGAGTAGTACAGTGAGAAGAACTCTCCCCAGATCACACCACCTTGGAATCACCAGAAAAATACAGGCCCCTAGATGGAGTTACAGAATTTCAAGCTAGCCATCCTTACCCTTACCCCCAAAGATGAGCAGAGCCCAACTCTAACATAAAATCCAAAGTCAAGGAATAGCCTGGAAAAAATGAGCTCACAGCAAAAAAAGGACCTGACTATTAAAAACTTCTATGGTGACAGGAAAGCTCAAGACTGAAACTCAGAAAAAGGCAATGATTTAAAAACATCTACAAGCAAAGCCTCAAAGAAGAATACAGGTTGGACACAAGTCTAAAAAGCTTAGAAGTAAAGAATGTTTTTTAAGAGCAAAAAAGGCTATTTTAAAACTTAAATAATAGTGGTAGAGGAAAAATTGGGGAAATAAATGAGAGCAATAAAAGAAATTATGAAGAGGGATTAACAACTTGGTAAAAGAGGCACAAAAAATACTAAAGAAAATAGCTCATTAAAAATTAGAATTGTTCGAGTGGAAGCTATTGACTCCATGAGACATCACAAAACAATAAAACAAGGCTAAAAGACTGAAAAAAATGGAATAAAAAGTGAACCACCTCGTGGGAAAAATACCTGACCTGCAAAATAGATCAAGGAGAGATAATTTAAGAATTATTAAACTAACTGAAAGCCATGATCATTAATTAGTAATTTTTCTTTACTTGCTCATTTTCTCAGTTATCTCTCTTGTTTTTTTAAGGGAATTATTTTCCTTTTCTTCTTTTAGTTTATTTTCTTTTTAATGTTTAAGTGATCAGAAAGTGATTTGAAGTGATCAGAAAGAGCATAAACTCTCACTGTGTCATCAGAAATTTTCCTGACTTTCAAGTCAAGCAGAGGCTAGATTTGCACCTGAAATAGATGACCCCAATGGAGGTAATTGAATACACCAGTA
>NW_020944847.1:137273-147806 GCF_900497805.2 Vombatus ursinus | reverse complement strand
CAAGGACAGGAAAGAAGACATTGGTCAGAGGCAGGGGCCTCTCTCCCAGAGGGGATGCTGGCCCCTCAAGCAGATTCAGGATGAGCTCAGGGGAGGCCTGGCCTGAGAAATTGTGGGCCCTGAGCCACAGGGAGGAGACCCTGGGAAGCCTCACCTGTGTAGACAGTCAGGAGTGAGAAGAGCAGAGAGATCCAGGCCATGGTCAAGGTTCCTCCCAGAGCTCACTGTCCTGAGGCTCCCCAGCTGGGCTGGGCTCCCCCAGGGCTCTCTTAAGACCAGCCCAGGCCCTGCAGGGAGGAGGGCCCCACATGCAAATCTGCTAATCCTGTGGCTCCCTGAAGGAGGGGCCTCAGGTGAGGACTGACTGAGTCTGTGGGCTCCTGGGCCAGAGGGGGCAGGTCCTTCTTCTGTCCGGGGAGGGTCATTATGGCCCTGAGGTCATTTCCTACTCTGAGATTGTGGGATTCTGGGAGTCAGGTTCATTCCTCCCCAGATCTGTGTCTGATGCTCCAGGACCTTGTCACTGTAACTGAACTGCTTTCTCCTCCTGGACCTTCCCTGTGCACTGGGGCCTTCTCCCCATGGGCCATCCCCCCACCACGCTGTCCCCTCCTCCTCCCTTGGTGAGTTCCCCCAGGACCTGCTTAGGGACAGCCAGGCTTCGTTCCCCTCCAGCTGTGCCTGTGACTCTGGAGGCTTCAGAGACACCCTGGGATGGTCACTCCTCTCCCCCATCACTGTGAGCCCCTTTCATTGACTGTCTTCCCCTCTTAGAATGTAAGCTCCATGGGGGCAGGGTCTGTCCATTTATTTCCATTGGAATCCCCTGTACTTTGTACAGTTCTTTCACACAAGAAGTGATTAACCTTGCCCTGCCCCCAATCCAGAGCTGCCTCATGACCATCCAAAGGAACAATCATAACAGAAAGTGGGCTCAGCTTCTGTCCCCAAATCCCCAGGGCTCCTCCTCCTCAGGCCTCCTAAGAGGCTATTGAGGAAGCAAGCCAGGCACACCCTCACTGTGGACCTCACTTCCCCATTGGGGAAGGAGGAGGATTGGACCAGGGATCTCTAAGCTGCCTTCCAGCTCTGGCCTTCAATGATGGAATCCAAAGGGCCTGTTTTCATCTGGGATTCTAAGCAGATTCTCTAAACATTGAAGTCCTTAGGGAAACAAAGTTGAAGAAAATTTATCTAATTCTTTTATTTAATTTTTAAAATTTATGTAACATTTGAGAAAACAGGAGATAGGCAGGTGAGCACTTTCTTCATAGTCAGGGCATCCTCTTAGACTGTCTTATTCCCCTGGCTTCTGGGGATGCTGCTGCTTCTGACCAGATGGGGAAGGGGAGTTCTCTCTGTGCCCCCTGAGCCTCACCATGAGAGTGGGGGAGACCACCCAGACCCCAAACCTAGAACACATGCTGACCTCAGAGGGCCTTGGGAAGTGATCCAAGCCTCACTTAGTTCTGGGGCTCAGCCTCCCTGACATTATCCCCACTGTTCGAGGCCTTATTTCCCTATTTTTCTCGTGGCTAGGTGGTGCAGTAGGTAGAGCTTGGGGCTTGGAGTCAGAAGATCTGCTTTCAGTTTTTGTCTTTGAGGCTTATGAGCTCTGTGACCCTGGACAAGTCACCTAACCTGAGTGGGGCTCAGTTCTCATGTCTATAAAATGGGACTGTAATAGTACCTACCTCCCAAGGCATGGAGTGAGGCCTAAGTGACCTAACACATGGCATTGTGCTGCAAACCTTAAAGTTCCCAGTAAATACTACCTGCTGGCTGTCCCTCTGGGCCTGAGCCCACACCCACCATCAGGCAGATCCCAAAGATCTGGGAATGGAGGGAAATGGGGGGAGGTGGGAGATTGGAGGCTCTTTCTTGGGGTTCTTGCTGCAGCCCCCTCTTCTGCCTGAGGCCTTTCCTCATCCCCCCCAACCCACAGCTGAGAGGCCCCTCCTCCCCCAGCTCCCTGGCATTTCTCTGTGTCGTGCTTCCCCATTCAGGGGCATCTGGGCTCCTGCAATACAAGGGAAACTCCTTGAGATCAGAGAGTGCTCAGGCTTGTTATTGTGCCCCCAGCACCTGGCACAGTGCCTGGCACAGGGTAAGTGCAGAGCACTTGGTTAACCTGTGATTGTTCTGTGCATTTTAAGTGCCTGAAGATGTTGTTCAAACTCTGGGCCCTAAGAGAATTCTAAACTGTCTCATAAAAAGAGTGTTAAGGGGGGGGTCTCCATCTGCCCCCAGCTCAGAGGGAGGGGCTGGGAAGGCAGCATCAGCTGAGCCTCCTCCAGGCCCCAGAGCAGGAGACCAGGAGCTCAGGGGCCAAGAGCCCCAGGGGGCATTTCCAGCACAGCTTAGCCCCAACCTCGTTACAATGTCTCCCTCTGGTGGCCGCAGGGCCAATGGCAGCATCAGGGAGGTCTAAAGGAAAATTTCTTTTTTTTTTTTATTACCTTCGCCCTTTGGAATGGGAGCTCCTTGAAAAAAGGGACTGTCTTTCTTTTCACTTCAATTCATATTCCCATTTGTTAGCACAGTGGACAGAGGAAAAGGGCCCTTATGTACATCAGTGTTTAGAGAGACTATTCTCTGGGATTTTCATCAAGAATGCTTGAAAGTCCTCTATTGACCTGAATTTTCATTTTTCCCCTGAAGAAATATACTCAGTTTTGCTGGGTAGGTGATTCTTGGTTTTAATCTTAGCTCCTTTGACCTCTGGAATATCATATTCCAAGCTCTTTGGTTCCTTAATGTAGAAGCTACTAAATCTTGTGTTATCCTGATTGTGTTTCTGTAATACTTGAATTATTTCTTTCTGGCTACTTGCGATATTTTTTCCTTGACCTGGGAACTCTGGAATTTGGCCACAATATTCCTAGGAGTTTTCCTTTGGGTATCTCTTTCAGGAGGTGATCAGTGAATATTTTCCATTTCTATTTTACCCTCTGGTTCTAGAATATCAGGACAGTTTTCCTTGATAATTTCTTGAAAGATGATGTCTAGGCTCTTTTTTTTGATCATGACTTTCAGGTAGTCCAATACTTTTTAAATTATCTCTCATGGATCTATTCTCCAGGTCCATTGTTTTTCCAATGAAATATTTCACATTGTCTTCTATTTTTTCATTCTTTTGGTTTTGTTTTATAATTTCTTTATTTCTCATAAAGTCATTAGCTTCCATTTGCTCCATTCTAATTTTTTTGGGTGTGGCAATAAGTTTTAAGTGGCTTGCCTTAAACACAAGGGTCACACAGGTAGTAATTATCAAATGTCTGAGGCAGGATTTGAACTCAGGTCCTCCTGATTAAAGGACTAGTGACATATTCATTGGGCAATCTAGCTGCCCCTCCATTCTAATTTTTAAAGAATTATTTTCTTCAGCGAGCTTTTGGGCTTCCTTTTTCCATTTGGCTAATTCTGCTTTTTAAGGCATTCTTCTCCTCATTGGCTTTTTCAACCTCTTTTGCCATTTGGGTTAGTTTATTTTTTAAGATATTACTGTCTTCAGTATTTTTTTGGTCCTCCTTTAGCAAGCTGTTGACTTGTTTTTCATGATTTTCTTGAATTACTCTCATTTCTCTTCCCAGTTTTTCCTCTAATTCTCTTACTTGCCTCTCAAAATCCTTTTTCAGTTCTTCCATGGCCTGGGACTGATTCATATTTTTCTTGGAGGCTTTGGATGTAGGAGCTTTGACTTTGTTAGCTTCTGGTTGTATTTTTTGATCTTCTTTGTCACCAAAGTAAGATTCTATGGTCTGACTTCTTTTGTGCTGTTTGCTTATGTTTCCAGGCACTTACCTGACTTTTAAACTCTTTGTTAAGGTAGGTGTTTACTTCCAGTGTTGAGGATGTACTGTCCCGAGCTTTAGGGGTTTTGTGCAGCTGTTTTCAGAGACACTTCTAGGGACCTTTAAATTTTCGGTTCTTCCAAGGTGGTATGATCAAAGGCGAGGTGTTTACTCCTTTCCTGGCCTGGGCTCTGGTCTATGAGTGACCACAAGCACTCTTTTCTGCCTTGGAACTGTGAGGAGGATTCTCTCTCCACTGCAGCCAAAAAGCTCCACCATGCCAGCACTCCTCCTCACCCCAGGACCACCACCCAGAGTTGTGACTCAGATCCAAGGATGGGCAAAGCAAGAGAATCCTGCCTCAACCCCAGCAAAGAGATCGTTGCAATCTCCCTCTTATCAGCCACTTGATCCCCTCACTATCTGTGGGCTGAGAGATCTGAAAGCAGCCACTGCCCTGGGGCAGCACCACGACTGGGGCCAGACTGAGCACTTCTCTCACCAAGGTCCAACAGACCTTTTCTACTGACCTTCTAAGGTGCCTTTGGTGTTTGTGGATTGAGAAGTGTGGAAACCACTACAACTGCTAGTGAGTCAGCCCCCTGAGACCTGCTCCGGGTTTGGTGAGGCTTGGTCTTTACCTGTATGGCCCACATGTGCTCCTCTCCCACCCTGATACAACAGACTTTTCCCCTCAACCATCCAGGTTGTCTTGGACTGGAAATTTGTTTCATGCTGTCTTTTTGTTGGTTCTGCTACTCTAGAATTTGTTTAGAGACATTTTTTACAGATATTTGGAGGGGAGAGCTCAAGCAAGTCACTGCTTTTACTTCCAGTATCTAAATTCTTAAAGGAATATTAAATTAGTAACAGGCTGAAATAGTAGAATCATAATAGTTGGTTGGGGAAAAACTAATTTTACTCCTTCCAGACTTTGATTGATCCAACCAACAATAAACAAAAAAGGACTTAAGAACCTAAATAACACTTCAGAAAATGAGATATGATAGACATTTGGAGATAAGTGAATGAGAACAGAAACAAATTTGCATATTTCTCAGTTATGCTTTGCACATTTACAAAAATCGGCCATATATTAATTCATGAAAATGTTACAAACAAATGCAGCAAAGCAGAATATTAAACTTATAATTTATAGACCACAATTCAACAAAATATTCAAGGAAAGGTGACAAAAAGGTTTTGAAAATTAATTGCAGACTAAATGATTTAATCCTAAAGAATGGATGGAATGAACAAATGAACAATGACCAAATCATAGAATTAAACAATAATTTCATTAAAGATAATGACACTGGTGAGACAGCATGCCAACATTTGTCAAGATACAGCTAAGGCAGTCCTCTGAGGAAAATTAATATCTTTTATCTTTACTTTAGACATCCTTCATGTCTCAAATTTACTCTCTCTTTACATCTGTCTTGTGGAATCCTATTTTTCCTTTAAGATGCACCTCAGGAACTATTTTCCCCATGAAGCTTTTTCTCATCTCTTCTTCTGCTCCTGCTCAAAAAGCTAATATTCTTGATTCCAAATTACCTCATGTTCAACTAACACATATGTGTATATACACACATGTGTACACATGCATATGTACGCATATTTGTATTATTATCTGCTATGTATAATTGTATATGTACTATCCATATTCCACATTAGAATATAAACATATTAGGAGTAGATTTTATTTCATTCTTTGCATTTTCATGCCTAGCACCTAGTATAGTACCTGGCAACTAGGAAGTGCTTCATAAATATTTGTTGATTGATTTCATCCTGATTTCCATGGATATGGGCTGTATTCATGTTACATCATTTTTCTGCTCCACTTTCTAATTTCTTATCACTTATTCTCTCTCATCTCAAACCCTGAATAGCCATGACCTTGATTCTTTTTCTTGGGGATGTATCTCAGTCCCTCGAAGCTTGTGGGAAGGGCTTCATAGGAAGTGGAGTAATACAGAATAAAATTGGAAAGATAAGTTAGAGTCAGTTTACAAAATGTTTGCAATGCTAAATGGAAGCATTTACATCTTATCCAATAGATATCAAAGAGCCATTGGAGTTTATTGACTAAGGGACTAACATAATCTGAATTTATGTTTAAAGAGAACCACTTTGGTAGCTGAATGGAGGATGGACTGAAGACAAGATATACTAGCTATCAGGAGACCATTTGTGAGGCCACTTCTATAGATAATGCAGTAGGTGATGAGAACCTGAACTTGGATAGTGGTCATATTAGTGAGAAAAAAAAGAGAATGATCTGAGACCTGTGGACAAGACTTGGCGATTTATTGGATAAGGTGGGTGAAAGCAAGTGGGTGAAAGCAAAGTCAAGGATGACTCTGAGGATGATGATATGAATGGTGATATAAATTCCTTCAACAGGAATAGGGAAGTTAAGGAGAAATTTGGGATGGGAGGGAAAAATCATGAGCACCTCCATAGACAAGTTGAATTTGTAATAGCTTTGGGACATCCATTTGAAACGTCCAAAAGGTAATTGTTTCAGCTGGTTTTGGGAATGGAAGTCTGGTAGATATATGCATGTACACATATGGTAACTAAGTATACATATATACATGCTTGTATCCACATATATGCATATGTTTCTATGTCTTTTGCATTGTTTGCATAAACATTTTATTTACTAATACGTGAACATGTTGTAATCCCCAGGACACTTTAAATTTATTAAAGGTTTGGATTACTTCACTTTTGCATTTGTATCCCCAGAAAGTTGCACAGTGTCAGAAACATAGTAGGCACTGAATAAATGTTGGTTGATTGATTGCCTCTAGGAAAAAGAATAAAGAACTCATTCAAATTTATAAGAATAAGAACCATTCCTTAATTGATAAATGATGAAAGCCATAGCTAGGAAGAGAAAGGGAAAAGGGTAATTGTGAAATTGAAAATTGATACCCCATGTTATTCTGTATTCTGTATTATTGACATTAGGGTCTATGATATAAGATGTTTTCTTTATAAGAGGTTAACTTGCCCATTTCTCTGGGCTGTAGCCCAGACTCATTGAGTCAATGTGGTCATTAGCCGTTCTGCCTGGTCAGAAGTCTAGCACGAGACCATTCTGGTGTAGGGGGTTGCCTTAAAGAGAACTTTCCAGAGGACGTTGACTTTCTGTCAATGTCTGTCTTTCTTGAAAACTTTCTGTTTTCCTCATTGCCCTGGACTTTGGAAGCCCCTTTTTGCAAGTCAGGGTGATGATGCCAAATATAGGTCTGCCCTCACCTTCACTCCTCCTTTACTATAGACAAACCAACATCACTGAACCTTATGTACTGTATAAACAACTGCTCTCTCAGCTGTAAGTAGCCTCTGTTCACCAAGGGGCCATTGACCTCTATTGCTGGCAGCTTCTAGCCTTGCAAACAAATAGATCATGCTAAAAAAAAAAGTTTGTGTCTCAATTTCTCTTTATCACCAATTTTTCTGATGACAGAACTTTCCTCAAGGGGAAAACATCCAAGCTATCAATAGATAGCTATACAAGAGAAAATGTTCCAAATCACCACTAATTAGAGAAATGAAAATTAGAACAATTAAAATTCTACATAACATTTGCCATATTGGCAAAGGAGGAAAATGACAAATATTATAAGGTCCATGGAAAGTAAGTGCATTAATGTACTCTTGGTGTAGCTATGAAATTGTACAGCTATTTTGTAAAAAAATTTGGATCTATATTGCCAAAGTTATTAGGTGGTACATACTCTTTGATTACAGGGCCTATACCCACAAAGAGATCAAAGAAAGAGGAAAAGTACTTACATGTAAAATCATTTGTGGCAGATCTTTTTGGGGCCCAAAGAACTGGAAACTAATTGGGCTCTCATAAAATGGAGAACAAATGATGGGATATGAATGTAATAGAATATGATTGTGTCACAATAACACAGAAGACAGTTTCAGAGAAACTGGGGAAGACTTGTGTAAACTGATGAAGAGAAAAGTAAGCAAAACTAGCAGAACAATTTCTAAAATAACAATAATACTGTTAATACAAGCAATTTGGAAACAATTAAGAACTCTGATCATCCAAAAGACCAACCGTGATTTGAGAGGATATATAATAAAATATAATTTATATATATATGTGTGTATATACATATAAATAATTTTACCCATATAGTAACACAGTCATGACAACCCAATTATACAGAATATGACACACATTTTTGGAGATGGCCAATATTGGGATTTGTTTTGATAGAGTTTTCTAAGTTACTACAGGGATTTGCACATTTGTTCGTTGTTTCCAGGGGGAACATGGGGAGAGAGAGAGAGAGAGAAAGAGAGAGAGAGTCATTTTAAAATTCTCATTTTTATTGAGAAAAATAAAATTTAATTTAAAATAATGATTAATCAGAACTGATGGATTAATATAGCATGTGTTCTAATCTGTCAAATAAAGTAGTTTAGCTCCATGATTGGTAAGATTGTTCCTGGTTCTATTTCTGTGACTTTATGTCCCCAGCTACTCTTTTTGGGATAAGGATCTCCCAAAGATTCTCTGGAAGGCCCCCAACACTTCCTTATTCCTCAGGCTATAGATGATGGGGTTGAGCATAGGAGTGAGGATGGTGTAGAAGACAGCTAAGTTCTTGCCCTCTTCTGGGGAACGCAGAGATGGGGGCCTCAGATATGTATACACAAATGGGGCATAGTAAAAAGTGACCACAGTCAGGTGAGTTGAGCAGGTAGTAAAGGCTTTCTTCTTGCCCTGTGATGAGCGCATATGATGGACAGCATAGAGTACCCTACCATAGGAAGCCATGATGCCAAGGAAAGGGACCAAAAGAAACAGGTTGGTGCTGAAGAGCACTGTGTACTCATAGGCCCAGGTATCTATGCAGGCCAGAGGCACCATGGCTGGGATATCACAAAAGAAATGATTAATGATTCTGGACTTACAATAGGGCATGGAGAGTGCATACACTGTATGGAAAATGGCATTGATGGATGAAGAGACCCAAGACCCAGCAATCATCAGCAAGCACATTCTCTTGTTCATGAGAATGGGATAATGGAGGGGGCGGCAAATGGCCACATAACGGTCATAGGCCATAGATGCCAGGAGCAACCCTTCAGCACATGCCATAGTTAAGAAACAGACACTTTGGAAACCACAACCCACCAAGGAAATGGAATTGTCCCTAGACAGGAAGCTGACAGCCATCTTGGGAACTGTACTGCAAATGTACATGAGGTCCATGAGAGAGAGTTGACTGAGTAGAAAGTACATGGGTGTGTGGAGGTGGTGATCCATCCAGATGAGGAGAATCATGGTTGAGTTACCCAAGAATGCAATTAGAAAGATGAGGATGACCAGTAGGAAGAGGGACAGGCCAATTTTTGTTGGGGGAAACAGCCCCAGTAAGAAGAAACCAGTAGTGGTTTGATTCCATTCTTCCATAAGAACTTTCCAAGTTATTTTCCTGAAATATAAAAGGTGAATGGAATGACATTTTGGAGCAAAAAATTAAAAAAAAATCCTTATGATTTCTCCTGGACTCCTCTCCTTGCCCCAACATCTCCCTGCCCCAAACAAAAATGCATACATGCACAAACACATGCTTATTTACGTATTTAGATGTGCTGATTTTAATCTCTGAAGCCCAGCTTATTCTGCTTCAAGTAACTGCAATTGGTATCTATATGTGTGTATGCATGTATATGTGTATGTGTGTGTATATGTATGTATGTGCATGAGTGTGTATCTGCAATGGGTTTTATTTTGCTTTTTTCCCCTAGACTTGTGATTTCCATTGTCTAGGGAGTTCTAGGTGATGAATTCCTTCTCTGAATGTGGATCAGGACCTGTTCTGTACCTTAGAGACTTAGAGAGGTGTCCAACTGCCCAGACTCACCCGCGCAGAATGTGTCAGAAGCAGAAGTGGAAGGCAGGTCTTTCTGACTCTGTTGCTCTCTCTCTAGCCCCAATGTCATGGCCACCTCTCATGGTTTTTTGTGCTTATTCAAATATTATTACAGCGGTTGATGTGAAAAGAGATATTGAAGAAGTAAGATACACACACATGTATTATAGCTATATATATGTGTGTGCATATATGTATGTTTATGTATATACATATACATATATATGTACACATATATGCATTGTTTAGTCATTCAGTTGTGTCCAAATCTTTGTGACCCTGTGAAACTTGGCTGTTTTGGTTTTCTTGACAAGGACATAGGAGTAGTTTGCCATTTCTTTCTCCAGTGGATTAAGACAAACAGGCATTCATGGGTATGTGTGTATGTGCATGAAATTAATTTTTAAAGTATTTATGAAATGCATACCATGTGCCAGGTACTGGGATAGAAATGTGAAAAGAAAGTCCCTACTCTTTAGGAGCTTATATTTGAATGAGGAAGGCAATAAATGTAAAGATGTGATGGGTGAGCTTTGGATTGGAACGTGACTTGGATGGTTAATATATCCACAAGGCAATTTATTGACATGAGGTTTCTAGAGCTGGGACATGTGGGTGGCTTAAGAACAACAATTGGTGGGCTCAGGTTGGGCTAATGATGGAGAATTGTCCCATTCAGGAGATCAGGAACCCTGAGTGGGAGCTGGAGAGCTGGGTCTGGGATAGGAGGAGAGTATGAAGGCAGCCAATGACATCCACCTCCCACCCAACACACACACACACACACACACACACACACACACACACACACACAC
>NW_020944847.1:98051-137263 GCF_900497805.2 Vombatus ursinus | reverse complement strand
ACACACACACACACACACACACACACACACACACACACACACACACCTAAAGGCATGCATGCATTCATCCATAAGGACTGAGCTTGTGATTTCTTTACTCAAAGGTGAGGACAATCCCTCTACCAAGGCAGGGTTGGGGTTATTTCTCTTTCTCTTATTCTCATTTCTCTCTCATTTCTCTTATTCACATAAAGGCAGCCCAGAGCATGTAGGAGTGAAGTGATTTGCTAGGGGGCACATGACTGGCATGTATCAAAGCAAGATTTAACTTCAACTCTTCCCTGAAGCCAGCTTTATTCATTACATGGCACTGCCTCTCATATACATAAATTCATTTGCTATACATGAGAGCCAGTATACATAGAGAGTCACATATGCATATTTTATGAGAAAGCTTCCTGATGGAAATATATGCCTAGGTATCAAAAGTGGACTCTGGGGCTCAGGGCAGATGAGCCACACTGCCTGCCTCAAGCTTACATGCTTATAACCTCAGATCCTTTCAAAAGAGAAGAAAAATATGAAAGATTTGTATCAAAACCACTCTGTACATGAATAACTGAGTAAATGAAAACAAAGAAATATGGAGATGAATTGGGTTTGCTAGAGTTTTATTAGATTAATTAGTTAGATTAATCTTGTTAAGTCTTTTGAAGAGTCACTCCATTCATTCTTTATAGTGATTCTGATTTGGATGAAGAGAAAGAGAATGTCAATGAAGAGTGACCTTGGCATTGGTACAAGGGAACATAGCCTGCCCACCTGGTCCCTAGTTCATTCTCCAACAGTGAAAATGTTCCCAATGGAAATCCCCAAAAGCCACCAATCTTAGAGGCATAAGACCTGGGCTGGCATCCTGGCTCTGTCACACCCTGCTGGGGTCACATCAGGCAAGTCCTTTTATCTTTCTCATCATGGAACACTTTCATTCTTAATTTATGGGACTTTGGGGAGGCACCAATGAAATAAAGCACCTGAAAATACTTTATAATACTAATAATAGCCGTTATTATTATTATTATTATTATTTTTATAAGGGCTGCTAGGTGCTTCAGTGGATAGAGTGCTGGACCTGAAGTCAGGAAGACTCCTCTTTCTGAGTTCAAATCTGGTCTCAGATATTTTACTAGCTGTGTGACCCTGGGCAAGTCACTTAACCCTGTTTGCTTCAATTCTTAATCTGTAAAATGAGCTGGAGAAGGAAATGGCAAATCACTCCAATATCTCTGCCAAGAAAAGGTCAAATGGGGTCACAAAGAGTCTGAAATGATTTAGCAACAACAAAAACAATTATTATTATCATCAATAATAAGAGCTAACCAAGAAAACCCCCAATATGGCCATGAAGAGTCATACACAACTAAAAATGACTGAAAAAGAACAGCACCTCTATAGAGCTTCCTCTGTGTTAGGCATGATGTTAAGTGCTTTAAATGTGACTTATTACTATTTTTATTTTATTTTTAACTATTTCATTTTAAAATATTTATTTAGTGTTTGATTTAAAATTTTATTTAATTCAAATTTTTATTTATATTATCTGACTTATTGATATATTTGTTTTGCAATTGACAAGAATATACGTATCTTTTTAATACTTCCCTCTTCCTCTCTTGAAAGTCCCCAATCTTTAATGTAGACACGTATCCAAAGCCTACACTTTAGATCCTTTGCCAGTCTCTTTCATCTGTCTGGAAATCTTCACAAAGTGATCAAGTCCAGAGTACATGTGGTTGAATCTATACCCGTCCACTGCACCAAAGATCGCATTGATTCAGTAATTCAGTGCAGTCGTGCAACATTTCCTGAAAACAATGGCAATCATAATAACCAGAAATGGCAACATCAGACAAACCTACCATATGACTTGTAAGGTCTTGACTTTAGCCAACTTGCATCAAAAAAGGAAGGAGAAGGTGCCAGAAGTCCGTGATGGTCACGCTGAAGTGCCTGAGTGGGGTAGAAAGAGCACTAGAACCAGGGGCAGAAGTGAGAGGGAGTGCCTGGTCACATTTAAAGGCACTCTCCTATGTTTGCTGTTCAGTTGTGTCTGAATTTTGACCCCATTTGGGGTTTTCTTGGCAAAAATACTGGAGTGGCTCGCTATTTTTTTCTTCAGCTCATATTATAGATAAGGAAACTGAGGCAAATAGGGTTAAGCATATAGGGTTAAGTCACACAGTAAGTGTTTGAGATCAGATTTGAACTCAGGTCTTCCCAGCTCTAGGTCTGACACTCTGTCCATTGTGACACCTAGCTGCCACTTAACCAATCAACATTTATAGAATGTTGTTCCATTACTACTATTAAATCAATCATGTTGATCAGTTTTAGGCAGCTTATTCTTTTTTTTTCTTTTGTTTTAAGATTCTTTGTCATAAGGCATGGCTCTTTGGGAGGATATGGAGGAGGAATCCAAGCAAAATACAAACAAAAAATAACAATACATTTTTTTAAAGACAGCATTAAGCAGTGGATAGGGGCCAGCATTGGGTCAAGGTTCAAGTTTTGCCTCTGATTAGCAAAATGACAATGGGCAAGTTACAACTTCTTAGTGCCCCCAAACAACTCTCCAAAACTCAGCATTATGAAGGAATTGCTGATCTGCATTGGTGGAGGGACTTTCCACATTTATGAAAGAACAGGTCTGAGCAACAAGAAATAAATGATCACTATTAGCATTACCACCTTAGCTCTAATGTCAAAAGGTCTCCTGTTTCTGCTATTTCCTCTTCATGTATACTTTGGAAAGGCACACCCTCACTAAGACTCTGTGTGCCTCACTGTAAAATGAGATGGTCAGAGCTGTAAAATGGGTTGTCCACCAAGGGCTCTTTCTTCCCTGAATACTCTTATCCTTCTGATATTAGACTCAGTTTTTCCTGACTGAATGAGATCTTGATATATGTAATGCCAAAACACCTAATTGGCTTGACCACTCAGACTCTGGCAGGTAGGTGGTATAGTGCAGAGAGCACTGGACCTGGAGTTAGGAAGACTCATGAACTGAGTTCAATTCTGGCCTCAAACACTAGTTATATGACCCTGGGCAAGTCACTTCACCCTGTTGGCTTCAGTTTCCTCATCTGTAAAATGAGCTGGAGAAGGAAATGACAAACCATTCCAGTGTTTTTGCCAAGAAAAACACCAAACGATGTCACAAAGAGTCAGACATGACTAAAATGACTAAACGATAATAACAACTCAGCTCACCAAAGCAGGACATTTTGACTGAATATTCCTATTGAAGGAAGAGATGAGCCTAGCCCAGCCATGCTGTTTCATGGAGATGCCATTTGGATTGACCCAACCAATCCAGCTGTTTACAATGAGAATGAGGAGATGTGATTTCAGGATAAATGATCTGGTAAAAATATTAGTCAAGTCAGTTGTTTGGCTAGATGCCACAAGCAATTCAGGAAAGTGTCCTATGCAGCACAAGCCCTCTCCCCTCCCCATGTGCATACACAAGGAGCACTCAGACCCTAATAACCTCCTCAGCAGCTTCCCAGGCAAAGACCCCTTCATGACACTTGCCAAGTTCCTCATCCCAGCTCCCTTTTGTCTCGTGTAGATCACAGTCCCTACAAGAAATTAGTCAATTTAACCCTCCTTACCTTGGAGTAATAGTCATACAATAATCATAATTATTCCCTGCCCTGTAGGCACTCAACAGCTGTTCTGCTGAGCTCAAAGATCATCTTTCTTTCTCAGTCTAGACTTGGAAAGGACCTCAAAGATAACACAATTTTCTTATGCTACAGAGAAGGGTTTGGAGGTCTGATGAGACGAAGGGAGTGCTCGGGATCATTGCTAGAGGCAGGAGACCTCAGAAGATGTCTAATATTGCCCTGGTCCCACTTCAAGAGCACCTTAAGATGCTATGCCCTGATACACAGTGACTGTTCTCTCTCTCCTTCAGCCTAGATCCAGTCCTGGGAGAGCAGGCTCAGGCAGGTAAATCTACACACTTGAATCTCTCTCAATATCTAATTTGGGGCATACCTGGCACCTCCACCTTGCTTGATGACTTGAATTCCTGGTGCTGCACATGAGGCTGCCTACATCATCATCCTTCCACATTATCCCACATGTGCATTCTATAGGACCACCAAATGTCTCTCTCAAGCAATCCTGGACTCATGGGCCAGGAAGGGGTTTCCAGAGGAAAGGGCTCCCTCCCTGCATTTAAGGACAATCATGCATACCCTATCCCTGGTAGAGTCAATGCTACTCTTTCTTCAAGAAGGAAACTCCACAGATTCCTGTGTTTTTATGTCCTCTCACATTCACGCATGGGAGTTTATCCTTTTTTTCTCATTTTTCTGATCATATGATGGGGAGACTAAATTTGAAATAATAATAAAATATTTGGCAACCTGGGCATTGGGGACCATATCTACCACTTATTAATTATTAACTTATTATATCTTGTTCACTTAATTTCTTTATACTTCCATTCCTTCGTCTATAAAATGGGTAACAATACTTAAGACTGCCTACATAAAGAGGCTATGAAAAGCAAAGTCCTCTGTTTATTGGGAAATGCTATAAAATGAGATCTGCTATTATGATTGAGCAGAGTATCTCCCACCTTCCAATCCTCAGTAGGAAAGGATTTGCCCAGCCATCCTACAAAGGCCCTTTTTTATGCACACAGTATAAGTCTGTCCTCTCACCTTGACATTTGATGGTGCTCATCACACCCTTAGGAAGCCATTTCTCAGTCCTGATGATTCCCCTAATGCTAGTCGATGTGATGAAAGATAGACCTGAAATACTATACACAGCTTCCTACATGCTCCTGTGTGCTGGTGGTTCTTCTTTCTGGAGTGACTGTCCCTGCTGCCCAAGTCTTAAGGGACACCCCTTTGCCATACCACAAACACTTAATCTGAACTCTGTTTATCTGGAGAGTAGCCTGGCTCTGGACCCACAGAAACATGGTCTTCTCTCTTGAGATCACTGCTGGCTTGTACGTCTACCAATGACAAGCCAAGAGGGACCAGTCTGACATGGCATCGCTGACAAATAGATTAATGATAGAATATCAGAGGAGGATACAGTTTGAGAAATCATCTCTTTCAACCTTGTCATCTTAAAGTTACAGACACTAATTTCTAGAGAGGACAAGTGACTTGTCCAGCTTAACACATCAGGTCTCTGACAGATTCTATCTTATAAACAGTGGCTGCGGGGCAGTAAAGTCTCATGTTTTTCTCAACATGGGGAAGGCTGAAGTTTTCAAACTGGAAGTTATGATTCATGGGACCATAGGTACCAACCCCCATATTTGGATCAGCTGTGGTATCTGACACCTCCCAAATCTACCAAGGGGTGCTGGGGGCCACTTTCTCCTTCACATAGCAGAGAAGCTGAATCCACAAAAGGGTGCCATTGCTCTGCTCTTCAGCAAGGGGACTTTTCCTTTTTGTGTGTCCTGGACCCCTTTGACTGTTAATTTGGGGAAGACTGTGGACCCCTGCTCAGAATCACATGTTTAAATGCATAAAGTGAGACACAAAGTGTTACAAAAGAAATCAACTATAGTGCAATAGAGCAATAAAGAAACAAACAAAATGTGTTCATAGACTGAAGCTTAGGAACTGAGAGAGAGAAGATTGTAATGGGGACAACAGACTAGAAGGGCAATCTTCACTCCTCCATGAGTACGCTAATCCAAGATGAAGTAATAAGAATGGATTTTGTGGGGCATTGACAACAGGCAAATACATCAATAATACATCAATAATGACTTATATAGAACCAAATCAGAACCCTTGACAACAATCCTAGAAATCTGAGGTGTACAAATATTCCTATAAAAAGGATGAGGCTAAACTGAGAAGGAGCTGAGGAGAGAGAGGGAGGGAGGGAGAGAGAGAGAGAGAGAGAGAGAGAGAGAGAGAGAGAGAGAGAGAGAGACAAAGAAAAATAGAGACAGAGACAGAGAGAGACAGACAGAGAGGAGAGACAGAGACACAGATACAAAGAGAGACATAATAGAGATAGATACACACAAAGAGAAATAGAGAGATACAGAGATATAGAGACAGAGAGATCCACAGAGAGAGAAACAGAAACAGAGAGACAGAGACACACACAGAAAGAAATTCAGAGACAAAGAGACAGACAGAAAAAAACAGAAAAAGAGAGGCAGAGACAGACAGAGATGGACAGACACTCAGACACACAGACACTGACAGAAACAGAGGCAGAGCTAGACAGTTAGAGAGACAGAGACAGGCAAAGAATAGAAAGCAAGTAAAGGCTGTAAAGACAAGCCACCACAGCCATGAAGGCAGCAGATTCAGGTCTGGTGGAGAGCTTAGAGCTTGGTCAGACATCAGAAAAGATGCCAAGGTCATCTATTGCATGGACCATCACTGGTCATCTTGACTTTTGTTCTGCCATTGAACTTTGATGACTTTTGCAGACAGATTTTTGCAACTCTGCCTCACTTAAATCCAGCTTGAGCAAAAGTCAAGACATTATCCTATGATGTCATTGGTCTTCTTTGAAAATAAAGGATGAACAACAACATTTGGATAAGAGTTAAGAAAAATATCAGCATGTCCCAGGGCCCTAGTAGGATCAGTGGTTTCTATATATGAGAACTTTTATCTGTTTACCTAACATCAATGGCTTAAAGTTTCCATTTTACCATTACAAATTTTAATAGGAATAAAGTCAATGACAACCAAATACTGATCTGTTAATATCTTTTTAAAAATGTCACTTGCCAGTGTACTTCACATAGTATAGAAAGAATGAAATGAAGGGCTGATTTAAGATTATGATGTTTTGGTACTCAATTCATAAACAACTTTTAAGGTAATCTCCCATTCCTTATTGCTCTATGTGGAGAGAGAAGAAAAGAAAGAAAGAAAGAAAGAAAGAAAGAAAGAAAGAAAGAAAGAAAGAAAGAAAGAAAGAAAGAAAGAAAGAAAGAAAGAAAGCCATGTTGCCCAGTTGGAATTTTGGTCCCTAGTGGGCAGCTCATTCTCTACTCACAGAAATTGCTGTTTGTCCCGTGTTCTCAAAGAGGACCATGATATCAAAGAGGTGATGCCATGTTAAGAGCTATACAATACAAGCTCAGTGATTTACCAGTTTCTTCAGCTCTTCCTAGGGATCAAATCACTGCTGATTACCAATACTGACAAAAATGAACTCTCTGATGCATCATCTTTCTTGAGGTTCACAAATGGTTCTCGAGTTATTTGAAGTATTGATCTTAAGACTTTGTTTTCTTGTTTAAGTTGAAAAAAATCATTCCTGCTTCTAGCAACCCTTCTCATCAATTTCAAAAGCTTTCCTTAATACTGCTGCCATTTCAGTAATTTGGTCCATGTGTACTTGTATTTCTTTGGAACATCCATTTAACTGCATTATGGTACCTGGCTCTTTTTTTTCCCCTTGATGGTCATCAGTAACAGAAACATCTGTTCTTGGTACTTTTTCCTTATGAGTTCTAAGGTAGATGGGTATTCTCCAAGAGATGGACATAATTCCTTATTTATTTATTTATTTATTCATGGCAATTCTCTGATTTGCCTGTTTTCTTGCTGAATTCCCATAACTAATGTAGATCATGGTCGGTGTCTCACAACCTCATTACGTTCATGAAATTCTTCTCGATAGTTTCTTTGCACTTGTTTGTTGAAAGCTATAGTTTGTTCATTCAGAGATACTGCTGCATTGTCATGGTCTCTTAAGCTTCGAAGTGCTTTAGCATCGGCAAGAGCTTTTCCAATGGTTCTGCTCCTTTTCTCGTCTCCCTTGCAGTCATGGCTGCTGCCTCTGTCCACCCACAGCCAGATCCTGTTGGCAGGGCCCCCCACTGTGCCAGGGGGGATAGGCTCAACTCTCCCTTAAGGGGCCACTCTGCAATATGTAATGGCAGAACCAGACAGAGACAGCAGTGAGAGGAGGTGTCTGGATCTACCTCAGATCATGGAGAGAACATCACCCAAATTCAACAATTATTTTTTTTAATAAAAAAAGAAAGTAAAAAGAGAAAAAGTTAAGAAAAACCAATCAACATATCTATAAAAAAGCCTGACATCATATTTTCCCTTGTCTACACCAAGTCCTTATGGATAGCGGGCTCAACATGAAAGTATAGAGATTGTGGTTCAGTCATTTCTCACTGCTTGACCCCATAGACATTGCCCATGAGGTTTCCTTGGCAAAGATACTGGAGTGGCTGACCATTTCCTTCTTCAGAGTGTCTCCATTTTAGAGATGAGCAGTGACTTGCCCAGGGTCAAAAAGCTAGTAAGTGTCTGAGACTGTATTTGAACACAAGTTGTCTTCTGGGTATGAGGTCAGGGATGAATGAGTAACTCCCTTGTTCAGCTGTACCAGCTCTTCTCAGGGAATGGCATCTCCTGGATATTTGCCTGCCAATGACTATAGCTCCTCCTCCATTTTCCTGTGGAGACTTCCACTCCAGCTGCAAAACTAGGCATGGCCACCACCATACCCGCATCTTAGCATCCATTCAGGGCTGACAGCTGGCATAACCTCTGATGAACCTCAGTGCATCCTAAACGGACATGGTCACCTAAGCTGTGCCATTCTTGTCCATGTCTTCTCATGGAGTCAACACAGGGTGTCCAACCAACCTTCTGGGAACCTTCCTCTCATTCCCTTGACTTCACAAACTACCGCTGGAGGACACAGCCTACTCTTTAATTGTCCTTTGCCATATGCCAACGATCTTTTTCAATCATATATTTCTTTGGTGACTTTCCACACATCACTCTTCCTATATTATCTCCTATTTGTAAGGTTGTATAAAAGTATTCCTGGGACTTCCATGAATGACAGAACAGCCTGCTTACCCTATGCATATGTCCATTGATTATGTCTAATTTATCCTGCATATAGCTTGTTTGTAAGTCATCCTTTGCATGTTGCCTTTCCCATTAGACTGTGAGCGACTGGAGAGCAGACTGATTTGCCTTTCTTAAATAATCAGCCCAATGACTGGCACATAGTAGGAACATAATAAATGTTTATTGACTGAATCACTGACCTTTGTATGATCATCAACTTCATTCTTTCTGGCAATGCAGCTTTTAAGGACTCATAGCCATGCAAAATACCAGAAAATACTAAAATATACATAATTTAAAAGATAGGTCTTCATTTCAGGAAGACACTTGAAGTCTTTATATCCCAAAGTCAATCCATCCCATTCTCTTATTACTGATCATCATGGAATGAGAGATGGAAACAAGTATTTTGGGTTACTGTGTGCCAGGTGCTGGGTTGAGCTTTTATAAATATTTCATTTGATTCTCACAACAACCTGGTTATAGCAAAAGTAATTCATTATAAATATCTTTGCAGAGCTTTCCCGCTTTTCCATCTGTCGGATAACCCTCCAGAAAAGTTTGCTTCGGTGGATCTCATATCAAGGTTATTTTTTCTTAAAATCTTCATAATCCTCAATACACACCAACATTTCAATGTACAAAGAAGAGGATTATAAAAAATTATGAACTTGTATACAGTTTACAAAGAATTACACATATAATATATGTAAGTTATAAGTTGTATAAACATCAATATCCATATACATCTATACATAAAGCATATGCATCATATGTTACACTTCTGGATATATTATATGTTGTACCACTATTATGAGGGCTACTGAGCCATTTTCAGGGTTACTCATCAACTTTGGTGTCCACCTTTTACCCAACCCTCACCTGTGGCTCCAAGAACCTATAGCATGGGCAGTAGTCACACCTCCATGAAAGTGTCTTGGCAGATGGACTAAACCAGTTTGAGGGTAACTTTGCAAAAGTTTTTCTATATTTTTTTGAGTTTTGACTACAGTGTGGGATCTTTGCCTACTATGGTAAGCAGGCCAGAGTTGGGTAAAGCAGACAATTTTAGGACACCTTTTCTAGCTCCTTCCTCATACCAGGAGATGAGCAGTGTGGTCCTTAAAAAAGCCTGTTCAGACACCCAGAGGGCTGCCTTCAGTTGAGTAAAATGACCCTATGGCCTGGGCTGCCTGTGTGTAGGGTTGTGACTACAGCTCCTAGTGTACCCACACCTGCTGCTTCATCGCTTGCATATCACCACAGGACTTTGAAATAGGTAAAAATGATAAAATGGTATGGGTGATGTCTTTTGATTCATGCATAAATTAGATTTAAATGAGGCAGGGTTGCTTGAAGTGGTCAACCTCATTCTCTCTTCCAGAATCATCAGAGTCCAAAACAAAGTCAAGATGATTGGTGATGGTTCAGGATGCAGTGGATGACTTTGGTATCTTTTTTGATGTCTGACCTAGCTCTACGTGCTCTACCATACCTGCTTCACCTGCCTTCATGACTGTTGGAAAAAAAATTGTTCTCATCTGCTCATTCTACCCAGGATGTTGGGGGATCTTTTATATACAGAAAATGTCTATTCATTACCCTCAACCTGTTTTAACCTATTTGCCAAAATGGTTTACCAAGATGTGGACATTGTGCATTCTATAGCTTCCTGGAGTCACAGATGAGAGTTGGGTGACAAGTGGACACCAAATGTGTAAAGCAGCCCTGAAGAGGACTCAGCAGTCCTCACACTGAGATACTAGTCTTCCCTGAACACCTTATACTCTAGGCAGATGAGAACATTATGTAACAAATATACCCCACATATATCCCGCAGTAAGGCAGATTTCCTGCAAAAATCAAATAAGATAACATGGGACAGACATTCTAAACCTAAAAACTCTACATAAATTATCATCATACAATTAACAATATTGATAGTGATGATAATTATTAATAATATCAATTATCTATTTGATAATGATATAACAATTATGATAATGATGATAATGAATAATGATAATAACATCAATGAATAATATTAATGAATGACAATGGCAATAATATCAGTTTATTATTATTTTTATTATCATATGGTAGCCTGATCATGAGTCAATCATTCTAAGTTCAACCCTTAACAACACAAGAATATTTAAAACTCTAGGTCCAATCTTTCATTCATTTAACAAGCAAATTTTAAGTGTCTACTAAGTGCCAAGCATTGTGCTCAGAACCAAGGATTTAAAAAAAAATAGTCTTTGACGTTAAAGAGTTGTTGTTTTAAATAAGGCTGTCACTAGAACCAGAGAAATAATATGCCAAAGTGTCAAAATTATTAGGCAATCTAATTAAGGAGACAGTCTCAGATGTCTTTGATAAATGGTAGACAATAGGAGGAGTGAAGCAGGACCAGTAACAGGCAAATGTCATAATTTTGTTACAGTGATGTTCATTTGCCTTTATGAATTCTCTCCATGTTAGTAAAGTTAAGTATGTCTGTCAGCTTCTGCACTGAGTGACTCCAGTATGCCAGGTCATATGACTAGAACTCACTGAAATATATTGGGCTCACAATCCATTGGGGAAGGAAACAACACGATCACAAATTTCTGAATTCATGTAGCAAAGCTGTAATATCTCTTCTCTTCATCATGAAGGCTCTACAAAAAGGAATCAACCTACATCTCCATTTCTTTACTAGACCCTCTGTTCTCAATGGGACGTAGGGTGTGCTCCAGGAAGACTAGTACCTCTGATGTGAGGGCTCCTGAGCCCTTTCAGAGCTGCTTTCCACCTTTGTTGTCCACCTATTCCACCTAACTTTCACCTGTGGCTCCAAGTAGCTGTAGTATGTACAGTGGCCACACACCACAAACCATTTTGGCAAATAGGCTAAATCAGGTTGAGGGTAACTAAGGGGTCTCAAACCCATTGGTGAGTTAGGGGGTGTCTACTCAAGCATGTGAAGACTTTCCCTAATAGAATGGGTGGATGAGAACATTTGTTCCAAGGGCCATGAAGGCAGCTGAAGCAGGAGCTGTGGAGGGCTTAAAGCTTGGTTAGACATCAAAGATTCCAAGGTCATCCACTGCATCTTAAGCCATCACCAGTCATCTTGACTCCATCATGTCATTGGACTGTAATGACCGTGGAAGAGAGAGTGAGTCTGATGACTTCATGCAACTCTGCCTCACTTAAATCCAATTTACACGCAAGTCAAAAGATATCACCCATACCATTTTTACTTGTCTCAAAGTCCTTTGGCAACAGGGAAGGGATGAAGCAGCAGGTATAGATACAGTGGGAGCTGTAGTTACAACCCTGCACACAGGCAGCCCAGGTCATAGGGTCATCTCTCACAGGAAGCAGCTGTGGGATTTGGTAAACCCCTGGGTGTCTGAGAAGTCTTTTAAGTATCACATCGCTCACCTTCTAGTGCGTGGAAGGTACTAGAAAAGGTGCCCCCAATATGATCTGCTTACCCAACCCTGTCCTGATTACCATAGCAGGCGGAGATCCCACCTGTGATTGAAACACACACAAAAAAAATGTACAAAAACTTCTGCAAAGATGATTCTATGCGCCATTGGTACATGGAATATATGCACACATTTATAGACATCACAAAATCCAGGAGATCTGAAAGACGAACAGCTCTTGTTGCAAGAGAACTCAGCAGGTAATTGCATCCAAATATCAGCCCTGAGTGAAACAAGGCTGGCAAATGAAGCACAGCTTACTGAAGTCAGAGTTGGATGCACATTTTTCTGGAGTAGCCACAGTGAAGGGGAATGCCATGAAGCTGGTGTAGGTTTTGCAATCAAAACTAATCTAGTCAGCAAGCTTATACACCTACCAAAAGGAGTGAATGACAGACTCATGACCATGCAATTGCCACCTATAGAAAATGCCACACCACCATCATCAGTGCCTATGTTCCCACCACGAGAATTCTGATGAAGTTAAAGAAAATTTTCATGAAGATCTGTAAACACTTAAGAACAATGTGCCAAAAGAGGAAAAGCTGTGTTTGGGGGGCTCCAAAAATAAGTATGGGAGAGAAGAGGTATTAGACTGACTACCAAACTGAAGGTCTACAGAGCCGTTGTGCTGACCTCATTGTTGTATGCCTGTGAAACCTGGACAGCCTACCAGCCCCATGTCAGTAAACTGAATCACTTCCATTTGAATTGTTTTAGGAAGATTCTGATGATCACCTGGCAGGATAAGATACGAGACACTGAGGTCCTTTCTTGAACTAAACTTCCAAGCATTCAAACTAATTCTGAGAGCACAACTTCAATGGACTGGCCATGTTTGAATGCCAAACATGCTCTTTCTAAAAAGACTATTTTATGGAAAACTCCTACAGAGGAAATGCTCACCTGGTGGTCAGAAAAAGTGATACAAAGACACTTTCAAGGTCCTTAAGAACTTTGGAATTGATTGTGTGACATGGGAGACATTGGTACAGGACCACTCAACATGGCATGCCATCATCAGAGAAGGTTCTGTGCTCTAGGAGCAAAGGAGAATTGAAGCAGCTCAAAAGAAATGTGAGATGCACAAATTTAGAGATATCTCTGCTCCAAATACTCACATGGACTTTTTGTGCCCAACCTGTGGTAGAACATCCTGAGCTCATATTGGTTTGATCAGTCACAGTCAGACAAACTGAAACTTGACTCTAACATAGTGATGTCATTTTGGTCCTCTTTCAGGATAAAGGACAATGACCAGTCCCTGTTTTCTCAATGCTTTGTAGTCTGGCTTCCATCCCCACAGCTCTGCTGAACTATTCTTCATATAATCATTAATTATGTCCTTTGGAAATTAATCCAATGGCCTTTCTCAGTCATTTTCTTATTGATTTTTGAAAACTATATTGATCACTTCCTCTCTGGTGGTTTTTTCTTCTTTTACTTCTTGGAAGTGTACTCTGATGGGTCTCTTATGTCTTTTTATATATATTATATATATAAAATATATAGCATGTGTACACACACACACACTCATATATATAAAATCTAGATCATTTTTCTTATCACATCTCTAAATGAGCTCCTCTCTACCTATACAATCTTTATTTTTTTGTGATAACATCTATCGCCAGTAATTCAATGATCATTGTAATAGATTTCACTGTCAAATTTACATTTCTAGCTTATTCTGGAAAATAGATCTGACTAAAGGCCAATTCCCTAGAATAAAATGAGACACTTCCAAGCCATTCAACTATAAAGCAAAGGAGATTTATTTAAGTCATGGTAGGGTTATATACAAGAAGACACTGTGAGTTGATTCAGCTGAGTGAATCTCTCCTGCCTCTAAGTTGTCCATTGTGGGATAACCCAGCCCCCTCCTACTTTTGCAGTCTTCTTACTTCCCAATACAGCTCTGCCTCATTAGATCTAATTCACTTGCTAGTCAGAACATCACCCTCCTGATGTCACTGGTCCTCTTTGAGGATGAAGGATAAACAATAATCTGTGAGTAGTATTAGCTGCCCCCTGGTGACCCAACTGGCTAGGTCTAGTTGGGCAATGCTGCTATTTCCTCTCTCCTTCTCCTCCCCCTTTGTCTCCCCCTTCTATCTTTTCTGCTTTTGTCCACATGGTGAGTCATACAGTTATATGTGGGTGCTCTGTCCAAAAGAATATAAGTTTTGATCACTTATACTTCACAATATATCTTGGGGTTTGAGGACTAGATTTTTTTCCCTGCTTACTTATTTTATCATTGTTTTGTTTTAAAAAAAAGTAAAACTGGGGCAATTAATTTCATTAATTAATTTCATCTCATGTAGCTTCTATTTATGATTTCTTGAAATATAACTCATGAAAATCAAGTTTTGATAAAGCCTATCGGGATTCAAATAGAGCTACTTGACTATGCCACTAAATGCAAATCACTCTCACTGATTGGGCAGTAATGGGCTCCAAGTCAAGCCTCACTTGCTCATTGTTTGAGTTTTGATGGCTCAGAATGCATGTAAATAGCAATTGCTTCTGTTCTGGTCAGAAACTCTGAGGGTCTTCTGCTTCCTGGCTGATTCTTTTGTGAAGGCAAACTAGGCCATCTTTTGCCTCAATTCCTGCACAGAATTTAGTCACTGAAGGGTGTTGTCACAGAAAAACTGAGACCTCTGAAAAACCTTAGCTTAAAAAGGTCAAGATCTCTCACTGCATCTGGGGCCATCACCAACTGTCCACTACTATATCTTGCCACTGGACTCTGATGACTCTGGAGGAGAGAGTGAGGCTGATGACTTTGCACAGCCCTGCTTCACTTAAGTCTAATTCATGACATCACCCTCCTGATGTCATTCATCCTCTTTGAGAATGAAAGACAAATAACAACAACAACAACTCTGTTGTGGTCTATCAGCCAAATTTCAGAACCAAGCTCAAGTCATTTTGGATATTTTCACAAAGGAGACACAGAAGTAATTTTACAGTGTTTTATTTTTTCCAATTATGTGTAAAGACAATTTTTAACATTCATTTTAACATTCACAAGAGGGAAGCTGAAATATTTCATTAGAAAAAATAACTGATCTGGAAAACAGATTGAGTAGTGACAATACAAGAATTGTCAGTCTACCTGAAAGCTATGATCAAAGAAAGAATCTGGGTACAATAATGCATGAAATTATTAGACAAAGTTGCCCTGAAATTCTAGAACAAGAAAGCAAAATAGAAATAGAAAGAATCTACCTATTACTACCTGAAAGAGATTCTAGGAAGAAAACTTACAGGAATGTCATAATGAAGTTTCAAAATTCCCAGGTTAAAGAAAAAAATATTGCAAGCTACAATAAAAAAAATACTGTGGAAAAACAATCAGAATTTCACAGGACCTAGCAGTTTCTATACTAAAAGGCTATAGGTCTTGGAAAACTATAATTCAAAGAGCAAAGGAGCTAATGTTGCATCCAAGAATAACTTATCCAGGAAAATTGAGTATAAGTCTGAATGAAACAAAAAAAGGATATTTGATGAAGTGTAAGACTTTTAAGTATTTGTAACAAAAAGACAAAAACTCAATGGAAAATTTGATATAAAAGATCTAGAAGAATATAAAGAAATCATTAAAGAATATTTGTAAGGCAATGATTAAGGTCAAACTGTTTACTTATGATATATGAATATATTATCAATATTAGTAATTATTGTTTATTATTATTAGCAGTGGTATACTTAAAACTGTTATCATTACTAAGGTAGTTTGAAAGAAAGTTGAGCCTGAGTTGTGTATGTTGAGGTGATTCTACAAAACAAAATTGGGTAGGAAAAGGTTAAAAGGAGAAATTACCACATGAAAATTATCTCATGAAGGGAAGAGCTAATATAGAGGAAAAGATGAGGGTGGAGGGCTGGTGGTACTGGGACTTTACTCTCATCTGGGTGGAAAAGAAAACAATGTCTACATCTGAAGAGATTTAGAAGTCTTCTGAACTTCTAAAAAGGTAAGAAAACTGGGGGATAGGATGGGGGAGGGACTTTCAGAAGGGTGTAAAGATTGAAATCATGAGGATGAGGTGAATAGGTAAGGGAGGGACTTTTAGAGGGGTGGGTAAAATAAGGAATAAGAGGGTAAGGGGAGAAGATAAGTTTATAAGGACTGGGTAAAAAGAGAGTCTGAGAAGGAAAACAGTAAAAATAAGATGGAGAGAAATTCACAAATAGTAATTATAACTTTGAATGTGCATTAGAAAAAACAACAGAATTCATTTGGAAAAACAAAGTCAAGAATATCAAAGGAAATAATGAAAAAATAATAAAGGAAGGAGGTTTAGTGGTACCAAATCTTAAACTATATTGTAAGGCAGTTATTATCAAAACTATCTGGTATTGGCTAAGAAATAGAAAGGTAGATCAGTGGAACAGAGTAGACATACAGTCTACAGCAGCGAACGAATATATTAACCCAGTGTTTGACAAATGTAAAAACTTAAGATTTTGGGATAAGAATTCCTTATTTGGTAAAAAACGTTTTGGGAAAACTAGAAATCAATATGGAAGAAATTTGGCATAGACCAATATCTCACACCATTTACCAAAATGAGGTAAAAATGGATACACTACTTAAATATTAAAGACATTTTGTAAGAAAATTAGAAGAACATAGAACATATTACTCATCAGACTTATGGATAGGTGAGCAATTTATGAATAAACAAGAGATAGAGAGTGGAGTGAGGTGTAAAAGAAATAACTTTGAGTACATTAAATTAAAAAGTTTTTGTACAAATAAAACAAACGTAGCCAAGATCAGAAGGAAAGCAGAAAATTGAGAAAAAGTGAGCAGAACCAAGAGAACATTGTATACAGTAACAGCAATATTGTTTTAAGACCAACTTTGAGCAAATAAGTTATTTTGACTATCATAAATTGCCAAATTAATTATAAAGAACATATAAAGAAGGACACTATCTGCATCCATAGAAAGAACCGATAAATAGAAGTATATTTTACACATCTATATCTATATATACCTATTTGTGTCTAATGGTAGCCATCTCTAGGGTAGGTGGTAGGAGGTAGGGAAGAAAGAAATAAATTTACATGGTGATTTCATTGTATATTTGAAATGAATAGCAAGTTGTGCATAGTAGACTTGCAGTTTCATGTGCAATCATGTTTTTTATTGTACTATGTTATTGAGATGCTTGTTTTATTCCATAAATTAAAAAAAAACCTAAAGGGAAATGTAAAATTCTCAAAATAAAACTGATTTAAGTTTTAGCTTAAAAAAAAACCTTTCTTTTTTTAAATAAAATTTTGAGTTACAAATTTTCTCCTTCCCTCTTCTCACCCCTCCCTAGGATGGTAGGCAATTTGATATAGGTTATATATGTATAATCCTGTAAACCTATTTCCATATTAGTCATGTTGGAGACACAGTAGGATTAAGCATCCAAGCCATTAGTTCCCTGAACCAGTCACGTCCTGATAATGGTTTCAGTTGTTTTTCAGGAAAAACTGGCTTATAATCCTTAGGGGTTAAAGGTTAGGATGTTGTTCCCACCACACAAGACCTGCTCGTGACAAGGTCCTTCCTGTCTTCCATCTTCCATCACTTAAATGACTTTAGTGTTGGTATTAGTCAACACTGACCTTAAGGCCATAAGAAACCTGACATATACTACTATACTAAAGGAAGAAAAGAAAAATGAAGACGGAAGAACAAAAAACACAACAAAGCAAAACAAAACAAAACAATTGTAACAGCCACATGAAGAAGTGGTTGGTTGTTGTCTTTCATTCTCAAAGAAGACCAAAATGCCATCACTACCCTAGTGTCAAGTTTTAGTGTGTCTGACTGTGGCTGATCCAGCCAATATGAGTTCAGAATGCTCTACCACAGGTTGGGCACAAATAGTCCAGGTGAACACTTGAGGTGGATTCTCTAAATTTACACATCCTACATTTCCTTTGAGCTGTTTCAATTCTACTTTGCTCACAGAGCACAGCACCTTTTCTGATGTGGGCATGCCATGCTGAGTGGTCCTGTGCCAGTGTCTCCCATGTTACACAATCAATTCCAAAGTTCTTGAGAGAGACCTTGAGAGTGTCCTTGTATTGCTTCTTCTGACCACCATGTGAACACTTGTCCTGTGTGAGTTGTCCATAAAACAGTCTTTTTGGCAAGCGTACATTTTGGATTCAAATGATGTAGCTAGCCCACTGAAGTTGTGCTCTCTGAAGTAAAGTTTGAATGTTTGGCAGTTGAGTTCAAGAAAGGATCTCAGTATCTGGTACCTCATCCTGCCAGGTGATCTTCAGAATCTTCTTAAGACATTTCAAATGGAAGTGATTCAGTTTTCTGGCATGGTGCTGGTATACTGTCCAGGTTTCACAGGCATACAACAACTAAGTCAGCACTGCAGCTCTGTATACCATCAGTTTGGTAGTTAGTCCAATACCTCTTCTCTACCATACTCCTTTTTTGAACCTCCCAAACACTGAGCTAGCTCTGGCAACATGTGAGTCAACCTCCTTATCAATGTGTACATTCCTGGAAAGTACACTTGCCAAAGTAAGTAAACTCATCCACAGCATTCAAAAGTTTTCCATTTATGGTAACTGATGGCTACACATATGGATGGTGTGGCGCTGGCTGATGGAACACCTGTGTTTTCTTGGTGTTAATTGTTAGGCCAAAATTAGCACCAGCAGCAGAGAATTGATCCCAGTATGGGAGAATGAAGACCGACAATCCTGACTCTTTCACCCTCCCTCTGGAAGGACCAAATCCCAGATTTAAACAAGTAAGTCCATGTAATGCCAATAGTTTGCAATTCATAAAATGAGTCTCTAAAAGTAAAATGGTCAACAGGAGCAGAAACATCCCTGATAGCAGATGAAGAAAATAAGGCTTCTTGCACTGTCAATAATCCTCATTATGAGTCACGGAGGGTTGCCCTATGCCACTCAGTGTTCTCTGGCTCACCAGCCAAGACCTCTCCCTCTTTTCCTCCCTCAGACATCTATGGGAATTAGAGGGAGCTACTGAATCTTTGCCCCATTAAAGCCTTCTGAGAGATTTCTCTATTTGTTCAGTAGGGACTGGGCAGACACTTTCACCTCTCCCTTGCTGTCAGAAAACATGCCATCACTTAGTAATGCCACCTTTGGTCTTCCTGGTCCTTTTTCCTCTGGGTTTTGTACTAGAAACAATTTGGAGGGGCCAGTTACTTCTGATTAAAGCAAAGCAAAGAGCTACATTAGGCTTATCTTTTGCTTCTGCCCCTGCTCATGCCCTCTTTGTGTGCACCCATGAATCTGCCCGTTCTGCTGCTACTGGGCTGCCATTGTCAATGGAGCCCACAGCCACTGCCCATTCTGGGTCACCTTCTACTTCTCATTCCAGGGTCTCCATGTTTTTTTTTGACTGCCACCATTACCACCATTGTCACTCTGTGCTACTGGGGCCTCATTCTGCCCCTTCTACCAGGGTAGAATGTTACCCTCAGCCTGTGCTGCCACTGACCCACTCCCACATTGAGTCAGGAATCCTATTGGTACTGCTACTGCTAGGACCTGACTCTGAACTCCTGTGCTGTGATATAGCATTGCTGAGGACTGACTAAGCTCACTCCTCCTCTCCACAAATCATCAGGGCAGAGTCACCAAACAAAACACAAACAAGCAAGAAAACAAAAAGGGGACTCCTCTGTACCAGGACATAGGCTTGATCTGGCATGTGCAGACAGGATCTAATTATGCCAATATAGAGTGGGATGCCAGGCAGACAGACAGAGAGAAAGATAGAAGAGAAGAGAGAGAGAAAGAGAGAGAGAGACAGAGAGAGAGACACAGAGAGACACAGAGACACAGAGAGAGACACACAGAGAGAGAGTTAGATAGGAAGGAAGAAGGAGGGAGGGAGAAAGGAGAGATTGACAGGGAAGGAGACAGAGACTCAGAGACAGAGAGTTACAGTTCAGTTTAGACATGAGAGTGGCAGCTATGCTTTTTTTTGAACTTTTTAAGCTGTTGCATGCCCCCTTCAGAAACACATCTTGGCTGCTTTTTAGAAGATTTATCCACACCCATAATTTCAGAAAGATCTTTGGGTTCCTGGGGAGAGCCAAGAAATTTCCTCACAAGTGTCTCTCCACAAATTGCATGTGGTACAGTTAGCCTCCCAAATGCCACAGAAAAAGCCTCAAAGCCAATGTTTTGGACTATGACAAAATCACTTTCCAGGGTGAGGGTGGGGAAGGTATGACCTTCTCTAGCTCAATGTTTACATCTACCAGCTTGTGATCCATCACCCCCAAATACAAGAAGTTGTACAAATTCAACCAATAGCTTGTTTTAATGTTCTTTAGGGTACAATTAGTTGGGGTAACTAGATGGTGCAGTAGATATGATGCTTAGCCTAGAATCAGGAAGACCTGAGTTCAAATCTGGCCTCAGACCCTTAATAGCTATGTGGACAGCTAGGTGGCACAGTAAATAGAGCACAAGGTCTATAGTCAGAAGACTTATCTTCATGTGCTTAAATATGGTCTCAGACACTTAGTAGCTATGTGACCCTGGGCAAGTCACTTAACCCTATTTGCCTCAGTTTCTTCATCTGCAAAATAAGCTAGAGATGGAAATAACAAAGCTCTTCAGTATCTTTTCCAAGAAAACCCAAATGGGGTCATCAAGAGTCAGACTTGACTGAACAACAAAAAGTGAAAAGCCCACCATACAGAATCAACTTCTCCTTTGAGCTCCACATGCCCGTTTCCAACTCTCACTGGATATCTCTACCAAAATGTTTCACTGTAACCTCCAACCATGGCCACAATCTAACTTATAAACTCATGAATGAATGGATGGATGAATACACCCTCCTCTTGGAAATTTTTATTTTCATCTCTCTTATTCTGGTCCACATAGTCTTGCCTGGATTATATCAACAGCCCCTCGATTAGTCTCCCTGATGAGGATGGAATCTGGACCCCAAAAAGGAAAAAAAACTTTCCCACATGATCAACACCTGAAGCTATAATCCTATCAATGGCCCTTCATTATCACCTAAGCCCAGTTATCTCCCATTATCTCCCAGTTCTGTTACCTCCAGAACTCCCCCAGCCACTTCCAACCCTTAATCCTATCTAGACTCCATTCTCCCTTGGCCATGTGGTTCAGGTCCCAGGCATTCTGTTCACCCCAGCTTACTGACCACTCCCATCCAGATACTCCTTAGACTCCTCCTCCAGTCACCCCAAACTACTTGGCCACTCTTGGATCCCTCCCACAGTCTTTCTGTTTATAAAGTCCATCTTGTCTTCATTAAGGGGCTCAGATCCTTTAAGTGTCTAGCCCAGGGCTCAAATTCTTAAGATCTGGCCCACTTGCATTAGTGATACAAATGCTTAGATTCCTTAAGAGTCTGGCCAACATGACTGTTCTAATAAACCTTGTCTTTGGCTGAAAGAAGTCTTGGGTTGAATTCTTTCAAGCAGGAACCATGTGTCATGATTTCAGGGTCCCAGCACCCCTAACCTCTAAGCCTCAACATCTCCATGCTCCAAATCAATGCTTATACCAATATCAAGTTAATCATCTTATGCTTCCCTTCAATCAAAAACCTTTAAAGCCTCCTTAACAGGAGATAACAAGTCCAAACATCTTAGCCTGTCATTCAAGATATTCCATCTTATGATACCCAACTTGTGTTTCCAGCTCTGTCTGTCACTACTGGCATCCACATACTCTCTCCAACATTGATTAATTTCTGAACATGCCATGGACTTCCCCATCTCCAAACCTTTGCTCCTAATATCTACTCTTTATAGGGGAAACCTATCATCTCCACATTTTGAAATTTTTAACTATTCTTTTTTTTTGTTGTTGTTGTGAGGCATTTGGGGTTAAGTGACCTGCCCTGAGTCACATGACAAGTAAGTGTTATGTGTCTGAGGCCGGGTTTGAACTCAGGTCCTGACTCTAAGATCAGTGCTTTATCCACCATGCCACCTAGCTGCCCCCTAACTATTCTTTAAGGCTCAGTTTAAATGCTACCTCTTCAAAGAAACTTTCATGACTGTCAAATGGAAATATTCTCTCCCTCTTCATGACCCTTGTTGCACTGGGATGGTTATTTTACATGAGTGAGATGCCATCTTGTATTTTGTGATTATGTACATGTCTTATCTCCTCAAGTAGATAGTACAATTCTTGAGGGCAAGGGCCATGTCTTAGTATCAGAGTTGTATCCTCTTGTTCAGTCATTCAGTCACATCTGACTTGTGAGTTCATGGACCATAGCATATCAATGGTGTCCATGTTTTTTTTTTCTTTTTTTTTTGGTGGGGAGGGCAAAGATGCTGGAATGATTTGCCATTTCCTTCTCCAGTGGATTAAGGCACACATAGGTTAAGTCACTTGCCCAGGGACACACAGCTAGTAAGTGCCTGGGGCTGGATTTGAACTCAGGTCTTCCTGACTCCAGACCCAGCACTCTATCCACTGAGCCACCCAGTTGCCCTTGCGTGCCTAGCCCAGAAGCTTCCACTGAGTAAATAGTACACAAATCCTAAGATCATGTTTAGAGATGGAAAAGTCTTTAGAGGTTATTGAGTCCAGCCCATATATTTCACTGAGGAGGAAACTGAGGTGTAGACAGGTCATCATTTGCTCAGGGTTACCCTGTTACTAAATGTCTGAAGCAAGATTCAAACCTAGGTCTTTTTGATTCCAAGTCCAGCACTGTATTCACTGTGCACAGCTATAGGTGAACATATTTCTTAAGTTAATGAATGAACAGGTGCATAATTCCTTCAGAAACCTCAGAGTGCTGATGGAGTAATGAGACCCTTAAAAAAGGGTTCTTGAACTTTCCACAAATTTCAGCAGCCCAGATCCTTGGCATTCACCTGACGCATCTGACCCATCCTAGTATAATCCTTTCAATTGTCCTTTCATTGTGGTCCCTGATCCAGCCCAGCCCTTCATTCTCTGTTACCTTCAGACCAGCAGAGGCTACTCGCCACTTCTTAATCTCATCAGGACCTTTTCACTAACCCTTTTCCCTTTCTCTACATAAAAGTTTCATTCTCACCCCCATTAAGCACAGACTCACTAGGAATCTTGCCCACCCAACCAGTGTCATAATAAACTCTCTAATTGGACTGAAAGAAGGCTTGTGTGGTCAAATTCTTTCTAGGCAGACCTATGCTGTGCCCTTGCATTTTGGGGATCCTAGCACCCCTAGACTACATCAGTGCCATATAAATGTTAGCAACTTTTTTTTATAGCAGCAATTTTGCTAAGGTTATCCAGGCTGGGATAATATTGGATCTTCTTTTATAAGATATAATAACAGCCACTAAAATTTATGTATCACTTTAAGGTTGTAAAGTGCTTTGCATAGAATAGCTCATTTGATAATAATAAATCATGTTTATAAAATTCTTCAGATTTTTATGCAATTTCTCTACAAGAACAACCCTATAAGGTTAGTAGTAACAGTAGTATTATTCCCATTTTTCAGATGAGGTAACTGAGGCTCAGAGAGTTAAAATGCTTTATTCACTGTGACTAAGTGTAGAACCAGAACTCAATCCAGAGTTTCTGACTCTAAGTCTAGAACTATTACTACTGAACCACATTGCTTATTACATCTGACCAGAGTCCTAGATCAATGTCCAGAAAGGTATTCTTATCTATTGGGCTCAGTTATGTCCATAAGAGAATACAACAACCTGTTGATAAGTTAAAAAAAAATCTGGGTCTCTCCAGGTATTATCCATTTCTTTTCAGGATGTATTTGAATCAATCTGTTTTGGCAAGAGGAAGATAGCCTGCCTAACCTCAAGAGATTGCATCTTGCCAAGGAGAGAGTACAGTGCTTCTAATTGTAAGTTTAATTGTTCAGAAAGAAAGTTTAGTGCTCTGAGACTCTGGTCGCAGGCCCAGAGCCTAAGGCAGAACTTTGAACCAGGTAGAACTGCTAATCACAGGACCCTGTGGTCCCTGAGACTAGTCCATCCTCCAACTGCTGAAATGAAAAATATAAATATCTTTCAGTCACCCAAGAGACTCATTAATGTTTGTTACTTGGCCAGTTGGCAGAATATTTACAAAAACTCCCCAGGGTCTCAACTTCACCAAGGCTCATTAAAAGTTAGCTGGCACCCTCACAGAATCCTCATTTAATTAGGTCCTTAACATAACTACCAATTAATAGTTTTCACCACTATTTATCTCTATGTCTGGAACTTGAAGACAAGGAATAACCAGTATTTGCTGAAGTTTGTTATACAAACCAGCTGGTTAGAAAAGGGTGACTTAAAGTCTCCTTCAGCTATTATAGAGAGCACCCCAAATCTTTTGGGGTCAAGATCTTTAGACTCTGGTCATTTCTTGGCAGAGATACTGTAGTGGTTTGCTATTTCCTTCTCCAGATCATTTTACAAATGAAGAAACTGAGACAAACATAGTTAAGGTCACACAGCTACTAAGTGTCTGAGGCCAGATTTGAACTGGGAAGCTGAGTCTTCTAGACTACAGCCCAGCATTTTATCCGCTGATAGATGCAGTACTCCCCCTTTATCCAAGGTTTCGTTTTCTGTGGTTGCAGTTACCTGCGATCAACCGCAAATTCCAGGGAAATGAGGTAGACAGTAAGTGGGGCCCCATTCCCATAAAGGGAGGGTACTGGCATACCATTCAACTACACTTGGAAGCCAGGATCAGTCATGTGGTACGTGAAATCCCATCAACAGAAGACAAGGGGACTAGACATGCGGGTGGCTGGGCACAGAGGGGCAAAACTCTAGTCTATTCGGTAGAGAAGGTGGACTGGTGGATGTTTTCTCCTTTGGTTGGTTCTTCTACATCGTTTGAAGGTTTCTTTTTCTTTTTTTAATTAAGGGGTTGGGAAGCCACAGAGGGTGGAGCGAAGGGGCAGCGGAGAAGAGAGAGAGCACTTGACTGTACAGTAAAGTTAACATGTGTGTTAAAAGTTCAAGTGAGAACTTCATGTGTAGGGTTCAGTATTATTTGCAGTTTCAGTCATCCATTGGGGACCTTGTAATAGTATGGCCCATGGATAAGAGGGTGGAGACTACTGTATCCATATCTATATATCTATATCGATAGAGAGAGATAGTATGAACTCTCTCAGAACATTGACTCAGAACATAAGCTCATTAACTCATAATCAAATTGGTTGAATCACTAAGTACATGAACTGGGGAGATAGCTATTGAATAAACACTGGACATGAAAACCACTGAAAAAATATTGTTCCCATGTAATTTAAATAGAACCCTTAATCATAATCCTAAAAAATGTAATACACCCATGCAGATTTTTGTAATAAAGGCTATAATTGATTGGTACATGTCTTAGAACTAGGAAGGTCTGCTTAAACATGAGGCCATAGAGACTTCCCATCCCCTAATTGAAAAAAGAAAAGGAGGAAAATAGGATGAAACCTTTGATCCTATCTTCAACTCTAGAGAAATAAAGGAGAAAAACATAAGGTGGGGTGGGGTACAGTACCACCTTGGAGCCAGGACCAAAGTTTCTCATGCTTTTGTGGTTTACTAGAGAAATTTAACCACCAGGTGGTGATAATAGACACTCCTTCCATCCTGCTCAGTTCTGTTGGAAAAGATGCTTAGGAGATTTCCTGCCCCCCCACCAGTGCTTTCTATGTTTTGCATGAACATTTTATTATATAAGAGTGTTTTGTTGTTGTCTTTGAGTTTGATTCATTTAGGACCAGAGTTTGTAATCTGTGGGGGGAGGAGGGGTCTGTGTATAGATTTCAAGCAGTCTATCCATAAAGATGATAACTGAACTCATGGAGATTGAAGAAGTCACCAAGAAAGAATAACATATTTTCAGGTGACCAGGAACAAAGACAAAAAAATAATTGAACTATTCCTCCTCCCCTCCCTCCTTCTAGAAGCTTACATTTTATTCAGAGAAGATAATCTGCACATATATAAGTAAAAACAAACTCTATACTAAGTAATATAATGGATTAAAAGATAAAGGGGTAACAACTAAGAAAATGCATATATCTAGGTTCTAGATTCTAGGGAAAACTGCTCCAAGGGCTGTATTCCAGCTAGAACCCATTATCGAGATGGAGGTGGGGGGTTAAAGAGTGAGGAAATTGAGGGAAATGAGGGGATTAGGACAGCAAGTGATCAGTCCTGGGAATTAAGTGAACCACACTAACTCCATCTTGTGACTCAATTGTGCAGCTAGCTTAGTTCCCTTTCTATTTAATTATGGGTCCAGTCCTAAACTGAGGAAGGGGTCTGATTGCAATTTGTTAGGCAATTGCCATGCATTGCTTAATAAATCAAAATGCTCAGGAGTTGAAATCTTTGTTTTTTCATTCATTTCACAGGGCTGAAGAAATAAAGCAGCATCCCCTTCCTTTGTGAATATTAGCTATGAAGGTGGCAAGGAGAAAGAAGACATTAAAGAGCTTATGTTGTTGAGTGTTGATAGTGGTGAACAGTCCAGAACATTAAGTTCAGGACTTGGAGAGCAGTCAAGTGGGCCTGAAAATACTGAGCTCAGGAAGTGGTCTCCCTCAATCTAATCCATGGAGAACCTGCCTGAGCTATTGAGGAGCTCAGGACCAGTGATTCTGAGAACTTACTAACTTACTAAGAACTTACTAAGAACTTACCTAGGCAATCCATGAACTCAGAATTGGAAATGAAGGGCAGTATGTCTAGGTAGTTTAGTGAATAGAACCCTAGGTCGTTTAGTGAATAGAATAGAATTCTTCCAGATAGGAAGAACTGAATTCAAATCTTTTCTCAGTGGTTTTCTAGATGCCTCAACTTGAGCAAGTCATTTATCCTCCCTCAGTCTCAGGTTTTGTCATCTGTGAAATGGGAATAATAGTGCCTACCTCAGGATTATCGTGAAAGCCAAATGAGTCAATACATATGAAGGGCTTTGCAGATTTTAAAGCATTGTATAAATGTTAGTGAATACTATTTCTGGAGTATCAAGCTGACAAGCCGGCATATAGTTGAGTTCCTATTGTAATCTCTAGATATCCCTGAAAAAGTGTAAAGCTATCTGGCTGGCAATTTGTTTCTCTCACACTCAACCAGGAAAAGGGGTCTAACAGAATCCATCTTGTCAACAACTATCTTTTACCATTAGGGGACAGCTCAGACCAGGGCTTTCCCTTTTGGCTAGTCTCCTATCCTCTGATTTATTTCTCCTCTTTGTAGCAGGATAATGATAATGATGTTGATAATAGTAACAGTAGTAATAATAATAATAATAATAGTTAACATTAATATAGCACCTACTATGTGCCACGCACTGTACTAAGTGTCTTACAATCATTATGTCATTTCATCCTCACAACAACTCTAGGAGGTAGGTGATATTATTATTACCATTTTACAGATGTGGAAATTCAAGTAGAGGTGAAGTGACTTTTCTAGCATCCCACAGTAAGATTCTGGGATTGGAGGCAGCTGGGTGGCACAGTGGATAGAGCACAGGCCCTGGATTCAGGAGGACCTGAGTTCAAATCTGGCCTCAGACACATAACACTTCCCCGCTGTGTGACCCTGGGCAAGTCACTTAACCCCATTGCCTGACCAAAAAAAAAATAGAGTCTGGGATTGGATTTGAACTCAGAACTTCCTGATTCCAGGCCCAGTACTCTATCTACTATACCACCAGCTGACAGAAAGGGAGAATTGCTGCCTTAGTGCCTGTGGATCATACTCTCTTCTTCCTAAACTTCCACCCTCCTCTTCTTTCTCTCAATGGGGATGGGGGTGGGGGGAGAGGAATGGCACAGTTTCATATTTGTATAAATATATGTCCATACATGAAAATATACATTAATATTTTGTTATTTAGTCATTTCAGTTGTGTCTGACTCTTCCTGACCCCATTTGGGATTTTCTTGGCAAAGATACTGGAGTGGTTTGCCATTTCCTTCTCCAGCTCATTTTGCAGATGAGGAAACTGAGGCAAAAAGGGTGAAGTGACTTGCTCAAGACCACATGGCTAATAACTGTCTGATGATTTGAACTCAGATCTTCCTGCCTCCAAACTTGTGGTCTATCCACTGTACCACCTAGCTCCCCTCTCTCTCTCTCTATATATATATACACATATTGTGTACTGTACATACACACAGGAATACTCACACACTTAAAGTTCTTCATTATGCCAAACCAATTTGAGTGCTTTAGTGGAAAATGTACTGACCTGACACCCAAGGACCCTATTTTGAACCTCAACCTTTCCATTTCCTATCTATGAAACCTTGGAACAATTAATTTAACCTACCTGGGTGCCAATAACTCTACTTCAAAATGGAAGGTGAGTTGACCAGTGGCATCTAAAGTACATTCCAGAATTCAGCCTATGTTCTGTGAACTGTTCTGCTCATTTTAATCTGACAATATTGCCTGGGGCACTGAGGGATTAAATGACTGCCTGAGGCTAGGGTCAAAGGAATTGAAACCTAATTTGCCTAGTTCTGATGCCCACTAATTTACGAAATTTTTCTGCATAGGTATTCAAATGAAGTTATCTTTTCTAATTTTATTTTTTTCCAATCATATGTAAAATTTTTTAACATTCATTTAAAAATTTTTTGACTTCCAAATTTCCCCCCCCTTCCTTTTATGCCTCCCTGAGATAGTAAGCAATCTGATATAGGTTATACATGTGCAATCATGTAAAAATAATATTCCCACCTTAGTCACCTTGTGAAAGAAAACACAAACCTCCCAGCCCAAATAAAGCAAAGAAAGGCCTTCATTTTTCACAAGTGATTGACAAATTTTATTCACTTTAGAATCTGCCCAAATGAGCCAATAAACCATTTATTTTTTTGAATTTAACTTTTACTTTACCCTTTAAAACCTATACATTTTCATGATCAAAGGTACCAAATAATGAACAGTGTATTTCAGTAGAACAAGTATAGGATAGCCATTTTATTTGAAAAATTATCAAGTACGTACTTAGACACACTAACTCTTCCTGGGATTTTTTCTAATTAGCCAAAATATTTTTGAGAGGACTCTGTTTCAGAACAGAATGACCTCTGACCACTCTAACAATTTTTTTGGTTTATATCAGGTTTATATCATTATTTTGAATGAGATGCCAGCAGTTACTTGAGTTTTACAGTAGACTTACAAGCTCTGGGAATTGGAATTGAAATGACAACAACCAAGAAACTCAATAAACACAAATGACATCTGATAACACAGTACAAACATGCACAAACAGTAATCTTGTTTCCATAGATCTCTCAATTTGGAACACAAAAGTGCTGATCTGTAGCTTTTACCAGGGCTTTTCAGGTTCCCCTTTCTAGAATGTGTGGAGTTGATAATCTCACTATAGTACACTTGGAAAGTTTTTCAAGATGAGAATCTGTCAGGGTTGGGTCATCCAGTCCCATTGGGGGTTGCCATAATTATTGCATGAAATTTCCTTATCAATTTTACCAGATAATGGTAATAATCCAGAACAGGTCAGAAACAATTCACTTAGAGCATATCATTCTCCATCAGTAAATGATGAAGAATGCTTCATTCACCATTAAACAAGCATTATTTATACATTGTATGAAACAAAGAAAACAGAGCCAGCTATTCATTAAAATGGAAGAGGCCTTACAAAGAAAAAAGAGCATACTTGTTAAAAGAAAATCTATGTCATTTGCTACAGGAAACTAAAGGAAAGCTATCTTTTTAGGTAGCTAGTTTCACTAAATCAAAGAAAACTGCCTATCAGGCCAGACAAGGGAGGAAGACATTCTCAGGGTTCTGGAATCCTCTTCCTTCAGTAATTAAGTCTTTTTTATACCTACAGGAGGAGAAAATTGCAGAGATACCCATCAATTGGGGAATGGCTGAACAAATTGTGGTTTATGATTGTGATGGAATACTACTGTGCTATAAGAAATGATGAGCTCAATGACCTTAGAAAAACATAGATAGACTTGCATGAAATAATGAAGAGCAAAATGAGCAGAACCAAGAGAACATTGTAAACAATAACAGCAATATTGTTTTAAGAAGAACTTTGCACAACTAAGTCATTTTAAGTATTATAAATACCCAAATTAACTACAAAGGACCTATGAAGGAAGATGCTATCTGCATTCAGAGAAAGAACTTATAAATAGAAGAATGGAGAGAATGTTTTTTTTGTATGTGTGTACACACACACACCCCCCAACACATTTGTTTCTAATGGTAACCATATCTAGGGCATAGGAGAAGGGAAGGATAAAAGGGAAAAAAAGAAATTTACATGATAACTGTTATATATTTGAAAGGAATAGCAAGTTTTACATAATAAATCTGCAGTTTCATATGTAATAATCTTTTTTATTTTATTATGGAAATAAATTAAAAATAAAATACATTTTTTAAAAAGTGGAGGAAAGGAGACCCTGAATGGCACCAGCTGCTACATCTGGTCTTGCAACCATATATGAAGGAAATCAAAAGCAATATCTGAATATTTTATAAGTGAATAGTGTTTATGCTCTAAATAAAGCATCCTACAAAGCTGACCTTAAAAGCAAATACTTACATTGATGTCTAATACCATCAATTTATCAATGTTTTATTTATACTTTTTATTTTTTAATTGAATTTAATTAATGTTTTGTTACATTTTAAGTTTCAAACAGTCTCCCTCCCTTCCTCTCCACCCCACCCTAGAGAAGGCCACTGCATGACACACACACATGTATGTATAATATGCAAAACCATACTATGCATATTTCTTTTTTTAGTTCTTTCTCTGGAGGTGGATAGCATCTTCCTTCATAGGTCCTTTGTTGTTGATTTGAGTATTTATGATACTCATAATAACTTAGTTGTTTACAGTTATTCTTTGAACAGCATTGTTGCTATTGTATACTATGGTCTCTTGATTCTGGTTATTTCACTCTTCATTATTTTATGCAATCTTTCCATGTTTTTCTAAAACCAACCTACTCCTAATTTCTTACAGCACAATAGTATTCCATCATAATCATATTACACAACTTGTTTAGCCATTCCCCAATTGATAGGTATGCAACCAACTTCCAATTCTTTGCCACCACAAAAAGTGCAGTTATAAATATTTTAGAACACATGAGTTCCTTTCCTTTGTCCCTTATTGCCTTGGAACACAGACTTAATAGTGGTATTGCTGGGGAAGAAGGCATACACAGTTTTATAACTCTTTGGGAATAATTTTAGATTGCTCTCCAGAGTGGTTGGACCAGTTCACAGTTCCATCAACAATGCATGAGTGTCCCAACTATCTGATACTGATAAACCTCCTTCCTTTACATTTTTTTCATTAATTCCTTGATAATCTTGTCCTTTTGTTCTCATAAATGAATTTTGTTTTTATTTTTTCTAGGTCAAAAATAATTTTTTGGTCATTTAAATTGGGATGTCATTGAACAAATAGAGTAGTTTAGGTAGAATTATCATTTTTATTATATTGGCTCTACCCACCCACAAATGATATTTTTCCAATTATTTAAATCTGATTTTATTGGTATAAAAAGTGTTTTATAATTAGGTTCATGTTGTTCCTAGGTTTGTCTTGGCAGGCATTATCCCAGCTGTTTCGTGCTGTCTATGATTATCTTAAATGGGGCATCTCTTACTATCTTTTCTTGTAGAGTTTTCTTGTTGATATATGGAAATGCTGATGATTTATGTGGGTTTATTTTGTATCCTGCTATTTTGCTAAAATTATTAATTGGTGCAACTGGCTTTTTAGTTGAATCTCTAGGATTTTCCAAGTATATCACCATATTATCTACAAAAAGAGATAGTTTTATTACCTCATTGTCCATCCTATTTCTTCAATTTATTTTTCTTTTCTTATCACTATTGCTACCAATTCAAATACAATATTGAATAATATTGGTGATAATGGGCATCCTTGTTTCACTCTTGATCTTAATAGGAAGACTTCATTACAAATTATGCTTGTCGATGGTTTCAAGTAGATGTTTCTTTTTATTTGAAGGAAAAATCCATTGGTATGCTTTCAAGTATTTTTTGAATAGGAATGAGTGATGTATTTTGTTGAAAGCCTTTTCTACATTTATTGATATGATTTTTAAAACTTTGTTATTGAAATAATCAATTATGTTAATGAGTTTCCTTATGTTAAACCATCCCTGCATTCCAAATATAAATCCCACTTGGTCACTATGTATAATCTCTATGACATATTGTTGTAGTCTCCTAGCTAGTATTTTATTTAGGATTTTTGCATTCATGAGTGAAATTGCCCTGTAATCTCCTTTCTCTGCTTTTGCTCTTCCTAGTTTAGGTATCAGCATCATATTTGTTTCATAAAAAGAATTAGTCAGAACTCCTTTGCCTGTTATTCCAAATAATTTATTTCATATTGGAATTAGTTGATTTTTACTGTCTAGTAGAATTTACTTTTAAATCTATCTGGTCTTGATGCTTTTTTCTTAGGAAGCTCATTTATGGCCTATTAAATTTCTTTCTTCTGGAATAAGTTTATTTAGATATTCTATTTCCTCTTTTGTTAATCTAGACAATTTATATTTTTGTAGGTATTCATCTATTTTACTTAAATTTTTAAATTTATTGGTATATAATTGGACAAAATAACTTCTAATAATTACTTTGTGTCTTCTTTAGTGAAATATTTACTCTTTTCATTTTTGATTCTAGTGATTTGGTATTCTTCTCTTTTTTTGTTTATCTATTTTATTGCTTTTTCATAAAGCCAATTCCTAATTTTATTTATTAATTTAATGGTTTTCTCTCATTCAATTTTATTGTCACCTTTAATGTTCAGGATTTCCAATTGAGTGTTTAATTGGAGATTTTTATTTCCTTCCTTTTCTAGTTTTGTTTTAGTTGCATACCTAATTTATTGGTCTACTCTTTCTCTACTTTATTGAAGTAAGCATTTAGTGATATATGTTTTCTTCTGATTACTGCTTTTGTTGCATCCTAAATGTTGTGGCATGTTGTCTTATTTAACATCATCAATTTAGAAGAGCAAACAAAGCTAGATGCAGTCCATCAATGTCAGAAGATCTTTTGAGACTCTTTTCCATATCCTCCCTTGAAGTTACAGGATGCCCACTTCATGTCCTATAGAACTTCTCTTTGGACATGGTATCTCTTGTTTGCTGAGGTCCTGGTGGAACCATATATCTACATCCAGTCTAAACATGACCACCCATGCAGATGCTGCCAAATACTGATATACAATAAGGACATTGATTGGAAAGTAAAGTTCAAAAGGCCCACTTCCATTTGAAAGGGGGAGGTCTCCAAGAATTGATACTGAAGGGGCTAAAGTTAATCAGTTCTGTGAAGACATACAGCATCTTTTAGAAATAATACCCCAAAATTGCATTAATCATAGGGAATTGGAATTTAAAAGTATGAAATAAAAAGATAATTAGAATGACAGGCACATTTGCCCTTGGAGTTCCAAATGGAGCAGGGCAGAGACTAAAAGAGTTTTGCCAATACAAATCACTGGTCTTCACACTTTTTCAACAACCTAAAAGGTGACTCTACATATGGACGTCTCCAGATGGTCAATATAGAAGTCAGATTGATTATATACTTTTCAGCCAAAGGTGGAGAAGCTTTATACAGTCAGTTAAAACAAGCCCTAGAGCTGAATGTGGCTCAGATCATGAGCTTCTTATTGCAAGATTCAGGCATAAATTTAAAAAAGTAGGGGAAATCATCAGACCATATAAGTACGACTCAAATAATATCCCTTGTGAGTATGAAGTGAAGGTGATTGACAGATTTAAGGGATTAGCTCTGGTATATACAGTGCCTGAAGAACTGTGGACAGAGGTTCACAAAACTGTATGGTAGGCAGCAATAATTTCAAAGAGAAAGAAGAGCAAGGAAGAAAAATGGTTGGCTGATGAGGACTAAGGAGAGAAGGAAAATGAAAGATAAAGGAGAAAGGAAAAGATCTAACAGAATGCAGAATTCCAGGGAATAGCAAGGAGAGATAAGAAGCTTTTCTTAAATGAGCAATGTAAAGAAACAGAAGAAAACAATAATATGAAAACGACAAGCGATGTCATCAAGAAAATGAGAAATATCAAGGGAAAGTTTCAGGCAAAAAGGGGCATGATAAAAGACAAAAATATTACCAATTTAGCAGAAACAGAAGAGATTAAGAAGAAGTGGTAAGAATACACAAAAGAACTGTGAAAGAAAGATCTTAACATTATTCATAGCCATGATGGTATAGTTATGATCTGGAGCCAGGCATCCTAGAGAATGAAGTCAAGTGGACCTTATGAATCATTGTTAACAGTAAGTCTATTGGAGATGACAGAATTCCGTGCTATTAAAGTGCACTCAATATTTCAGTAAATTTAGAAAATGCAGCAGTGGCCACTGGGTTGGAGGAGATCAGTTTATGTCTCAGTTCTAAAGAAGGTCAATGCCAGGGAATGTTCAAATTACCAAACAGTTGCATTCATTTCACATGCCGGCAAAGTTATGCTTAAGATTCTGCAAGCTAGGCCTCAGCAATATGGAAACTGAGAATTACAGAAAAGCAGGTTGGTTTTCAAAGAGGCAGAGGAACTAGAGCCCAAATTGCCAACATTCATTGGATTACAGTGAAAGCAAGAAGCTTTCAGAAAAAAAATCTACTTCTGATTCATTAACTACACTAAAGCTTTTTACTGTGCAACTCACAACAACATGTGGCAAGTCTTCAAAGAGATGGGAGTACCAGATCATCTTGCTTGTCTCCTGAGGAACCTGTATGCAGGTCAAGAATCAGCAGAACTGAACACAAAACAGCTGATTGATTTAATATCCAAAAAAAGGAGTATGACGAGGCTATATGGTGTCACCTTATTTATTAAACTTATATGCAGAGTCCATCACACAAAATGCCAGATGATACCACTCTGATGGCAGAAAACAAAGAATTAAGAAGCCTCTTGATGAGGCTGTATGGCCTGTGAAAGTTGAACTATAAGGAAAGCTGAGCACTGCATAACTAATGCTTTCAAGTTGTACCATTGGAGAAGACTTTTGAAAATTCGTGGACAGAAAGGAGATCAAATCAGTCAGTCCATAAACACATTAGTTTAGGCTATTTACTAGAACAGAAGGCTATTCAACTACTGAAGCTGAAGCTTTAATACTTTGGCCACCTAATGAGAAGACAGGACTCATTGGAAAAGTTCCTGATGTTGAAAAAGATTGAAGGCAAAAGGATAAGGAGAGGGAAGAGGATGTGATGGATGGATAGTGTCATGGAAACAATGAACATAAACTTGAACAGACTTCAGAAGATAGTGGAGGATAGGAGGGCCTGGCATGCTATGGTCCATAATTTCATGAAGAGCTGGGCATGACAGAAAAACAACAAAATCTTATCATTATTCCTGTGCAACATTCCAGTCAATGACTTTTTACCATTAATTTAAAATCAAGGATTGATTGAATGATTTAAACTCAAGCCTGTGACTGAGATTGATTGATTGAAACTTGTTCTTATTTCATTAAGGCATCAGGCATGATCATTTATTTATTTTTTCAATCCATCCTAACCTTACACTTAAAGTCAATGCAGTTAGACTAAGAAGAGAAGTCATACATGGAAAAATGGATAAAACTTAAACATTCAAATTGTTCAAAGAATTAACACAAATATATGACATAAAGAGCCATATTTCAATAGATAAGTAGTCAAATGAGCGATTTTGAGAAATCAAAGGCTTATCTGCAATTATAATTTCAAACTACTCAAACATACACGTCTACTTAGTGGAATAATCACTCTTCCACATGAAATTCTCCAAATACCTGAAGATAGCTATCCTGTCCCCCCTCCCTTCTCTTTTCTAGGCTAACCATCCCCAGGTTTTTAAAACAATGCTCACATGACTTGGGACTGACATCTTTTATCATTCTGTTTACTGTCTTCTGAATGTTTTCGAAGCTGTCCACGTCCTCGCTAAACTATGGTACCCAGATAGAACCTTGCATTGCAGATGTGTTTAGTCTTGTAGAGAGTACTGTGACACTATGATCTCTTTGTGCCAAGGTCAAAACCATTTTGAAAGTTTTCATGTCATCTATCAGCAGTTATATACAACATTATCTAATACACTAACAATATGAGGCATAACATCCCACCATACAAATTGACCGAGTTGAGATAAACAGACATAAGGACTAGGAATGGGCCTGTGGTTTTATTGGTATAGAGATTTCCCAGGTGAGGAAACTCCCTCTCTCAATACTAGTCAGCCCCTTATCTGTAATTTAGGATAGGAAATCAAGCAGAGTTGATAAAAGCTTAAAACATTCAATATTGGAAAGGCTGAAGGAGGATAGATACACGTATATGTTCTGAGTGGGCAGCACATTTGCCCCACCTTATTGGAAATCAATTTAAAATTGTACCAACAACACCAACAACATTTGTAAAGTACCTACTATGTGCCAGTCATACTGCTTTACAGATATCATTTTCTTTGTTCCTCACAACAACCCTGGGAGGTGAGTTATCTTCAGTTTACAGTTGAAACTAAGACAAAGAGAGTTTGTTTAAGTGACTTGCCCAGTGTCACATGACTGGTAAGTGTCTGAAGTCAAATGAACTCAGGTCTTGCTCACTTTAGGTCCAGTGCTCTATCCATGGTGCTATCTAGCTGCAAGATTGTTCAAGAAAAGTCACTAGATGATGTGTTACATTTGAGGCTGATAGATAACTGATAAATTGTGATATATTCCAAAGAAGTAAATTACAGCATTGAAAGTATATAACGTATTTGATTATATGTAACAAAACATTCATAGCCACATCCTTTGTCATATTAGAAATGAAAAAAAAGTTTCCCCATTGAGTTGGCAATAGCTGAGCAAAGTATCATATATGAATGCAAAAAATATTATTTTGGTCTAAGATAGTACAATTATAAAAGGAGACTAAAAGACCATAGAATTCAATCACACAAGTTGGAATGCACCAATTTCCTCTCGGTAAATGACTTTGGGTTTGAAATATCATACATTATTATATAATCTTATAGATATTATGACTTTGTTGATAAGTTTCTTTAATTTTTTCCCTTCTGACATTTAAAAATGTCAGACATAATTTCTGGGTAATTTAATTATTTTACTAATAATGCCAGCATGTTTGTTAATAAAAGGATGGTCATTTGGCTCTCTCTCTCTTAGACCAAAGACAATCATATCAGCAGGCTCATGGCTTGTATACTCACTGGAAGAGGAGTGTTCCTGAGGGTAGTAATCAACTCTGATTGACTAAGAATTAAGGAAAGAATGCATATTACAATGAGGGGTTGGACCTGAACTTTGATTCTGTCATTTACTTCTAAGTCACCACCAACCTTGGGCAATCCCCACCCAATCCTGAGTAGGATCTGGATAGAGGAGAAGGTTAGCTCAACCTTCAGAGACTGAGATCTTGAAATGAGGATAAAAGAAAAAGGGGGCAACCTGAATCTCCCCAAATCACTGGTTTCAATAATCATTTTTCTCACCTTCTTGTAAGGAAGAGCAAAAATGAAAAGAGGGATCATTTGGAACTGAAATTAAAATACATTTGAAAACATAACAAAGTTTATGCAGCTATCTCACCTCTACAGCAATCAAACCCTTAACCCTGGCCACTGTAAATTGATGCAAACTTTTCAAACTACATACAAGTCTAGTAACTCCTCAGGCCTTTCCTTTCATGCCTTCTAGATAATGGGTGAATGGAGCTTATTATAATCTTTTTTTTTTAAGTGAGGCAATTGGGGTTAGGTGACTTGCCCAAGGTCACACAGCTAGTAAGTGTCAAGTGTTTGGTATGAGGCCAGATTTGAACTCAGGTCCTCCTGACTTCAGGGCCAGTGCTCTATCCACTGCACCACATAGCTGCCCCCTTATTATATTCTTTTGAGGAAATCTGAGAGATGATGCACCATTCAGTCATCATAATTATTTATGCAATGCACCTTAATTAATGTTCCTTTAACTCCAAACACAGTGCTCCTGAGAGAACTTTATCTGGCACCCTATTTTTCCCCACGTAGAGATAATTACCTCAGTGCAATGGTCTCTAGGATGTTGCATTTTGCTGGACATCAGGGACACTCTCCCCAAGGTAATGCTCAGAACATGTAACAGAAGTGGAATTGGCTCATAAGGGCCATCCCATGGGGCTTGTGGTTCCCCTTTCCTAGAAGTATAATAGGGAAACTTGAAAAAGAGACTTTCTTCCTGAGCAAGTAGAACAGAATCATAATGGTCATGCAATAAAGGATCTTCTGTAATTGTCAGATACTCCTGCCTCAGCTGGAGGAGCTCTTCCACGCTTGTGCTTGTAAAAAGAAACCTGTACTGCCATTTTTGAGCATCTTATTTTGGAGAAGCAAACAGCAGAGAACCCTGTGGTATTAACCAGGTTAAATTCAAGTGAGTTTGTATGGATTTTTTCCCTTTTTTTCCATTTTATTTAGTTCCACTTCCTTCCCTTTCTCTCTCCTTCCTTTCTTCTTCCTTTCCCTTCTCTCCTTCCCTTCCTTTCTCCTTTCCTTTTTTCCCTTTCTCTTCCCTTTCCTTTTCTATCTTCATTCCTTATTTCCTACCTTCTTTCTTTTCTTCTTGTCTTTCTTTCTCTATCCTTCGATTTATCCCTTCCTTGATGAATTTTCACTTTTCATTCCTTATAAATAGAAGGAAGGTGCATCCAAGAAAAGAGAAATGTCAGGGGAAGCATGATTAGAATTAAAATTAAGTCTATCTGTAGAATGCCCAAAACAAATCAAATGTCTCAATTTCAAGGGGGGTAGTGAGAGGTTTATACATAT
>NW_020944847.1:31374-98041 GCF_900497805.2 Vombatus ursinus | reverse complement strand
GGAATTGGCTCACCTTGAAGATGAACCCAGGTGCAGTGATTTTAAAGCCAGTGCCATTCCCCATATATCATACAAACCATTCTTTCATTGAACCAAGTAGTCATTTAAGTCAAAAGAGTTAGTACAGTGGTCACTTATGGACATTATGTTTTCTACAATGTTAAATAAGCAGTAAGAGAAAGAAAGCAGAAATCAGAGTACTGCAATTTTGCCAATATTTTCAAGCTTCACTATTTCTAGTGCATGGAAATGTTGAGCATGGAGGTACCAAACTTTTGAAAAATCCAATAAAAATTTTTATAAATTTACTTGAATTTTTTCTCATGCAATTCCACAGTGGCAAAAGGTTGGATTTGGTATAACTCTTGTAAACTTATTATTCCGGCTATTAAGGTCCCAATGATACACCTTTCAAAGATCACCTTAGTGACCACATTCTTTCACAGAATCAGCTCTAGATCTTTGGCATTTAGTAAAAACATACATAGTTGTGTGTTTCTCACATTTTATGGATTTTTAAGATTGGCTTTCTTAAACGTATCTCCAATTCTCAATATAAGTCAATAAGGGACAATGAGAAGTAGTCCTGCATTTTTATTTGTGTAAATAGCAAGGGGAAAGGGAAACTGACATCTGAAAGGGAGGAAAATTTCAGTTAAATATGTTTAATATGAGCTGGATGTCAAATTTCATTGGCCATGGGAAAGTGTGGGGACTTCAAGAGACTGTGAGGTTGTAGCATTTTATTCTTGGAGATTTTTAAAGAATGTAAAACCTCCACAAAACTTAGAGAATCATTTGAATTCAGCCCATATAAAGACATAAAGAAGGTGAACACTTTTGATATCAATAAAACACAGTAGCCAAGCAAAATGTCTGATTTAACTCTGTTGAGTTGATGTATACAATACGACATCTCATAAATTTGATTTAAATTAGGTATTTATTCATTTTTTCCAAGACGAATAAAAAATTTCTGGTGTGGCTCAGATGTGGTCACTATGTCTCTTTCCCAAAGACCAATTTGACCAAGTTCACAAATGGTTATAAACAGAAGATTGCCTACAAAAGGATTAAATTGTTGGTAGGTGCAGGGAGAGTACACCAACTCATGGGAGAGAATGAATCAATCTCATAGCAGAAAGAGAAACAAAATCAATCTAATCCCTTTTCAACATAACAGTCATTCAGTAATTGAAAACTACTCTTTTATCCTTCCCTGTAAGTCTTCTTTTCTTTAAGCTAAACATCTCCATTTCCTGCAAACAATACTTAAATATTGTAAAAATCAAGTTCCTTTGCTTTCTTTATCTTTCATTGGATACTCTCCAACACATCCAGAATGTCCTTTCAAAATGTGGTATCCACAATTGAATGCAACATAAATCATTGACACAAATATTGAACAACAGAAAGGACTGATCCCTTAAGTACTCAAATAGAGACCTACTTACAGCTGACATAAATCAATTAATGACAATTAACCTTCAAAAAATACAAGATGAGGGAAGCAAGATTAGATAGAATTTGTTCAGAAAACAATCTGGGGGTGTTTGTTGATTGTAAACTTAACATAGGTCAAAAGAGGAAGAGCTTCCAAGAATATAGAGAGAGTGATCTCCATTGAACTCTGCCCTTGTGTCAATTTATCTGGATCTTGGTGTTCAGCACTGATATCTTGATGAGTGTTAAGAGAAGCAGCAACTAGCATGGTGAAGGGACTGGAGTCCAGGTCATATGAGAATCAGTTGAAGGAACGGGAGAAGAAGAGATTCAAAGGGTCATATGAGAGTAGGCTTCTTTTATTTGAAGGGCAGTCATATGGAGGATGGATTAAATTGTTTTCTGAATGGTCCTAGAGGACAGAACCAAGACTCATGTATGGAAATCACAACAAAGCCAGTTTAGGCTTGAAGTTGGAAAATGTGACCTAAAAATTAGTCATGTAAAACTTGTCTGGGTTAAAGCAGGCTGTAGTGGATCATTCTTCAAGCAGAAGCGGGACATCCCCTTCCAGGTATTTCATAGGGGATCCTTTTGTGTATGGTTTAGATGATATGGCTGTCAAGCCCCTTCCAACTTTCACATTCAATGATTTTGTAAATCTGTGATATTTGGGGGTCTAAGACAAAAACCTCTTAATAATACCACCATTTCAATCCAATGATTCCATCTTGTCTGAAAGGATCTTGAGATATGAGAGACTTTCTCCCTCTTCATGTCCACCTCCTTGCCTCTCTAGCCTTTTTAAGTCTCAGTCACAGTATCACCTTTTGGAAGAGGTCTTTTCCAGTCCTCCCTAATCTGAGTGCCTTCCCTCTGAGACTTTTCTTTATTCTGTAATTATTTCATTTAGACATAGTTTTTTTTTATCTATTGTGTGCCATTCAACACTGACCTCTTCAAGAGCAAGGACTGATTTTTTGCCTTTCTTTGTACCCCCAGTATTTAGTACAATGCCAGACACTTAATGGCACTTAATAAATAAACACCTACATCATTTTGTCTATACATTCTTTGACAATGTGCACTTTGAAGTTATTTTTGAAAGTAAAACCTCCTCTCCAAGTGTGTTAATGTCTTGAAGTGAACTCTCCAACCATTTTGTTCGTTCATCTTCTGGGCAATTGGAAGAATCAGACTGATCAGCTGCTGTAGGCTGTCAAATGCCTATACAAGGAATAATTTAAGCAGGTCAGGAAATTAAATTACTTTCCAGTTCATCATGATGGTGCCATGAAAATCCTTGTGAGTTCTCAAATGCGTATCATGAGGACCAAAAGTCAGCTCCTCATCTATAAAATGAAGGAATTTGACTAGATGGCTCTAAAGTAACTTCCTGCTATAAATCTATGATTCTCTAAAACAAGAAGGTCTGGGGCTCAGGGAAAGTCATGGGCTGGATGTGTGTTGTCTAGGGACCAATGTCACTAAGTTTGGCAAAGTGATACCCACGTTGACTCAATGGTGATAGATTTTTCCTTGTAATCGAAACTTTTAAATGGGATCAACTAATTAATCCATAAACATTTATTGAAAGTCTGCTATGTGCCAGGCACTGTGGTAGGTGCTGTAGATATAAATACAATGAATGAAATAATCCTCACTTTTTAGGAGCATATACTGTCAGCATTTGTTATGTGCCTACTGTCTGCTAGACACTGCAGTAAGCCGTGGGGATAAAACAGAAGGCAAACACAATGCCGGCTTTCAAGGATCTTGTAGTCTAATCGGAGAAACCACTTGCAAACAACTGAGGTGCAATTTAGTAGCTCTGTGACTCTGGACAAGTCATGGTAATTGTACATGTGCCAGTTTCTTTAGCAGCAAAATGATGGGTCGACACAGATGACCTCTAAAATTATAACCAGTTCTAAATTTATGATCTTATGCACTGCCTTTTCATTAAATTTTATATTTATTTAATCCTAGGAGATTAGCACCTAGCATGGCAGCTGGTATGTAGTAGGTGCTCAGTAAGTGTTTATTCATTGATTGAACTTCTAATAGAGAACAATAGAGTATGAAGAAGTACTCCTGGGGAAATAGGTTTCTCCTGTTCAATAAATTAATAGTATAAAATTAACTGGCGTAGGGGCCCTGAGCCTAGTTGATTAATCGGGGCACATTTTAATCTGGTTCAGGCCAACTAGAGAGTGTTGTGGGCCACATGCAGTCTGTGGGTTGTTTGTTGGCACCTCTGCATTGCTGTATTATCACTAATCATAGCCTCAGATATAGCGCCAGATGTACCCTTTGACCAAACTAGGCACCAATAGCGTCAAAACATTAAATTTTTGGCTCTTACCTACTATAGTGATTTAGAAAGTAGCTTCATGATTGACTTGGAGGAGCTCTTCTCTCTGTATTGTGGCCATTAACTGGTCACAATTTTACTTTGGAAAACTTGTGTCTGAGGCCTCTTGTGTCTCTTTTTAAGTTTAATTGGTGTTTTCTTTTTGGTTTTGTATCACATTCATTTATTGTTTCCCTCTATCTCACTGTCATGAGCATTGCTTTGTGTCAATGATTTGTTTTTTTTTTTAATAACCCTCTATCAGAAGCAGTTTTCTTCTCCCCTAGAGGTGTTACAATTGCCACTTAGTGGACAAGAGTATCTGTTTACAGAATACTCCAAGGTTTGTGGATTCCAACTTCAAAGATTTCTTCAAAGAAGTAGTGACCATGAGGGACAGATCAGGTGAGTGGGATGCCAGGACAAAGTACTCCCCCAAACTCCATTCAGGGCTAACCAATGATGGAGCTGCCTGTGATGGCTCATTTGCTTAATTGCTATGAGTGGAAGACAATAAGAGTAATCAGAGTGGAAATGGAGAAAATCTGTCAACCAAATATGATGAAAAGCAGATGAGCTGAGACCAGTCAGAGGAGCAGAGTGTATCAGGAGATGAGAATAGATCTGTGTCCTTTCCCTCTCTTCCTATTCCTGTATTGAAAGGAACTCTATCGTTTATCTGTCTATCACTCACTTGCAATTCTCCCCTCTTAATCTCCTAAAGGGTATGTTGAAGTTAATGGGAGGGGAAAAATTTTAGCTTCTTTATCCACTGCTAGAGAAAGCAGTCAGAATGTTGAAAACTTAATTTTTTAAAAGTAAATTGCTCATTAAAAGTGAGATGATCATTTGAAAAAAAAACATTGGTTAGGACTACATGGTAGAAGACTTCAGTCAGTCAGCTAATCAAAATAAATATTTACTAAGCACCTAACATGTACCAGGCAGTGCTAAGCACTGGGGATATGAAGAAATGCAAACAAAACAAAACAAAACAAAAACAACCAAAACAATCCGTTATCTCAAGAACTCACAGTTTAACAAGAAAGACAACACACAAGCCACCATGTACAAACAATTTATAGAGAGGATAAATTGGATGTAGTCTCATAGGGAAGGCACTAAGATTACGAAGATCTAGGAAAGGCTGCTTGCAGATGATAGGATTGTCGCTGAGACTTGAAGGAAGTCAGAGAAACCAGGAGGCAGTGATGAGGAGTGAGAGTGGGCTGGATGGCAGACAGTCATTGAAAATGCCAGAAGTTGTGAGATGGAGTGTCTTGTTCAAGGATCAGCAAGGAGGCCAGTGTCACTATATTATGAGCACAGAGTAGGAGTGAGAGGGGAAAGAAGTTATAAGAAGACTGTGAGGGTGGCAGAAGAAGGTTATGAAGGGCTTGGAACACCAAACAGAGGATTTTATATTTGATGCTAGAGCATCGGCTTATGTAGGTGTTATAGGACTTGAGGTCTTGACTGCAAGGAAAGCAGTTTAAGTTTTATTCAGGAAGCAATAGGAGCCCCTGGACATCTTGGAGCAGAGAAAAAATATGATCCTAAGTTGTTATTTTAAAGTCATGACCCAATCAATGCTTTCTGTTTCACTGAGAATTCAAAAACCAATAAACTTAATGTGTTAGATTTATAAACATAAATCTCTGTGTGTATGTATCTATATCCATATGTATACTATCTATGAATACATATACTTACATATATACATCTACATATATGTAGACATATATGTACATACATGTGTATATCCACTGATAAATAACACATATTTATATATAAATATACACAAAATTATATCTAATATCTACATAGGAAAGAACTTACTAGCCACAGAAGTAACTTAGCAAAGGAAAAGGTTTCTGAAGGAGGTTATAACATCACATTCCTTGGTTATATTTTGAAATAGCATGTCAGGTGATCATCTCTCCTGTATGGATTAGTACAAGAAAAGGTGTACATACCACACCACATCTGGAGATGCTTTTTAGCCTTTCTATACTATATTGCCCAGACCAGAGGATTTAAATTTAAAGCTGAGCAAGATGACAAAGTTTATAACTTTAAGATATGTTCTTTGAAAAATTTGATAAATTGAGATTACATGTAGAAAGACTATAAGTTTTTTTTAGTAAAAGACAGTTTTCTAAGTCATAGATGACTTCTGATCTGAGTAAGTGGATGGATTATCCATAATGATGAATCAAATCATAACTACTCGATGCATTATAAGAAAAAGGGAAGCCAATGTGGGCTCACTGAAAACATTACTTTGCTCTTTAAGCATCCAACATAGGAACAGAGATAGGCACTGGTCTTATGATTTCATTGGTATATGGAACTTCCTGGTGAGAACATTTCCTTTATCAATATAGGCCCACACTGTCTGCAACTCTTAGAGAGTTTCTTAGAGTAATAAGAGGTTAACTGACTTGTCCAAGGTCACACAACCAATGTGTGTTAGAGACCTTGTTGCATGTAAAGTTGACATAGCATGGATAATAATGGCATGACTTCTTCCTGGCTTTGGATATAGTATGTCCTTCAGAATTGCTTATTGATTTCTTCCTTATTTTCTAGGTCACTGTATGAAAGATTTTGAAAATGTCTAACTTGACCATTTTCACTGAATTCTTCCTCATGGGGTTTTTCTGACATTCAAGAACTTCAGATCATATACACTTTACTTTTCTTACTTGGCAAACCTGATGGGAAATCTCCTAATTGTCATAGTCACTACTCTTGACAGAAGCCTCCACATTCCCATGTACTTCTTCCTTAGGAATCTGTCCATTGTCGATGCCTGTTACCTATCAGTCACAGTCCCCAAGGCATCTGTTAACTCCCTAGTGAGCAACAGGGCTATCTCCACCACTGGATGTGCAGCCCAGGTATTTCTAGTGCTATTCCTTGCATATATTGAGTTTACTTTACTCACGGTCATGGCTCATGATCGCCATGTTGCCATATGCCACCCACTCCACTATCCAATGATCATGAATCCTCAGGTCTGTATGCAGTTGACATTAGCATGCTTGCTCACTGACCTCTCTATGCAAATTTCCATACTGGTTACACATTTCGATTGCCTTTCTGCCAATCCAATGTGATCCATCCGCTCTTCTGTGACATCCCCTCTTTACTCACACTCTCTTGTGCAGAGACTTTCAGTAATAAGATATCCATAGTAGCCTCTGTTCTGGGGGTTGGGGCTGGCTGCTTTGCCTTCATCACTGTCTCTTAACATTCGTCTATTCTCTACTGTGTTCAAGTTTCCAGTGAAAGCAGACCAAAGAAAAGCCTTCTCTACTTGTGCACCTCACATCATTGTGGTTTCTCTGTTTGTTGTTTCTGGCTTTTATGTATACCTACAACCATCTTCACATTCTGGATCCATTAAAGATCTAGTCCTTTCAGTGGGCTACTCTATAATCCTTCCTTCCCTGAACCCCATCGTATATAATCTGAGAAACAAGCAGATAAAAGAAGCTGTGAGAACAGTAATGAAGAGAAAGCTTTTTTACAGGAATGTAGCATAAACTATAGTTTTTTTTTTGTTTTTTGGTTTTTTTTTTACCCATGTCATTATTGAACTTAGTTCATCTACAAATAATGTTAGTGGTCTTGTGGGAAAGAAGCAACAGCAGGTTCATATGTGCATGGCTCTGTGTAGACCCTATTTAGAACAGTAGACTGCTAGGATGTGTTCCCCCCACCACCACCTGGAGGCTTACAGCAATTCTTACCTCCTCATCTGAATGCATCCAGACAGGAAGCAAAGCAAGGTATCACTTAGGCCAGTCATTGCCTTTTGAATGCATGTGACATTCTGGCTAGTACCAAGTTATTTTCTTCATCATGAAGCAAGCAAACAGAAAACAGTGATAGATTAACTGTACATGCCCTGAAGTAAATGGGAAGTCCTTCCACCCCACTTCATCAGGGACTTCCAGTAACAGTCTGCCCAAGCCTCCCCACATGGGTTGGTGGGAGGTAAAGCATTCTGCACATGGAGTTTGGCACGTAACACTTACTAACTGTGTGACCCTGGGCAAGTCACTTAACCCCATTTGCCTCATTAAAAAATGAAAAACAAAACAAACACAAAAACAAAAATACACATGGAGTTGCCATTAGCCAGTACCCCATTACAGAAGTGAAGCCTAAATGAAATGATTTCAGGATGCTTGGATGAGAAAACCTAGTTGATAGGAAGTTTTGGATATAAACATCATCTCACCCAATTTCCTCATTTTATAGAGGAGAAAGTGAAAGCTAAAATGGTAAAGGGATTTGTTTGTGGTCTCACACACATAACAAGTTAACAGAACCAGTTCATCTGATTGGGGATTTCATCCCTGTTCTCAACCCCATCCTCTCTTGATTTGTGAAATTTCATAATGAAAAAAGAGAATGTTGAACTGGAAAATGGAGGTGTAAAGAGGAGCATAAACAAGTCAATGACCAACCTAATAACAAACCTAACTATTGCATGATGTACTAAGAAAAAATGTACAGATAATTCCCACATTTTAAAAATGTATGTAAGGCTTCTCTTTGACTTAGTGTGTGAACAATTTTTTGAGCATTCTATGTATACTCACAAGGCTGTATCTATGGTATGCAAGGCCCTGAACAAACAAATGAATGAATGAATATATATATATATATATTACATACATATATGTGTATGTGTGTCTATATAAGCAATTTCTTTAAAAATATCTTATAAAATTTTGTGGACCCATGTGAAGTGTAATGATTTATCAGTGAAGATTTAGAATAATTGTATTACATCATATACTTTGTCATTAAGAACTATTGTGATTTAAAACAATTTGCATAACCAAAATGGCTTATTACTTTTGACCTACTACATGACCACTCATGTTCAAATTCCATTCAGCATGGGGAACTGCTGAAGGTTGAAGATCAAATTGCCCCACCTATCCTCCCAAATATTTATATCATTGTTGCACATGTAAACTTGCAATTCTGTTATTATTAATATCGTCATCCAATAACAATGTGTTAACAGGTGATATTGTGCTTTCAAGAGCCTCATGACAGAACAAAAAACAGTTATTTGATGAAAATGTGGAGCAAATGGAACAATTCAGGTGAATGTGGAGCATTTTTGTATCTCTTCACCATAAGGGGATCCTGCATTATTGACAACTGCCATTATCACATCTCAATAGTCAGTAAACATTTCTTAAATGCCTACTGTGTTCCAGGCACTGTACTAAATGCTGGTGATAGAAATACAAAAGAAAGTAAGAAAGGAGGAAAGAAAGAAATAAGAAAGGGAGGAAGGAAGGAAAGAAAGGACAGAAGAAAGATATCCCTTGACCTTAAGTAGTTTGCATTCTAATCAAGTAAGACAAGCTACAAAAGGAAACTCAAAAGCTGGGAGTGGAGGAAGGAATCTGAGGCAGGGGCATGGTGGACAAGTCAGAGGTATCCCCGAATAGGGTAGCCATGTAGAAATGAGACATTCAGAGCTGAGTTCCCCCCTTAAAGGGAGGTTTGGGGATTCATGGCTTCACCCTTCAATCAAAGGGGTAGAGGTAGTGATGAGGTGGAGTAACGAGGCTGATGGAATCTTGCAGGATGATGAGATTTTCCCAAAAATCAAATTCCTGGGGCATGGCAGAGAAGTAACAAATGTCCCAGAGTAGTGCAGCTAGGTGAGAAATGGGGAGATGCTTCTAATCCAGAACAAATAACTGGGTGTATTCAGACACTCCCATATCCCATACAAATAAGGTGACACTCACTGGCTTAATTTAGGTGTATTCTAATGTGTACATATCCTGTACAATGCTTCCCATTCAAATAAGGTGACAGTTGTTTAGTGGTACAGGTCATTCATAAATTATTTAATTTCATTTTAAATATTTCATAATTGGCATAATTTTTTTATATATCATGAGTGGGGTCTTCATGCAGTCTTGGAAGGGGCCCTGCTTGCCAAGGTCTAAGAGTGATACTGGTGGTTGTATTTCATATCTCACTGACATGCAGTAACTCTGGTAGCATATTGCTATTTACAGAAATGGATCTTTGCTTCCATGGACTGCTCGGGCCTTTTGCAATTTCTTGAAGACCATCCAGCCCACTGTTCTTCTGCTGAACTCTAAGTCCCATTCATTGTCCACATACTGTCTGTACAAGATAGAAATATACTGATAAACAAGCTATATATGTTGTCCATAGAAATGAATGCTATAATCTAGGCAATAGATATTTTTCATCCATCTGATACATCCTGTGTGGATGGCAATGCTCTTCTGAGCAGTTGCAGATCTCTTCTAGGAGGCTTAGTGAAATCAGTAGAATGGCATCTGTAAACAGGAGCATCTGGATGAATTTACCTACATTGCATCAGGAGAAAGATTAAGGACATATGCGAATATAGCTAGGATCAATACTCTCACACGAATCAGTAAAATATATACAAAAATTGTCTTGGAGTTTTTCAGTGCACTAGCACTTTACTCAGGCAAAGGCTTTTCCATAATCAGAAATACAACTGGGAGATTTTCTGTTATCTACATCTCTCAGGGAATTATGAACTGGTAAGGTTTTGTTCCCTTGTTAGCATTGCCCACAAAAACCTATGGATGGCTAATTCATACCCTTTTTCAGGATGCTTTTCACGTAGAGCTGGTTTTTCATTGAAAAAAGAAAGAAAACCGGATCACCGGTATAAAAAATGAAAAGGGTGAACGCAACACCAAGAAAGAAGAAAATAAAGCAATTGTCAGGTGCTATTTTGCCCAATTATATTCCAGTAAAACTGTTAATCTAAGTGAAATAGATAAATATTTATGGAAATATAAATTGCCCAGATTAACAGAAGAGGAAATGGCATACTTAAATAACCCTATCTTAGAAAAAGAAATTGAACAAGCCATAAGTTAGCTCTCCAAAAATGCATTGTCGATGGAGTTGTGAACCGGTCCAAACATTCTGGAGAACAATTTGGAACTATCCTCAAAGGGAATATAAAGTTGTTTACCCTTTGATCCAACAATACAACTGTTAGAACTGTATCCAAAAGAGATCAAGGAAGAGGGAAAATTGCTAATTTTTACAAAAATGTTTATATCCGCTTTTTTGTGTTGGCAAAGAATTATAAATTGAGGGGATGTCCATGAATTGGGGAATCGCTGAACAAATTGTAATATATGATTGTGATAGAATACTATTGTGCTATAAGAAATGACAAACAGGATGGTTTCAGAACCATCTGAGAAGAAGTTATATGAACTGCAAAAGTTCATATGCAAAGTGAGCAGAACCAGGAGAACATTTGTATACAGTAACAGCAATATTGTAGCATTGATCAACTGCAAAAGACTTAGTTACTCTAATCAAAACAAATGATCTAAGACGATTCAAAGGATAAATGATGAAAACAGCTATCCATGTCCAGAGAGACAACTGATGAACTCTGAGTGCAGATTGAAGCAGACTTTTTGCCTTTCTTTATTTTTCTTCTTTTGTGTGTGTATGTTTTCTTTTGCCACATTTTTACATGGAAGTAAATTGCATGACTTCACATGTATAATTGATATCATATTGCCCTGCCCCAAGAGGTGGGGAAGTGCTGGGAGTGATGGAGAGAATTTTAAACATAAAATTTTAAAAAATAAATGTTAAAATGTTTTTATATCTAACTGGGAAATATTTAATGAAATAAAAATATATTAAAATATAAGTGGGAAATGATTAGTAAAACAAATAAAAATACAATTCCACAGAAAAAAATAATATAGTAGATCCATATCAACACAATAAACATGCCAACACTATCTAAACTAACCTATAGATAACTGAAATATGAATCTATTTTAAAATTCTATTTTAAAGAAATGTGTAAATAAATAGTAAAATTCATTTGGAGATAATAAAAATGATCATTTTGGGGAAAATAAGTGAATAAATTAATTGCTAAGGATTTCTAGTATTACCAGATGTCAATCTATATTATAAATATACTCATTAAAATGCATAGATTTGCTCAAAGGAAGATATACGAGCCATACATAGCCACATCAAAATTCTAAATCAGTATTAATTAAAGAAAGGCAACTTATAGACAGCTCTGAAGTTCTACTTTTTACCCTTCAGACCAACAAAGTTGGCAGAAATGGAGACTGACAAATGCTGGAGGGGTTGTGGGAAATCAGGCACGTGACTACACTGTTGGTAGTGCAGTGAATCAGCCCAGCAATTCTGGAAAGCATTTCGGTGCAATGCCAAAAAGGTCACTTTTTTTTTTGGTTAGGCAGTGGGGTTAAGTGACTTGCCCAGGGTCACACAGCTAGTAAGTGTTATGTGTCTGAGGCCGAGTTTGAATTCAGGTCCTCCTGAATCCAGGGCCAGTGTTCTATCCACTGCATCACCTAGCTGCCCCCAAAAAGGTCACTTTGAACCAACAACACCAGTATTAGGCCCACACTCCAAAAGGATAAAAAAAGAGGGCCCATATTACATAGAGGCCAATATGTACATAAGTATTTGTAGTAGCTCTTCGATGTAATGAAAAGGAAATCAAGGGAATGTCCATCAACTGAGAAGTGTTTATCTAAGGCATGTCTGTATAAAGTATATGTCTGTCTAAGGTACATGAATGTAATAGAATATTATTGCATCATGTAAAATGACAAAGTGACAGTTATATAAAGACTGGAGAAGACTTATGTGAGCTGATGTAGAGTAAATGAGCAGAACCAGAGAACAATTCATGCAATAACAACAACTCTGTGATTAAAACAATTTTGAAAAGCTTAAGAATTTGTTTTAGACAATTGGGGTTGAGTGACTTGCCCAGGGTCACACAGCTAATAAGTGTCAAGTGTTTGGTCTGAGACCAGATTTGAACTCAGGTCCTCCTGACTTCAGGGCTGGTGCTTTATTTACTGCACCACCTGGCTGCTCCAAAACTTAAGAATTCTCATCAATGCAATGACCAATTACATCTCCAGAGGACCAGTAATGAATGTTCTGTGCTATTCTCTTCTGATGGAGAGGCGCTAGACCCAAGGTGCAGAAGGGACATACATTTTTGGTCATGTGAAAATTTTGCTTTCCCTGACCACATTTATTCGTTACAAGAATTAGACTTTTTCCTTTCTAGGGGAGTAGGGAGTTGGAGGTCGAGAGGAAGGTAGCAAGTCAAGACATCACCCATGACGAAGAATGAACAACAACCCGGAAAAGAACACAGTACTCTTAATATGTTTCAATTACTATATATTTGAAATCAGCAGATATTATATGTATTTCATGTTACCAATCAATAACAATGTGAAAAATTATATAAAGTACATAATATCAGGTATCATAACATGATAAAAACTGGCAGAGTTGTTCATAACAAGAATAGGGATTGGGAATGAACCTATGATTTCACTGGTTAAAGACACTCCAGTGTAAAGAAATTCCGCCCCCTCCCAGTTTATCAGCCCCTTCTCTACCACTTATACTCTTAAAGAGCTTCCAAGGGCACTGAGAGTTTAAGTGAATTACCCAGGGTCACATGTACTTAATGGATCAAAGACAAGACATGAAATCAGTGAAGGTTGATAAAAGATGATAAAAGTCAATATTGGAAAAGCTAGGGTACGCAGACATCTATCCACCTTCAGTGGGTTTATAAATCTAACCAAACATTTGTAAGTCAGTTCAGAATTTACAAGAAGGATCACTAGATTGTGTGTAACTTTTAATGCTTAGTGCCATTAATGGGCATATACCTCAAACACATCAATTACAGAAATGAAGGTACCATAGGCATGAGAATATTCATAGCAACCCCTTTCATCATAACAAAAATAAAGTGAGAGAAAAAACTGTTACATTAATATGAGAAAATATATTTTACTCTGTGATCAAATGACAAATGTCAAAGAAGATGAGAGTCAGAGACCAGAGTACACAAAGGGGACAGAGTCGCAAACACCACTTTGCTCTTGGTAGAAGGATGGAGAGTCGTGGGTTTCAAATGCTTTCTAATCTGTCAAATGTCATTACTTTATTGATAGGTTTCCTTAACTAATTCTTTCCTGTAAAGAAAGGCAAAAATGTAATGAGGGATTTTTTGAAACTGCATGTGATGTAAGAAGTAAAATATATTTTAAAACATTTTACACAAAATTTGTGAAGCTCTCTTGCCTACATGTCAGTCAAATTCACAACCATAGCCACAGTATATCTGTATCAACTGGCTAACAAGCCAAACACTCCTCAGGACACTTGGATCTCTCCTCTTCTGCCTTTCTGGGAATGCATGAAAGATGCTTATTTGATTCTTTTGAGAGAACCTGAGAGAGAATGAATCCTACAGCCATAATAGATATTCACACACACACATATTAATTGGTATTTCTTGAACTCCATCCCAGTGCTCTTGAGAGGACTTCATTTGGCACCTTGTCTTTTGCTACCGAGAGACAATTACCTCAGTGCAATGATCTCTGTCTCTCTGTATTTGGCTGAAGAACACGTACAGTGTCCCCAAGGACATGCGAGGAATGTGTAGCAAAGGTGAAACTGGCCTACGGGGCCATCCTATCAAACATGCTGGACAAATCCATCTTCAAATATAATGAGGAAAACTGAGGGAAAACGTGTCCCAAGCAAAGAGAATAGGATTATGATAGCCAGAGGACAACAGAAACATAATTTTCTGCCAGTTCAGCCTAAGATGGGACAATTTTGGAGGTCTTTTCTATGGCATAGGGATTCAGTAATATCATCTTTGAGCAGCTCAGATTGTAGAAGCTAACAGTAAGATACAATGAGTTTGAATGGAATGCTTTTTTCCATTATTCCCTTTTATTTGTTTTCTTCTACCTCCCCCCTCCCTCGTTCCTTTCTTCTTTTTTCATTCTTTCTTTTCTTTTCTTTTCTTTCTTTGTTTCTTTCTCCCTCCCTGGCCCTATTTTCTTTCCTTGTTTCTTTTCCTTCCTTCCTTTTTTCTTTCTTTTCTTCTTCCTCCTTCGCTCCCTCTCTCCCTTCTTTCTTTATTTTTTTACTTCATTCTTTTACTTTTTCTTTCTTTCTTTCTTCCTCCCTTCTTTCTTTCACTCTTTCTGTCTCTCTTTCTGTCTCCCCAACCTTTTTTCTTTCCTCCCTCCCTTCCTTCCTTCTCTCCTTCTTCCTTCCTTCCTTCTTTCCTTTCAGAGATAGCTAATGTGGTCATTTGTTGTAAGTGAATCTACATATGTATAATAGGTTTTATTTTTGTCATCTTTTAAGTGGATGGGGAGGAAATAAAAATGATATATGTATCCATGTTATTACACATACTTATATGTATATACGTATGTACATACATATGTATGTATATATTCAACATAACTAAAATGTGGTGCCTATGTCAGGACCTGCTTGCTGTTCCTTTGAAGATGTTATCATAGAGAATTAATGGCCAAGAAATATCTGCCTACCAATTGTCCCAAAGTCCTGGATCTTTAACTTTGAAATATTTCTTTAGGGTAATAGTGGACATAAGAGAAAAAAAAAGATGTATCAGGACCATTTGCTCCCTTGGATGCCATTCCTTATGAGACAAGAGTAGAGCTGGGGGTGATAGGCTACTGATTTTGCTTGTCTGATGCCTCTGAATGGAAGAAAAATGAAGTGATAAGATCAGGAGAGCCAGTGACCAGCTACAGTGAAAATTAGATGAAATGAGATTATTCAGAGGAGCAGAGAGAATAGCAGGCCAGGTCAACAGACTTCACCATTCCTTCTGTGCCTGGCTAGGGGGAATGCATTGTATACATCTCCATGATTCACTTGCAATTTCTTCTTTCAGTCAGTGGGAGAGTGTGTGTAGGGCAATGGTAGGAGGAAAGATTTATAGCCCCTGTATCCACTGCCAGCAAAAGCAATGGACATTTTAAAAACAGTATCTTAAATTTCTGACTTTCCTTTCAATGCTGTTTATAGCTATTTATAAAGATGAGATGGTCATGGGAAAAGAATACAAAGGTAGGATATGACCACATCTCAGAAGACTTTAAAAATAAAAGATTATCATTTTGATTGGTGGCTTCTGTTCTAGGTCAGATTGTCTGTACTGATGTATTCATTCACAGATAATCAATACATAACCAAAAAAGGCAGTCAATTAGTAACATTACTTTCCTTCCTTAAGCATTAAATTATTTAATAGATGGAATTCCCAGGTGCAGACGTGTCCTTCACCATTGCAGGTCTGCATCTCTCAAATAATTCTAAGGAGTTTTTCCTTGAAAGGTAACCTGACTTGCCCAGGGTCACACAATCAGTAAATGAAGGGGGTTATGTCATATACAGTAATGATAAAAATGGAATAATATCTTCTGTGCACAGTATATCCTTAATAATCACTGATTGATGGACTATTTAATTTCTCTTTGGTTCCCTAGGTCACTCACTGGATTCCGACAATGTCTAACTTTACCATCTCTGTGAACGAATTTCTCCTTATGGGGTATTCTGACACCCGTGAGCTGCAGATCCTATATTCTTTGCTTTTCTTTCTCATTTACTCAGCAAGCTTGATGGGGAATCTCCTCATTGTCCTCATCACCACCATTGACAGAAGACTCCACACCCCCATGTACTTTTTCCTTAGGAATCTGTCCATTGTGGATGCCTGCTTCATATCAGTAACTGTTCCCCAGGCATCCATTAACTCCCTGGTGAACAACAGAGCTATCTCAGTTACTGGATGTGCAGCTCAGATATTCCTGATGATTTTCATGGAATATGTTGAGTTTACTTTGCTCACTGTCATGGCCCGTGATCGTTATGTTGCCATTTGCCAACCACTTCTCTATCCAGTAATCATGAGTCCCCGTGTCTGTAGGCAGATGACTTTAACATGCTTGTTCACTGGCCTTCTGTATGCGGGTTTCCATACTGGTTACACATTTCATTTGTCTTTCTGCCAATCCAATGTGATCCACCAGTTCTTCTGTGATATCCCCTCTCTCCTCAAGATCTCTTGCTCAGAGACATTCAGCAATACATTATCTTTACTTGGCTCTGTTCTGGTGATTGGGCTTGGCTGCTTTGCCTTCATCACTGCATCTTACATTAGCATATTTTCTACTGTGCTCAGATTTCCAGTGAAAGAAGACCAAAGAAAAGCCTTCTCTACTTGTGTCCCTCACATCGTTGTGGCTTCTTTGTTCCTTATTTCAATCTCTTATGTGCACCTACAACCCCCTTCAGATTCTGGGTCCCTTAAAGATATAATCATTTCAATATTCTATTCCATAATACCTCCTTTTCTGAACCCCATTATATACAGTCTACGTAATAAACAGATAAAAGAGGCTGTAAGAATAGCAATGAAGAGAATGCTTTTGCTAAGGAATAAAGTATAAACTGTAATACTTTCCCAACGTGGTTGAACCTAATTCATCTGTAAATGAAAAATCCCATTAAGATATATGTGTATATATATATATATATATATCTTTGTGATTCTGTGAGTTTATGGGTTGCTACTTGTATGTTAATGGGTACAGACAAATCTCTGGTCTAAATGAGGAAAAAGCCCCTAGAATTACCTTTGATACTCTCAATATCAGTAGCATTTTTAGCACAGTGATGTCCTTTTGGCCTTTTTCAAGAATGAAGGACAAAAACCAATCAACCAATCTTCCAAAGGGGAAAAAAATGAAATAAAATACTTTCATAAGATGCTTCAGAAAAAAAATATACTGGAAAATTGCTGTAAGTATTTGGAAAGATGGATAAAAATAGAAAACAAGAGACTACATAAGGCACTGAGAAAAAGAAATTTCAAGTAAAATTTAGGATAAAGTGTTGTGGTCAAACTTTAGAACTATAATATAAAATGACATATATTGTGGATATTTCAGTGAAAATCCATTTCACACCAAGAAAAATCATGATGCATAACTTTGGAGGTTTTTTTTTTTTGCTGTTGTTTCATCATTTCAATAGGGCCCAACACTTCATGACCCCTTTTGGGATTTTCTTGTCAAAGATGCTGGAGTGGTTGACTCTTCCTTTCTACAGCTCATTTTACAGATGAAGAAACTGAGGCAAACAAGATTAAGTGACTTACTCAGGGTCACACAGCTAGTAAGTGTCTGAGACCAGATTTGAACTCAGGAAGATGAGTCTTCCTCACTCCAGACCTGGTGCTCTGTGCACTCTGCCACCTAACTGCCTTAACTTAGGATCACTCATTAATAAGAAATACAAGAAAATAGCTGAAGATTTTTAAAAGCAAAGGAGATTGTTTCCTATGCCCAAAGTAACATATCCTTCTAAGTGAAGATTAATTTCAAATATTCAAATAAATGTGATATCACTAACTTAAAAATTTCCTAAAATGATACATATTATAGCTCATCACAGCCGGATGATCTTGCAAAATTCTTGTCCATGTCTTCAGCTGGCTGAAGGAGGGCCACTTAATGTGCTAGATGCCTTTTGCTTTCCCAGGATGAGGGTCTGTTGAAGTAGATATGGGGCATGTGGGTAACAACCAGCTCCAAGTCTTCAGAAGTCCTTTTTGTCCCCTGTCTAGGTTCCTTGACTTATTCTCCTTAGGTATAGTGTAACTTCTTTGCTGTAATTCTTGTCAATGTATGCATCTTCATCTGGTCTATCTGTGATCTATCTGTGACTGTTAAACATAGACATTATCATTAGGTAATCAGGAAAAACACTCCTACACCCATAGAAATATGAGAAGTCCAAAATTCTCCAGAATCTCTGGAAAACACAAAGTTTTCCTCCAGTCAAAAAAGAGGAAGGGAGGATACCTGGACCAAGTCCGAAATCAAGGAATTTCTTACCCCACACCATTGCCCCCTCCCCAGTTAGTTCTTCTGCAGGACTTTTCCTAGAATACCAAACTCACTTCAATTTTTGAAATACGTCTGATTCTAAACTCTGGTATTCTAAAATTTGATATTTTATATGCAATCCTTAGAATATGAACAGATTTTCTTAAGAGATCTGACTACCATTCTTGTGCAATGTCACTCTAGTTTCAAGGAGTTTTCACCTTTAGGCTAATGGCCAAACTTCATTGAATGATTTAAACTCAAGTTTATGATTGAGAGTCTTTTTTTTAATGAAATATATATTATAATTAGGGTATCAAAGGCTCTTCACATTTACATTAGGCATGGTGAAGTGACCATTGACTTATTTAACTAATCCTCTTAAACAAAAATAATCAATGCAGCTAGACTAAGAAGAGAAGTAATAAATTGGACAATGGATAAAAGTTGAACATTAAAAATCTATAGGGAATCATTACAAACATATGATATAAAGTTGGGGTGCAAAATATGTGAGCTACAGTCCACAATATGGTCAATAACATTCCTGAGGGTCAACTGAATCAGATTAAAATGCAATTAGGAAATATTTAACAAAACAAATAACATACAAAAGAACATAGATATTGTTAATATGTGGTTTTCCAAATCAGTGCAGCCCACAGGTATCCTTATTTATTGTTTAGTGGCACTTATTTCAAATTGAGTTTGACAACATTGACGTAAAAAGCCAGCCCCACAATATTAGTCAAGTAACCATCCAATTTGAGAGACTGAAGGAATATCTAGCAATGTATTTCATCCCAGGTGCCTGTAAGGCGTCCCTAAGGTGTTAAGTGTCTTTAAAACACCTAAAAAGTGGACTAATCACTCTCCTACATGAAAGCATTCAAATATTTGAAACCAGAGATCATGTCCACTCTGAGTTTTCTCTTTACTAGGCTAAACAGCTCATCTTCGTATGACTTAGGATTAACATTTCTTGTCACTTTGTTTATCATCCTCTGGATTTATTTCAACATGTCCATGAGTTTAATATGGAGTGTATAGGGTGTTGAGGGAGAACTAGCATCACTTGTATGAGGGTTTGCTGAGCCCTTTTCAGGGCTGTTCATTTACTTTTAGTGTCTACCTGTCATCCAACTTTCAGCTGTGTCTCCAAGAACCTGTTAGCATGCACAGTAGCCACACCCTAGTAAAACCACCTTGGTAGATAGGTCAAACAAGGTTGAGGGTATTCAACAGTACTCAAACACATCAATGAGTTAGGAGAATATCTTCCCTAAACATGTGAAGATTTCCTTCAGCAGAATGGATAGATGAAAACAATTTGTCCCGAAGGGGATGAAGGCAGCTGAATCAGGCACTGTGGAGTGCTGAGAGTTTGATTAGACACCAAAGAAGATGCCAAAGTCATTCATTGTATCTCAGGTCATCTCCAGTCATCTTGACTTTTGTCTCACCAGTTGACTTCTTTGAATCTGGAAGACAGAGTGAGGCTGATAACCTTGTGCATCTTTGTCTCACTTAAATCTAATTCATGTGTAAGTCAAGACATCATCCCATGAAAAAGATTAATGACTATATAGAAAAGAACATTGTATTCCTGATTTGTTTTAATTACTAACTAGTTATTTGAAATCATAGGCTATGAGATGTGATTTCATGCCAGCAATAGCTATGTGGAAAATTTTATAAAGCACATATCAGGGATCATATCACACAACACACACACACACACACATACACACACACATTTGAACATGTGGCCAGCCCATCAGACTTGCACTCTCTGAAGGAGAGTTTGAATGCTTGACAGTTTAGTTCAAGAAAGGACTTCAGTGTCTGGCTTCTTATCCTGCTAGGTGATTTTCAGAATCTTCCTAAGACAACTCAAATGGAAGTGATTCAGTTTCCTGGAATGGTGCTGGTAGACCGTCCAAGTGTCACAGGCATCCAAAAATGAGGTCACCACAAGGTGTTGCTCATGACAAAGGTAGGAATTAGGAAAGCACCTTTGATTTCATTGGTTAAAGGAACTCCAGTGTAAGGAAATTCCCCCCACCACTGCTAATCATCCCATTCTCTACCCTTATACTCTTTTTAAAAAAATAATATTTTTCCAGTTATGTGTAAAAAATTTTAACACTCATTTTAATGAAATTTGGGGTTCCAAAATTTCCCCCCTCCCTTCCTCCCTCCTCTCTTCCTAAAATGGTAAGTAATTTGATATAGGTTATATATGTGCAATTATGGAAAACATATTTCCATATTAGTCATGTTGTGAAAGAAGAAACAGATCAAAAGGGGGGACAAAGAAAAAATAAAATGAAAATAGTATGCTTTGATCTGCATTCAGAGTCCATCAGTTTTTGCTTTGGACGTAGATAGCATTTTCTATCATGAGACCTTTGTAACTGTCTTGGATCATTGTATTGCTAAGAAGAGCTAAGTCTTTAGTTGATTATCATAGCTGATTATCACACAATGTTGCTATTATTATGTACCATGTTCTCCTTGTTCTCCTCATTTCACTCATCATCAGTTCATGTAACTCTTTCCAGGTTTTTCTGAAATCTGCCTGTTCATCATTTCTTATAGCACAATAGTATTTCATTGCATTCATTTACCACAACTCGTTCAGCCATTCCCTAATTAATGGGCATTCCTTCAGTTTCATTTTTTTTTTGCCACCACAAAAAGAACTACTGTAAATATTTTTTGAAGCAATTGGGGTTAAGTGATTTGCCCGGAGTCACATAGCTAATTAGTGTCAAGTGTTTGGTCTGAGGCCAGATTTGAACTTAGGTCCTCCTGACTTTAGGGCCAGTGCTCAATCTACTGTGCCACCCATCTGCCCCTACTGTAAAAATTTTTGAGGAGGTAGATAATTTTCCCTTTTTTATGATCTATTTGAGATTGGTTGTCATCCTTCATTCTTGAAGAGGACCAAAATGACATCACTATGTTACAATCAAGTTACAGTGTGTCTGACTGTGGCTGATCAGACCAATACAAGCTCAGAATGCTCTACCACAAGTCCAGTACAAATAGTCCGTGCAAACATTTGAGGTGGATCCTCTAAATTTTCACATCTTGTGTTTCTTTTGAGCTACTTCAATTCTGCTTTACTTGTAGAGCCCTCAGATGAGGGCACACAATGCTAGGCTGTTCTGTGGCATGTCTCCCATGTCACACAATCAATTTCAAAGTTCTTTAGAGAGACATTGAAAGTGTCCTTGTATCAGTTTTCTGACTACCATGTAAACATTGCCTGGTGTGAGTTCTCCATAAAATAAGTCTTCTGGAAAGCTTACATTGGCCATTCAAACAATGTGGCCAGCCCATCAGGTTGTGCTCTCTGCAGTAGAGTTTGAATGCTTGGGAGTTTAGTTCAAGAAAGGATCTTAGTGTTTGGTATTTTTTCCTGCCAGGTGATCTTCGGAATCTTCCTAAGACAATTCAAATGGAAGCAATTCAGTTTCCTGGTGTGGTGCAGATAGATCATTCAGGTTTCACAGGCATCCAACAATGAAGAACAATGACTCTGTAGACCTTCAATTTGGTAGTCAGTCTAACACCTTTTTTCTCCCACACTTTCCTTCAGAGCCTCTTAAATACTGAGCTAGCTCTGGCAATGTGTGTGTGTCAATCTCATTATCAATGTGTACATCCCTGGAAAGTACACTACCAAGGTAAGTGAACTTATCCACAGCATTCAAAACTTTTCAGTTTGCTGTAACCAGTAGCTCCATATTTGGATGGTGTGGTGCTGGCTAATGGACCGTATGCATTTTTATTTTTCTTTTTAATAGCATTTTATTTTTCCCAGTTACATGTCAAAAAAATTAGCATTTATTTTTACAAAATTTTGAGTTACAAATTTTTCTCCCATACCTTCCTTCTGAAAATGGTAGGATGTTTGATATAGTTTATACATGTGCTATCATGTAAAACATTTCCATATTTGTCACATTAGTGAAAGGAAAAACAGATAAAAAGGAGAAATAATAAAGAAAGTAAAAATATACTTTGATCTCCATTGTATTCCAACAATTCTACATCTAGATGTTGATGGCATTTTCCTTTATGAGTCCTTTGTACTTGGCTTGGATCATAGGGTTGCTGAGAAGAGCTGAATAATTTATAGTTGATCATCACACAGAGTTGCGGATATTGTGTACAATGTTTTCCTGGTTCTGCTCACTTCACTTTGCATCAGTTCATGCAAGTCTTTTTAAGATTGTCTGAAATTGACTTCTTCATCATTTCTTCTTGCACAATAGAATTCCATTACATTCATATACCACTGTTTGTTCAGCCATTCCCCAATTGATGGGTATCCCCTCAATTTCTAACATTTTGTCACCACAAAAAGGGCTCCTATAAATATTTTTGCACAAGTAAGTCCTTTTTCCTTTTTTATGACCTTTTTTGGGATACAGAACAATTAGTGGTAATGCTGGATCTAAGGGTATACACAGTTTGGTTGCCCTTTAGGCACAGTTCCAAATTGCTCTCCAGAATGGTTGGATCAGTTCACAACTCAACCAACAGTGCATCAGTGTCTCAATTTTCCCACATCCTCTCCAACATTTGTCATTTTCATTTTTTGTTGTATTAGTCAATTTGATAAGTGTGAGGTGGTATCTCAAAATTGTTTTACTTTGCATTTCTCTAATCAAAAGTGATTTAGAGCACTTCTTCATATTCTTATAGATAGGCATATCCTATCCACAGTTGGAAATCAATTCCAACTTTTAAGGTGTTATTTTCTTCAGTTAGGTTTTGTATTTTCCTTTTCATTTGGCTAATTGTGTTTTTTAAGAAGTTGTTTTCTTCAGTGAATTTTTGTATCTCCTTTTTACATTTGGCCAATTCTACTTTTTATGCAGTTTCCCAAGCTGTTGACTCATTTTTCGTAATTCTGTTTCATCACTCTCATTTTTTTTCCTATTTTTCTTCTACCTCTCTTATATGACTTTTGAGTTTCTTTTTTGAGCTCTTCCATAAGTTCTTTCTGACCTTGAGATGACTTCCTGTTTTTCTTTGAGGTTTTGCCCATATGTGTTTTGACATTGTTTTCCTCTTCTGAGTTTGTGTTTTGATTTTTCCTGTTGCCATAATAACTTTCTATGGGGGCAGCTAGGTGTCGCAGTGGATAGAGTATCGGCCCTGAAGTCAGGAGGACCTGAGTTCAAATCCAGCCTCAGATCAAAACACTTGACACGTACTAGCTGTGTGACCTTGGGCAAGTCACTTAACCCCGATTGCCTCACTTAAAAAAAAAAAACAAAAAAAACATAATAACTTTCTATGATCAGATTCTTTTTGTTTGTTTATTTGCTCATCTTTTTTTGCCTTTTTTTCTTTCTTTTACATTTGATCTCTTCCCCCAGGGTGGAAAGGGCTCTGTCTCAGGCTTCTGCATCCAGTTGCTGTAGATCCTGGCTATTTCCCTGGTGTTGAGATGGGGTTCTAGTGGTGGTGTCTGGCATGTGCTGAGGTCCAGTGGGCTTTTTCTGCGTTTCTACAGGGCCACTTGAGGGTGCCAGCTTGTCCAGGGCTGTGCATGTGATGCTTCTTGGAGGTAGAGTCTACTAGTTTCCCTGGCTATGCTAAGGCATGTGGGAGGTCCTGGTTTTGGTGTTGCCTGCTCCACCACACTGGGGCTCAGGATCTCCCACTGGCTGACTGAAGTAAGATTTGCTGCTGGCTTTCCAGGAGGTTTCTTGTCCTGTACTACCCTTTTTGCTGAGTGAGACAGATCTTTCTTGCTGATCCTCCAAGTCTCCTGGGCTAAAAGACTGCTCCAACACATCTTTCTGATGGCTCTGCTATTCCAGGATTTGTTCTGGGGTGTTATTTTATGATTTTTGGAGGTGAATATGGGAGAGCTATGCTGATTACTGCTTACTCTGCCATCTTGGCTACTGGAAGTCCAGCATCTGTATTTTCTTGTTAATTGTTATGCCAAAATTAGCACAAGTAGAAGAAAATACTTTGTTGCATCTCACCTTCAGAGGTTGCATTGAGTGCACAATCATTGGCTAGCAAAAACAATCATACACCAACTCTCCCTCCACTTTAGTCTTGGCTTGTATCTTTTTCAAGTTGAAGAATTTACCATCAGTAACTGACTTTGATGCCTCATTGAAGTCATCATTGTTTGTCCTCATTGAAGGCATTTGACAACATGACTGAAAATATCATGCTAAAAAGCATGGGAGCAAGAACATGGCCTTGTTTCACAAAATTTGTGACTGGGAAAATGTGAGAGCATTGTCCATTATCCACAACCTGGGTAAACATGCCATCATGAAATTGACATACAATACTGATGAACTTCTCTGGGCAATGAAATTTTGACATAATTTTCCATATGTCCTCTTGACTGACAGTATCAAAGGTCATGGTCAGATCCAAATGTTGTGTACAGACCTCTGTTATGATCCTGGCACTTTTCATGGAGTTGTCTGGCAGCAAACACCATATCAACCATTCCCTGACCCTTTCTGAAGCCATACTGGCTTTCAGGTAGATGACCATCTTCCAGGTGAAGGATCAGCCTATTAAGGAAGACTCTGGCAAGAATCTTACCATCAGTGACTATGAAAGGGATGCCCCTCTGATTATCACAGGGCAATCCATTTCCTTTACCTTTATAGGGATGAATAATGGAGGTGTCCTTTAACTCCTGAGAGGAAGAGTCTTCTTGCCATACAACCTGGAAAATTTCAGTTAGCTTTTGTATGAGCAATGGACCCCCCATCTTGTAAATATCAACTGTAATAGAATAGCACCAGGTTCTTTGCCACATGAAAGGAGCCTAATGGCATTCAAAACCTCTCCTTTATTTGGAACTTCAGCTAGGGAGGGATTGACTTTAACCTGAGGTATAAGGTCAGTGACTTCAGCATTGATTGATGATGGTATGTTGAGAACACTAAGGAAATGTTCAGCCATCTCTCTAGGATCATGTCCTTATCACTAACCAATGTGGCTCCATCAGCACTGAGTAGTTGGGATGCACCATAGATCTTTGGCCCATAAATAGCTTTCAGGGCATGATACAAGCACTTTGGATTATTGCTATCAGAATAAAACTGAATTTCATCTGCCTTCTTATTGGACCAAGAATCCTGAACCTCTCTAAGATTCACTTGTATTTTATTTTGGATGAAATTAAGGGTTGTCTTCTTAGAGATGGATGAACTATCCTGCTGGTAAACCCTGCAGAGTTCTCATTTTTCATTTTTGTACTTTCTGAATTTCCCCATCATTTTTGTCAAACCAATCTTGATGTTTGCAAGTGTTCTGACCCAGATGAGCAAATGCAGTGCTGTGTACCAAATCTCTGAAAGCTGACCACTCCTTTTCTGCTCCACTGTTGCCAACTTTCCAGAGTCAAACACACCACTTTCCTCTTGGTAGGATGGGGAGCTGTGGGTTTCAAATGCTTTCTAATCTATCAGATGTCACTACTTTACTAGTAGGTTTTCTTAACTAGTTTCTCTAGTTAGTGTGATGAGGGATTTTTTGGAACTGAATGTTATATAAAAAGTAAAATGTATTTTAAAACATTTTACATGAAATTTGTGAAGCTCTTGCCTACATGTCAGTCAAAGCCATAACCATAGCCATAGTATATCTGTGTCAATTGAGCTAACAAGCCAAACACTCCTTATGACACTTGAATCTTTCTTTTTCTGCCTTTTCAAGACTAGGTGAAAGATGCTTCTTCAATTCTTTTGAGGGAACCTGAGAGATAATAAATCCTACAACTGTAATACGTATTTACACACATGCACATTAATTAATATTTTATCAATTCCAACCCAGTGCTCCTGAGAGGACTTCATTTGGCACCTTGTCTTTTGCTTTCCAGAGACAATTGCCTCAGTGCAATGATCTCTGCCTCTATGTATATGGCTGAAGAGCAGGGACAGTGTCCCAAAGAAGATGCAAAGAATTTGTACCAAAGGTGAAATTGGTCTATGGGGCAATCCTATCAAACCTGCTGTCCACAGTCATCTACAAAAGTAATGAGGAAAATTGTGGGAAAACATGCTTCCCAAGCAAGGAGAACAGAATTATGATGGCCAGGTGCCAAGGGAAACTTTATAATTTTCTGTCAGTTCAACCTGAGCTGGGGGAATTCTGGAAGTATTTTCCATGGCATAAGAATTCAGTGATATCATTTTTGAGCAGTTCATATTGGAGAAGCTAACAGCAAGGAGACTTGTTGCCTTATTCAGGTAAAATACAGTGAATTTGAATATAATTATTTTCCTCTTTGCCCCCTTTTATTTGGTTTCTCCTTCCTTCCCTTCCTTCCTTCCTTCTTTCCTTCCTTCCTTCCTTTTTTTGTGTGTGTCTCTCCCTCTTTCTTTGTTTGTTTCTTTCTTTCTTCCCCTAACCTTCTATATACCCCTTCTTTTCAAACATTTTGGGAAGTCACATCTTAGGAAAAGGTAATCTAAGTGGAAGCCTGGTTAGAATGTAAAGTGACTCAATCTTTAGAAGAGCAAAAAGCAGTCAAGCATCTCAGTTCAGTGGAGATACACAGGGGCAGGTCATATCCACGTGACTGTGTGGGCGTGTAGGTTTGTTGCACAGATGTAGAACTGGAATGGGTAGTAGAGGTCATCCAGTCCAGTGATTTCATTTTTGAGATGAGAAAACCTGCACAGAGATGAGCAGTGTTTCTTTGAAGGTCGCGCTTTTGGAAATGGCTTAACTCAAATGTGAACTCAGGTCTGCTAATTCTGAAGCCAGTGTTCCTCATACATAGTAAAAAAAAAAAAACCAACAAAAAAATCACTGATACAAGTAACCACCCTGGTAAAAAAAAAAAAAAAAACCATTTGATCCAGTTACCCATGGTAGACATGACTGATGCCAGCAATGCTAAACGGCAATAAGTGAAAGGAAAAAGATGATACTTGTCTGTAGTTGCCTATATTTTCAAAGCTCACTACTTCAGATGTTGAGCAGAGAGATTTCAAGTTCAAAGAGTGGAATACAAAATTGAAATGCAAATGGAGGAGTTAAGAGAAACCTAGAACTTTTGGTCTTTTGTCACTGGAAAGTGATGTCTTCTCCCTTCAAACCCAGAGGGCTTCCATGTCACTAACTTACTTTAAAAACTTGTGAATTTCATATTTTATCCTATTTCTATCTATAACACTACCTCCTCTTTCACACTCACTTAACTGGTTTCCAGGTTGCTGATACTGGAGCACTCCCTGACTTTGCCCAGCCATAGATCTCACCACTTCCCTGAGTGGAACTAGAACAAATGATTTAGCATACATGAAAATTTTAAACAAAATTTGGTACTTTGTGTCCATTCTTTTGAAATAGTAATAAATTACATATGAAATCTAATACCACTGAACATGGTCATAGAGGAAGCAGGAGTTGCTATAATTTTCCCCAATAGCTTCTTAGTACATTATCACTGATGATAGCTGCAGATGTAGAGCCAAAACTTCATTTGCCCACTCCAAGTACCAATAGTTTGAAGACTCATTTTTTAGGTTCTCACACATAACAGGTATTCAGAAAAGAGTTCTGTGCTGGGCTTGCAGGAACTTTTGTCTCTATGTTGTGGTACCTTGATGCTATAGCCCTGGAAAATTTGTACCTGAAGTCTCTCATATATAATTTTATGTTTAATTGGTGCATTTCTTCCTTTTTATATCACATTGATTAATATTTCCCTCAATAACACCCTCATGAGCATTCATTTCTTAAGTAGATTTTTTAAAAATGTAGTCCCTCTGTTGGATATTTGAGAGCCCGGTATTGGTGGAGCTTTGAACTAGTCCATCCACTATGAAAAGTAATTTGGAGCGATGCCCAACCAGCAATTAAATTGTGAATAATACCCTTTGATCCAGTGATACCACTTATTCCAAAGAGATTAAAGAAGGAGGGAAAGGACTGATACATATAAACATACACAGAAACTCTTTTTGTGGTGGCAAAGAATTGGAAACTGAGGTGATGAACTTCAATTGTGGAATGTCTAAAGAAATTATTGTCTGCAAATGGGAGGGAATACTATTGCACTTAATGAATAAAAGGGATGATTTCAGAAAATCCTGGGAAGACCTGTGTAAAATGATACAAAGTCAAGTATGCAGAAACAAGAGAACACTTTATATAATAATAATAATAATATTGTAAAGATAATCAACTGCGAAAGACTTAGTAATTCTAATCAACACAATGAAAAACCACAATTCCAAAGGACTCATGATGAAACATGAAATCAGTGTTCACATAGGGAGGCAATGGATTTAGGATGCAAATTAAAGTAGATTTTCTTTTCTTTATTTATACCTTTTTTCTTTCTTTCTTTCTTTCCTTCCTTCCTTCCTTCCTTCCTTCCTTTCTTTCTTTTTTCTCTCCTTCATTTCTGTCTTTCATCCCTCTCTCCCTCCCCTCCTCTCTTCCTTCTTTCTTCTTTTTTCTTTCACTTCCTTCCTCTCTTTCTTCCTTTCTTTCCCTTCCTTTCCCCCTCCCTTTTTCCTTCTTTCCTCCCTCCTACCTCCTCTACATGATTGCTATTTCTCTAAAAATGTCATCATGGGGAATAAATGGCCAAGAAACATTTGCCTACCAGTTGTACCAAAATCCTAGATCTTTAATCTTGAAAGACTTCTTTAGGGGAGTAGTATGCATAAGAGAAAGAGGGCTGGAGTATCAGGACAGTGTGGTCCCTTGGATGCCTTATGAGACAAGGGTAGAGCTAGGGGGTGATAGGTTACTCATTTTTGCTTCCATGATGCCTCTGAATGGAAAAAAATGAAACGATAAGATCAGGAGAGCCAGTGACCAGGTATGGTGAAAATTAGATAAAGGGAGACTATTCAGAGGAGCAGAGAGAATGGCAGACCAGGTCAGCAAACTTCACCATCCTCCTGTACCAAGATTGGGGAAATGTATTGTTGTATGTATCTCTCATTCACTTGCAATTTCTTCTTTCAGTCAGTGAGGAAGTGTGTCGAGGGCAGTGGTAGGAGAAAAGATTACAGTCCCTGTCTCCACTGCCAGCAAAAGCAACCATTATTTTTGAAACTATGTCCTTTCAAATTTCTGACTATTTCTTCAAAGCTGTTCATAGCTATTAATAAAGATTCAATGACCATGCCTAAAAGACTATTTTATGGAGACCTCACACAGGGCAAATGTTCACCTGATGATCAGAAGAGGTAATATGAGGACTCTCTCAGGGTCTCTCTTAAGAACTTTGGAATTGATTGTGTAACATGGGAGACACTGGCACAGAACCACTCAGCATGGCATGCCCACATCAGAGAAGAGGCTGTGCTCTATAAGCAAAGTAGAATTGAAATAGCTCAAAAGAAACATGAGATGCACAAATTTAGAGAAACCACTCCAAATGTTCACATGGACCATTTGTGCCCAACCTATGGTAGAGCATTCAGGGCTCGTATTGGTCTGATCAGTCACAGCATTGTAACTGGACTCTAACCTCTAACATGGTGATGTCATTTGGTGGTAGTTGTGAATGAAGGACAACCAACCAAATAAGCAAGCAATTTTGAAACTATGACCTTTTAAATTTCTTACTTTTTCTTCAAGGCTGCTCAGAGCTATTAATAAAGATGAAATGACCATGAGAAAGGCATATAAAGAAAGGCTAAGACCACATAATGGAGGACATTAAAAAATTAAAGATCATCATTTTCAGTGGTGGCTTCTGGCCTAGGTCAGATTGTCTGTGCTGATGTATTCACTCACAGATAATTAATACATTAGATAAAAAAGGAAGTCAATGTGGGGTCATTGGTAAAATTACTTTCCTTCCTTAAGCATTAAATTCTTTAACAGATGGAATTCCCAGGTGCAGAAACTTCCTTTAGTAGTGTAGGTCTTCATCTCCCACAATAATCTTAGAGAGTTTACTTGAGAGGTAACTGAACTTGCCCAGGGTCACATAGCCAGTACATAACAAGGGATCTGCTGCTTGTCAAGGTCTTCTGAAGTAATGATTAAAAATGGAATAATTTCTTCTAGCCTTTGAATATATTGTGTCTTTAGTAATCACTGAATGAGGGACTGATTGATTTCTCCTTGGCTCCCTAGGTCATTCGCTGGGCAAAAGAATCAGAAAATGTCTAACTTTACCACCACTGTGACTGAATTTCTCCTCTTAGGATTTTCTGACACCCGAGAGCTGAAGATCTTACACTCTTTGATTTTTTTTTCTTTTTTATTCAGCAGGCTTGATAGGGAATCTCCTCATTGTCATCATCGCCACCTTTGACAGAAGACTCCACACACCCCCAAGTACTTTTTCCTTAGTGATCTGTCTGTTGTAGATGCCTGCTTCATATCAATAATTATTCTGGGGTCAGAGCCAAGATGGCAGAGAGAAAGAAGTGACTTGCTTGAACTCTCCCCCAAACCCCTCCAAATACCTGTAAAAAATTCAATCTAAGCAAATTCTAAAACAGCAGAACCCACAAAAAGACAGTGTGACACAAATTTCCAGCCCAAGACAACCTGGATGGTTGATCAGAAAGGTATATCATGCAGGGCAGGGAGAGGAGCACAGTGTGGTGTGGGCATGTAGGCTGCAGCAACCCTGGAGCAGGCCTCAGAGGACTGAATCACGGGCAGCTGTGGCAGTTTCTAGACTTCTCAACCCAGTAAAACTAAAGACAACTTGGAAGGTCAGTGGGAAGAGTCTGTGACTGTGGTGAGAGAAGGAGCTAGGTCTCAGGTGCCAGTCCTGAGTGTGGCCTCTGGGGCAGCGGCTGCCTCCTGAGCTCCCAGCCCACAGACTGAGAGGGAATCGAGTGGCTGATCAGAGGGGGATTGCAGGGATCTCTTTGCCAGTGCTGAGTCAGGAATCTCTTGCTTTGCCCGTGCTTGGATCTGGGTCACAGTTCTGAGGGGGGTGTCCTGTGGTGAGGAGGAGTGCTGGCATGGTGGAGCTTGTTGGGGTGGTAGAGAGGAAACACCTTGCCCCTTATCATACCACCTTGGAAGAACTGAAATTTTATAGGTCCCTAGAACTATCTCTGAAAACAGCTGTACAAACCCCTGAAGCTTGGGACAGTACATTCTCCACATTGGAAGCAGAGTCTTAGCTTAACAAAGAGTTTAAAACTCAAGTAATTGGCCAGGATAATGAGTAAGCAGTGCAAAAAGAGTCAGACTATATTATCTTACTTTGGTGACAAAGAAGATCAAAACATACGAACAGAAGGAGAAAACAAAGTCAAAGCTCCTATATCCAAAGCCTCCAAGAAAAATATGAATCAGTCCCAGGCCTTGGAAGAGCTCAAAAGGGATTTTGAGAAGCAAGTTAGAGAAGTAGAGGAAAAACTTGGAAGAGAAATGAGAGTGATGCAAGAAAATCATGAAAAACAAATCAACAGCTTGCTAAAGGAGACCCCAAAAAATACTGAAGAAAATAACTCCTTAAAAAATAGCCTAGCCCAAAAGGCAAAAGAGGTCCAAAAAGTCAATGAGGACAAGAATACCCTAAAAAGCAAAATTGGCCAAATGGAAAAGGAAGTCCAAAAGATTACTGGAGAAAATACTTCCTTAAAAATTAGAATAGTGCAATTAGAAGCTAATGACTTTATGAAAAATCAAGACACTGTAAAACAAATCCAAAAGAATGAAAAATTAGAAAACAATGTGAAATATCTCATTGGAAAAGCAACTGACCTGGAAAATAGATCCAGGAGAGATCATTTAAAAATTATTAGACTATCTGAAAGCCATGATCAAAAAAAGAGCTTAGACATCATCTTTCAAGAAATGATCAAGAAAAACTGCCCTGATATTTTAGATCCAGAGGGCAAAATAGAAATTGAAACAATCCACCAATCTCCTCCTGAAAGAGATCCTCGAAGGGAAACTCTGAGGAATGTTGTAGCCAAATTCCAGAGTTCTCAGGTCAAGGAGGAAATATTGCAAGCAGCTAAAAGGAAACAATTCAAATATTGTGGAAACACAATCAGGATAACACAAGATTTAGCAGGTTCTACATTAAGGGACTGCAGGACATGGAATATAATATTCCAGCGGGCAAAGGAGATAGGATTAAAACCAAGAATCACCTACCCAGCAAAACTGAATATAATCCTTCAGGGGAAAAGATGGTCATTCAGTGAAACAGAGGACTTTCAAGCATTCTTGATGAAAAGACCAGAGCTGAATAGAAAATTTGACTTTCAAATACAAGACTCAAGTGGAACATGAAGAGGTAAACAGGAAAGAGAAATCATAAGAGACTTATTAAGGTTGAACTATTTACATTCCTGCATGGAAAGATGATATTTGTAACTCATGAGACCTTTGTCAGTATTATGTATGTATGTATATATATATATACATATATCTATCTATCTATAGATAGATAGATAGAGAGAGAGAGAGAGAGAGAGAGAGAGAGAGAGAGATGGCACAGGGTGAGTTGAAGATGAAGGGGTCATATCTGGAGAATAAAATTAAGGGGTGAGAGAGGATTATACAGATAGAAGGAGAAGGGGAGAGGTAGAACAGGGTAAATTATCTCACAAAAACAGAAAAGAAAAGGCTTTTACACTGGAGGGGAAACGGGGGAAGGTGAGAGGGAATATGTGAATCTTATTCTCATAGGATTTGACTTAAGGATGGAACAACATATACACTCAATTGGGTATGGAAATCTGTCTTACCCTACAGGAAAATAGGGGAGAAAGGGGATAAGAGAGTAGGGGGATGATAGAGAGGAGGGCGGGTTGGGAAAGAGGGTAATCAGAAGCAAATACTTCTGAGGAGAGACAGGGTCAAAAGAAAGAATAGAATAAATGGAGAAGGGCAGGATAGGATTAAGGGAAAAAGAGTTAGTTTTTCACAGCTTGTCTACTATGGAAGTGTTTAGCATAACTGAACATGTATAACCTATATTGATTTGCTTGCTTTTTCAATGAGGGTGGGTGGGGAGGGAGGAAGGGAGAAAATTTGGAACCCAAAGTTTTAAAAACACATGTTTAAAAAAATATTTTCACATGCAACTGGGAAATAAGAAATACAGGAAATGGGTACAGAAATCTATCCTGCCCTACAGGAAAATAGAAGGGGAAGGGGATAGCAGAAGTAGGGGAGAGATAGAAGAGAAGTCAGATTAAAGGAAGGGGTATTCAGAATGCATGCCATCTTGGGGTGGGGGGAGGGGTGAGATGGGGTGAAAATTCGGAACTCAAAATCTTGTGGAAGTGAATGTTGAAAATTAAAAATAAATAAATTTATTAATAAAAAAATAACTGTTCCTCAGGCATCCATTAACTCCCTGGGGAACAACAGAGTAATCTGTTACTGGATGTGCAGCTCAGATATTTCTAGTAAATTTCATGGTACATGTTGAGTTTACTTTGCTCACTGTCATGGCCTGTGATCGTTACGTAGCCATATGCCACCCACTTCTCTATCCAGTGATCATGAGTCCCTGGATCTGCATGCAGATGACCTTAACGTGCTTGTTCACTGGCCTTTTGTATGCAAGTTTCCATACTGGTTACACATTTCATTTGTCTTTCTGCCAATCCAATGTGATCCACCAGTTCTTCTGTGATATCCCCTCTCTCCTCAAGATCTCTTGCTCAGAGACATTCAGCAATACATTATCTTTACTTGGCTCTGTTCTGGTGATTGGACTTGGTTGCTTTGCCTTCATCACTGCATTGTACATCAGCATATTTTCCACTGTGCTCAGATTTCCGGTGAAAGAAGACCAAAGAAAAGCTTTCTCTACTTGTGTCCCTCACATCATTGTGGTTTCTTTTTTCCTCATTTCATCCTCCTATGTGAACCTACAACCACCTTCAGATTCTGGGTCCCTTAAAGATATAATCCTTTCAATATTCTATTCCATAATAACTCCTTTTCTGAACCCCATTATATACAGTCTATGGAATAAGCAGATAAAAGAGGCTGCAAGAATAGTAATGAAGAGAATGCTTTGTTTAGGAATAAAGCATAAAATATAATCCTTTCTTAACGTTGTTGAACCTAATTCATTCATAAATGACAAATCTCATATATATATGCATATATACACATATGCATAAATATGTGTATTTATACACACACATATATGTTATTTTGTTGGTTTATGGGTTGCTATATTTATGTGGATGGCTACAGATGAATCACTCATCAAAATGAGCAGAAAGTCCCCAGAATTGACTTTGACATTATCAATATCAGTACATTTTTATCATTTTGAGGCATATTCAAGAATTCAATATAATATAATTCCCTGACCTCTTTGGTAGCTTTTGGTGTACTACTTATGAAATACAAATAAATAATTTATATCACATATGATTTTCTTTTTTCCAACTCAAATTCACACAGACAGTTTTCATCCATTAGAGAAAGACAGAGTTTATCTTAACCTAAGGTTTCTAGAGGTACCCCTGGAGGTTAATAACGTGTCTTTCCTTTTTTTAAATAACATGAATTTTTGTTATATGTTTGTGATGAAATACTACTGTGCTATAAGAAGTGATAAGCTCAATAATATTAGGAAACCATGGAAATTCCTGCATATATTCCTATTTGTGTCTAATGGTAGCCATCTCTAGGGTAAGGGGGATGGAAGAAAAAAAGAATAAAAAGAAAAAAAAGAAAGTGACATAATTTTTTATATATTTAAATGTAATAGCAAGTCATACATAATAGATTTGCAGTTTCATTTGTAATCATCTCTTTTTAATCACACTTTGTTATGGAAATTCTTGCTTTATTCCATAAATTAAAAATAGAATAAATTAAAAAATAAAGTAACATGCTCAATTAATTATACACACATACATACATACATACATACATACATATATAGTTATACACACACACACACACATATGTGGTTTACAATAGGCTGCATGACATAGAGATCCACAGTTGGTTTTACCCTCTGTACTCTTCTTTGTATATGGAAATGTTCTTTCTTTAACCTTTTCTCCACTTACATGGCCATTTACCTAGTTCACACTCTCCCCAAACTTCTGGCTTATTTTAATGCTCTTTTAATTAGTTTTCAGGACTCAGGGCTTCCCTCCTCAAGAATCCATCCTCCATTCATCACACAGTTGTCAAATTACTGTACATAAGGAACATGCCTTGCCATGTCACTCTCCTACTCAGAAAGCTTTAGTAACTCCTTGTTGCCTCTGGGATTGAATGCAAACTACAATATGTAGACTAGATGAGAAACAGTAAGTGGAAGAACATCAAAATAATCAGAAGAGCAATAAAATAACTAAAAGTTTAGAAAGAAATATGGATAGATGTTAGAAAATAAGTGGTGGATTCAGAGAAAAAATAAAAAGGCAAACAATAGAGTATTTTGGAAAATGTTGGTAGTTTATTTGAAAAGTAAATGTCTGATTTGAAGCACAAGAGGTAAATATTACAGAAGAAAAATTATGTGAAAATCAAAAGGAACAAGATTCAAGAAGGAGTGACTGAATGAGTGAAAAAAAAATAATTTCTTAAGCACTTACAATAAGCCAAACACTGAGTCAAACCCTGGGAATACAAATAGAAAAAAAAAGGAAACAGGAGAAATATTAATTGTTCATGGGTAGGCAGGGTTAATATAATAACAATGACAATTTTACCTTAACTGATTTATATATTCAATGCCATCCTAATTAAATTGCTAAAAAATATTTTATTGGATTAGAAAAAACAATAACAAAATTCATTTGGAAGAACAAAAAGTCAAAGATGTCAAAGAAAATAATAAAAAAAAGGAGCGAAGTTTAGCAGATCTTAAACTGTATTATAAGGCAGTAATTATCAAAACTATTTATTACTAGCTAAGAAATAAAAAGATAGATCAATGGAACAGATTATACAAACAATTCACAACAGCAAATATATATGGTAACCTTGTCTTTAATATATGTAAAGTGTTAAGTTTTTGGGATAAGAATTCATTATTTGCTAAAAGTTATTGAGAAAACTGGAAAACAGTATGGCAGAAATTCTGTATTGACCAAAATAGTATACCACTTACCAAGATAAGATCAAAATGAATAGAAGACCTTGAAAAAAGAGAGATATTACAAGAAAATCAGAATAACATGAAATGTATTACTTGTCAGACTTACAGATAAGCAAACAATTTATGAGATACAGAACAGAGTAAGGTGTAAAATGGATAATTTTGATTACATTAAACTAAAAAGGTTTCATACAAGTAACACAAATGTAGTCAACAGTAGAAGAAAAGCAAAAAGTTGGGGAAATTTTTTATAGCCAGTTTCTCAGATAAAGGTCTCATATCTCAAATATGTAAAGAACTTTGGCAAATCTACAAGAATACAAGTCTTTCCCCAATTGATAAATAGTTTATCAAATGATATGAGCAGGTAGTTTTTCTTTGTTTTTAAATAATTTATTTTGATTTATCAACCGTCACTTCCATGTGCTTTTGAGTTCAAAATTTTTCTCCCCCTTCCTCCCCCCAACATTCCACAAGATGGCACACAATCTGATGTAGACTATACATATACATACTTATTAAACATATTTTCACATTACTGAAGTTTTTTTATAACTTGATTTTTAAAAATTTATTTATTTTTAGCTTTCAACATTCACTTCCACAATATTTTGAGTCCCAGATTTTCACCCCATCTCGCCCCTCTCCCCACCCCAAGATGGCATGCATTCTGAATTCTCCATCCCCTAGTGTGTCCTCCCTTCTGTCTGTTCCCCCATTCTCTTATTCCCTTCCCCTTCTATTTTCCTGTAGGGCAGGATAGATTTCTGTACCCTATTTCCTATATTTCTTATTTCCCAGTTGCATGTGAAAACATTTTTAAACATGTGTTTTTAAAACTTTGGGTTCCAAATTTCCTCCCTTCCTCCCTCCACACCCACCCTCATTGAAAAGGCAAGCAACTCAATACAGGTTATACATGTGCAGTAATGCAAAACACTTCCATAGTAATCATGTTGTGAAAAGCTAACTCTATTTCTCTTAATTCTAATCTGCCCCCCATTTATTCTATTGTCTCTTTTGGCCCTGTCCCTCCTCAGAAGCATTTGCTTCTGATTACCCCCTGTCCCAATCTGCCCTCCCCTCTATCATCCTCCCGCTCTCTTGTCCCCTTCCCTCCTATTTTCCTGGGTAAGATAGATTTTCATGCCCAATTGTGTGTGTATGTTATTTCCTCCTTAAGCCAAAACTGACGAGAATAAGATTCACTCATTCCCTCTCACCTTCCCCCATTTCCCCTCCAGTGTAAGAGCCTTTTCTTTTCTGTTTTTTTAGATAATTTACCCTGTTCTACCTCTCCCTTTCTCCTTCTCCCAGTATAATCTTCTCTCACCCCTTAATTTTATTCTCCAGATATGACCCCTTCATCTTCAACTCACCCTGTGCTCTCCATCTATCTATCAGTACACACATACACACACACACACACACACACACACACACACACACATATATATAATTTTTTTCCCTCCAAATATCCTAATACTGACAAAGGTCTCATGAGTTACAAATATCATCTTTCCATGTAGGAATGTAAACAGTCCAACATTAATAAGTCTCTTACGATTTCTCTTTCCTGTTTACCTCTTCATGTTCCACTTGATTCTTGCATTTGAAAGTCAAATTTTCTATTTAGCTCTGGTCTTTTCATCAAGAAAGTTTGAAAGTGTTCTATTCCGCTGAATGACCACTTTTTCCCCTGAAGGATTATATTCAGTTTTGCTGGGTAGGTGATTCTTGGTTGTAATCCCATCTCCTTTGCCCTTCAGAATACTATATTCCATGCCCTGCAGTCCCTTAATGTAGAAGGTGCTAAATCTTGTGTTATCCTGATTGTGTTTCCACAATACTTGAATTGTTTCTTTCTGGCTGCTTGCAATATTTTCTCCTTGACCTGGGAACTCTGGAATTTGGCTACAATATTCCTAGGAGTTTTCGTTTGGGGATCTCTTTCAGGAGGAGATTGGTGGATTGTTTCAATTTCTATTTTGCCCTCTGGTTCTAAAATATCAGGGCAGTTTTCCTTGATAATTTCTTGAAAGATGATGTCTAGGCTCTTTTTTTGATCATGGCTTTCAGATAGTCCAATAATTTTTAAATTCTCTCTCCTGGATATATTTTCCAGGCCAGTTGTTTTTCCAGTGAGATATTTCACATTGTTTTCTAATTTTTCATTCTTTTGGATTTGTTTTACAGTGTCTTGATCTCTCATAAAGTCACTAGCTTCTAATTGCTCTATTCTAATTTTTAAGGATATATTTTCTTCAATAAGCTTTTGGACTTCCTTTTCCATTTGGCCATTTTTGCTTTTTAGAGCATTCTTCTCATTGGTTTCTTGGACCTCTTTTGCCATTTGGGTTAGTCTACTCTTTAATGTGTTATTTTCTTCAGTATTTTCTTTGGGTCTCCTTTAGCAAGCTGTTGACTTGTTTTTCATGATTTTCTTGCATCAATCTCATTTCTCTTTCCACTTTTTCCTCTACTTCTCTTACTTGCCTCTCAAAATCCTTTTTGAGCTCTTCCATGGCCTGGGACCAATTCACATTTTTCTTGGAGGCTTTGGATGTAGGAGCTTTGACTTTGTTGTCTTATTCTGGTTGTATGTTTTGATCTTATTTGTTACCAAAAAAAATAGATTTTATGGTCTCACTCTTTTTGTGCTGCTTGCTCATAATCCCAGCCAATTACTTGAGTTATAAACTGTTAAGGTAGAGGTCTGCTTCCAATATGGAGAATATACTGTCCCAAGCTTCAGGGGTTTATACAGCAGTTTTCAGAGATACTTCCAGGGACCTGTAAATTTTCAGTTCTTCCAAGGTGCTATGATCAAGGGAGAGTTATTTACTACTTTTCTGGCCTGTGCTCTGGTCTATGAGTGGTCACAAGCACTCTTTCCTGTCTTGGAATTGTGAGGAGGATTTCCTCTCCACCACCACTACATACTCCACCATGCCAACACTCCTCCTCACCCCAAGACAGCCACCCAGAACTGTGACCCAGATTCAACCACGGGCAAAACAAAAGAATCCTGCACCAGCAAAGAGATCCCTGCAATCCCCCTCTGATCAGTCACTTGATTCTCCCTTAGTCTGTGGACTGGAAGCTCAGGAAGCAGCAGTCCCCCAGGGCAAGGAACTAGGATTGGGACCTAGCTTCTCTCTCATCACTGCAGAAACAAACTTTTCCCACTGACCTTCTAAGTTGTCTTTGGTGTTCATGGGTTCAGAAGTCTGGAAACCTCCATAGCTGCCTGTGATTCAGTCCTTTAAGGCCTGTTCCAGGTTTGCTCAGGCCTGACCACCCATGCAGAACTGCATTCCTCTCCCAGCCCGACGTGATATATCTTTCTGATGAACCATCCAGACTGTCTTGGTCACAGAGACATATATCAAACACATCAATTACAGAAACGAAGGTAGCATAGACATGAGACTATTCATAGCAACCTTTTTTATCATAACAAAAACAAAATAGGAGAACAGTTATATTAATATAAGAAAATATATTTTACTCTAAGATCAAATGACAAATATCAAAGAAGATGAGAATAAGAGACCAGAGAACACAAAATGAACAGGGTGGAACACATGACTTCCTCTCTGTAGAAAGATGGGAACTGTGGCTTTCAAATGTTTTCTAATCTGTCAGATGTCATTACTTTATTGGTAGGCTTCCTTAGCTAGTTTTTCTCCTGCAAAGAAAGGCAAAAATGTGATGAAAGATTCTTTGGAACTCAATGTGATGTAAAAAGTAAAATTTTTCCTGATTTTTTTTTCTTTTTCTCATTCCTTGCTTCCTTCCTTTCTCCCTTCCTTCCTTCTTGCTTTTTATCTTTCTTTCTTTGTCTCTTTATTATTTTCAACATTCACTTCTACAAGACTTTGATTTCTATATTTTCTCTCCCTCCATCCTCTCCTCCCTCTCCCAAATGACATGCAATTTGGTATAGGCTATACATGTTCAATCATATTAGACATATTTCCACATTAGTCATGTTGTAAAGAAGAATTAAAACCAAAGGGAAAAACCAAATGAAGGAAGAAACAAAAAAAAGAGAGAAAATAATATGCCTCAATTTACATTGAGGCTCCATAGTTCTTTCTCTGGATGTAGATAACATTTTCTATTGTAAGTCTTTTGGAATTGTCTTAGATGCTTACATTGCTGAGAAGAGCTAAGTTTATCAAAGTTGGTCATTGCAAAATGTACACAATGTTCTCCTGGTTCTGCTCACCTCACTCAGCATCAGTTCATGTAAGTCTTTCAGGTTTTTCTGAAGTCCTCCTGTTCACCATTTCTTATGGAACAATAATATTCCATTACATTCATATACCACAACTTATTCAGCCATTCCCCACTTGATAGGTATCCTTTAAATTTCTAATTCTTGGCCACCACAGAAAGAACTGCAACAAATATTTTTGTGCATGTGGGTCTTTTTCCCATTTTTATGATTTCTTTGGGATAGAGACCTAGAAGGGCTATTGCTGGGTCAAAGGGTATGTACATTTTTATAGCCCTTTGGGCATAGTTCCAAATTGCTCTCCAAAATGGTTGGGTCAGTTTATAACTCCACCAACAATGCATTAGTGCTCTAATTTTATCCCATCTTCTCCAATATTTATCATTTTCCTGTTTTCCCATGTTAACCAATCTGATAGATGTGATGTGGTACCTCAGAATTATTTTGATTTGCATTTCTCTAATAAATAGTGATTTAGAGTATTTTTTCATATGACTATAGATTACTTTAATTTCTTCATCTGAAAACTGCCTGTTCATATCCTTTGACCATTTATCAATTGGGGAATGACTTGTCTTATAAATTTGACTCAGTTCTCTATATAGTTTAAGATTGAGGCCTTTATCAGAGATGTTGACTGTAAAATTGTTTCCCATTTTTCTACTTCACTTCTAATCTTTATTGCATTGACTTCATTCCTACAAATCCTTTTTAATTTAATGTAATGTAATCAAAATTATCCATTTTGTATTTCATAACGATCTCTATCTCTTGTTTGATCATAAATTCTTCCCCTTTTCATTGATCCGACAGGTAAACTATTTCTTGCTCTCCAAATTTACTTATCATATCACCTTTTATATCTAAATTGTGTACTCATTTTGACTTTATCTTCGCATATGGTATAAGATGTTGGTCTATAACTAGTTTCTGCCATACTGTTTTCCTAGAATTTTTTTGTCAAATAGTGAATTCTTCTCCCAGAAGCTGTGTCTTTGGGTTTGTCAAATAGTAGATCACTATAGTCATTGACTGTTGTGTCTTGCATATCTAACCTATTCCACTGATCCACCACTCTATTTCTTTCTTTCTTTCTTTCTTTTTAGGCAGTTGGGGTTAAGTGACTTGCCCAGGGTCACACAGCTAGTAAGTGTCAAGTGTCTGAGACCAGATTTGAACTCAGGTCCTCCTGACTTCAGGGCCGGTGCTCTATCCATTGTGTCACCTAGCTGCCCCCACCAGTCTATTTCTTAACCAAGTAGTTTTGATGATTGCTGCTTTATAATACAATTTAAGATCTGGCATGGCTAGGCCACCTTGCCTTGAACCTCTTTTCATTAATTCCCTTGATATTCTGGACCTTTTCTTCTTCCAGAGGAATTTTGTTATTATTTTTTCTAGCTCTATAAAATAATTGTTGGTAGTTGGCATGGCACTGAATAAGAAAATTAATATAGGTAGGATTGTCATTTTTATTGTATTAGCTTGTCCTACCGATGAACAATTGATATTTCCCCAAGTATTTAGATTTGACTTTATTTGTATTAACATTGTTTTTTAATTGTGTTCATATAGTTCCTGGATTTGTTTTGGCAGGTTGCCTCCCAAATATTTTATATTGCTTATGATTATTTTAAATGGAATTTCTCTTTCTATCTCTTGCTGTTGGTCTTTGTTAATAACGTATAGAAATATTGATGATTTATGTGGGTTTATTTTATATCCTGCGGTTTTGCTAAAGTTATTAATTATTTAAGGTACTTTTTTAGGTGATTCTCGAGGATTCTCTAAGTCTACCTTCAAGTCATGTGCAAAGAATGATAGTTTTGTTTCTTCTTTGCCTATTCTAATTCCTTCAATTTCTTTCTCTTATTCCTAAAGCTGACATTTCTAGTACAATATTGAATAACAGTGGTGATAACGCAAATCCTTGTTTCATTCCTGATATTATTGTGAATACTTCTAGTTTATCACCGTTACATACAATGCTTTCTGGAGGTTTTAGATAGATGCTGCTTATTATTTTAAGGAAAACTCCATTTATTCCTATGCTCTCTAGTGTTTCTAATAGGAATGAGTGCTGTATCTTGTCAAAAGTTTTTTTTTTCTGCATCTACTGAAATAAATGATCATATGATTTCTGTTAATTTTGTTATTGATATGGTCAATTATGTTGATAGGGAGGAAGGAAGGATACCCAGGTTAAGTCCAAAATCAAGGAAATCCCTTTTTGTACATAACTGCCCCCCACAACAGTTAGCTCTTCCTCAGAGCTTTTCCTGGAATACTACACTCACTCCAATTTTTGGAATAATTTGATTCTAAACTTTGATATTCTAAAGTTTGATATTTTGTAAACAATCCTAGAATGTGAACAGATTGTCTTAGGAGATCTGACTACAATTCTTGTGCAGTGTCATTTCATTTGCAAATACTTTTCACCTTTAGTCTAATGGCCAGACTTCATTGAATGATTTAAACTCAAAATTATGATTGAAAGGGTATTTTAAATGAAATCCCAAATTTAATTAAGGCATCAAAGGGTCTTAACATGTGACAGTCGATTTATTTAACTAGTCTTAAACATAAAGTCTATGCAGCTAGACCAGGGGTGAGGAACCTGCAGCCTGAAGGCCACACTTGGCCCTTGAGGTTCTCAAGTGTGGACCTTTGACTGAATCCAAACTTCACAGAACAAATCCCCTTAATAAAATGATTTGTTCTATAAAACACAAACTCAATCAAAAGACCAAACCAAAGGACCTAGAATCCACATGTGGCCTTGAGGCTGCAGGTTCCCTATCCCTGAGCTAGACTAAAATGAAAAGTAATAGATTGGACAATGGATAAAAGTTGCACATTAAAAATATACAGGGAATCATTACAAATATATGATATAGAGCAGAGGTGTAAAACATGTGGTTTACCGACCACAATATGGTCAACAACGTTCCTGAGTGCCAACTGAATCAGATTAAAATGCAATTAGGAAATATTCAACGAAACAAATACAAATACAAAAGAACATAGATAATGTTAATATGTGGTTTTCTAAGTCAGTGAAGCACATAGGTATCCTTATTTATACTGTAGTGGCACCTATTTCAAAATGAGTTTGACAACACTGATGTAAAAAGCCAGCCCCACAATGTATTAGTCAATTAATAACCCAATTTAGAGACTGAAGGTATATCTAAAGAAATATATTTCATCCCAGGTGCCTCTAAGGTGTCCATAAGGAGTTGGGTGTCTTTAAAACACCTAAAAAGTTGAGTAATAACTCTTCTAAATGAAAGCCTTCAAATATTTGAAGCCAGCAATCATTTCCACTCTGAGGTTTCTCTTACTAGGCTAAACAGCTCATCTTCATATGACTTGGGATTAACATTTCTTGTCATTCTGTTTATCATCCTTTGGATTTATTTCAACATGTTCCTGAGTTTAGTACAGGGTGTAAGAGGTGTTGAGGGAGGACTAGCACCACTGGTGTGAGAGATTGCTGAGCTCTTTTCAGGGCTGCTCACCTACCTTTGGTGTCTACCTGCCACCCAACTTTCAGCTGTGGCTCCAAGAAGCATGAACAGTGCCTATAGTCCAGTAAAAATCACCTTGGTCAAACACCAAAGAAGATGCCAAGGTCCTCCACTGCATCTCAGGCCATCTCCAGTCATCTTGACTTTTGTCTTGCCACTTGACCTCTGACTCTGGAAGAGAAAGTGAGGCAACCTTGTGCAACTTTGCCTCACTTAAATCTGATTCGTGTGCTAGTCAAGACATCACCCCATGACAAAAGACAAATAACAATCCAGAAAAGAACATCGTATTCTTGATATGTTTTAATTACTAACTAGTTATTTGAAGTCATAGGATATGAGATGTGATTTCATGCCACCAATAAATAGCTATGTGAAAAATTATATAAAACACATGTCAGGTATCATATCACCCAACACAGATACACATTTGAACAACGTGGCCAACCCATCAGAGTTGAGCTCTCTGCAATAGAATTTGAATGCTTGGCAGTTTAGTTTGAGAAAGGACCTCAATGTCTTGTAGCCTATCCTGCCAAGTGATCTTCAGAATCTTCCTAAGACAACTCAAAGGAAAGCAACTAAATTTCCTGGTGTGGTGCTGGTAGACTGTCCAAGTTTCACAGATAAACAGCAAAGAGGCCACCACAGTGTGTTGTTCATGACAAAGTTAGGGATTAGGAAGGGGATTTTGATTTCATTGGTTAAAGGAACTCCAGTACAAGGAAATTCTTCCTTCCATCACTGATCATATGATTCTGTACCACATACTCTTTTTTAAAAATAGTATTTTTCAGGGGCAGCTAGGTGGCACAGTGGATAGAGCACCAGCCCTGAAGTCAGGAGGACCTGAGTTTAAGTCCAGCCTCCAACCAAACACTTGACACATACTAGCTGTGTGACCTTGTGCAAGTTACTTAACCCCAATTGCCTCACTTAAAAAAATAGTATTTTTCTAATTATATATAAAGGCAATTTATAACATGCATTTTAATGAAATTTTGAGTTCCAAAATTTTCTCCCTCCCTTACCTACACTCTTCTTAAAATGGTAAGCAATATGGTATAGGTTATATATGTTCAATCATGTTAAAACATTCCCATAGTAATCATGTTGTGAAAGAAGAAATAGAACAAAAGTGTGGGGGAAATATGAAAAAAAGTAAAGTGAAAATAAGGGAAAATGCTTGAATTCTTATAAATTTGACTCAGTTCTCTATATATTAGAGCAATGAGACCTTTATCAGAGACACTTGCTGTAAAGATTGTTTCCTAGCTTTCTGCTTTCCTTCTAATCTTAGTTGCACTGGTTTTGTTTGTACAAAAGCTTTTAAATTTAATAGAATCAAAATCATCTATTTTAAATTTTGTAATGTTCTCTATCTCGTTTGGTCATGAATTCTTCCCCTCCCCATAGATCTGATAAGTAGAGTATTCCTAACATATTGTAGCTTCCACTCTGCTATCCACTTCCATTTTATGGGAGAGTTTATCCCATTCACATTCACAGTTATGAGTATTACCTGTGTATTTCCCTTCATCCTATTCTTCCTCCTCCCTTCTGCCAGTCCCCACCCCTTCTTATTTGATCTCCTCTCCTCCTACTTCCCTGTCAGGTAAGATAGATTTCTATATTCAACTGATTGTGTATATTATTCCCCCTTTGAGCCAATACTGATGAGAGTAAGGTTCAAGCAGTGCTCATTGCCCATCCTCCCATCTTCCCTTCCACTGTAATAGGTCTTTCATGCCTCTTCATGTGAGATAATTTACCCCATTTGACCACTCTCTTCCTTCTGCACCCATTGTACTCCTCTTTCTTATCCCCTAATTTTTTTTATATCATTCCATCAAATTTACCTTATACCCATGCCCTTTGTCTATGTATATGACTTTTAACTGTACTATTAGTGATACAATTTTTAAGAATTACAAGTATTATTTTCCTGTGTAGGGGTGTAAATAGTTTAGCTCTTTTGAATCGCTTATTTTTTCTTTTCCCTTTTTACCTTTTTAGGCTTATCTTGGATCTTGATGTTGGAGACAAATTGTTTTTTGGTTTAGTTCTGGTCTTCTCCTTATGAAAACTTGAAATCCTTCCATTTTGTTGAATGACCTTTTTTCCCTTGATGTATTAAGTTTAATTTTTCCAGGTGAGTTATTCTTGATTGTAGTCCTAGCTCCTTTGCATTCCAGAATATCATATTCTATAACCTTCAATCCTTTAATATTGCAGCTGCCAAATCCTGTGTAATCTTGATTCTGACTCCCAATATTTGAATTTTTTTTCTGGACACTTGTACTTTTTCCTTGACCTGATAGTTCAGAAATTTGGCTATAATGTTTCTTGGAGTTTTTATTTTGGGGTTTCTTTCCTAAGATGATTAGTGGATTTTTTTGATGCCACTTTGCCCTCTGGTTATAGTTCAATGATTCTGATATGGTCTCTTCTGGATCTATTTCCCAGTTTAGTTGTTTTTGCTATGAGATATTTTACATTTTCTTCTATTGTTTTCATTCTTTTGATTTTGTTTGATTGATTCTTGTCTCCAAGAGGCATTAGCTTCCACTTGCCTAATTCTTAGTTTCAAGGCATTGTTTTCCTCAATTAAGTGTTGGACTTTCTTTTCCATTGGAAAAGTTGTACTCTTTAAGGTATTGTTTTTGTCAGTGGATTTTTGTATCTCCTTTGCCATTTGGGAAACTCTACTTTTTAAGCAGTTTTCCAAGCTTGACTCTTTTCCCACAATTCTCTTGCATTCCTCTCATTTCTTTTCCCTCTTTTCTTCTACTTCTTCTATATTACTTTTAAGGTCTTTTTCAAACTCTTCCATAATTTCTTTCTGGACTTGAGATGACTTCCTGTTTTCCTTTGGGGTTTCACCCATGATATTTTGACATTGTTGTCCTCTTCTGAGCTTGTGTTTGGGTCTTCCCTGTCATCACAGCTTTCTATGGTCAGATTCTTTTTTTGGTTGTTGTTTTTTTTTCTCATCTTTTTTTTTTTGACTTTTTTACTTTCTTTTAAATTTAATGTCTTCTCTCTGAGTGGAATGGACTCTGTCTCAATCTTCTTGTTCCAGTGACTCCAGATCCTGGCTATTTATCTGGTGTTGTGCTGATGTTGCCTTGAGGCACACGAGGGATCCTTGTGTCTGGTGCTGTGTTGAGGGGGTGCCTGGCACTGCTTGAGGAGCTATGGGTCCGGCAGCTTACCTGGTGCTGATCAGGGGTCCTAGTGGTGGTGTCTGGTGTATTCTGAGGGTTGGTGGGGTTTTTTCTGCATTTCTCCAGGGCTACCACGAAGTATGTGGAGGTCTGACTGCTAGAGGGTACCTGTTTGCCCTGGGCTGTGCTGAGGCATGTGGTGGTTCTTGGAGCAGGAGCCTGCTAGTCCCTGAGTATGCTAAGGCAAGTGGGAGGTCATAGTGTTAGTGTTTGCCTGTTCCACCACACTGGGCCTCGGGATCTCCCACTGGCTTGCCTAGGTAGGATTTGCTGCTGGCTTGTCAGGATGCTTCCTGGCCTGGACTGCACTCCCCTTTTCACTGAATGAGATGGACCTTTCCTGCCAATCTTCCAAGTCTCCTGGGCAAAAAGACTATTTTTCCACCACAACTTTCTGCTGGCTCCACTGTTCCACGATTTGTTCTGGAGCACTATTTTATGGTTGTTAGAGGTAAATATGGGACAGCTATAGAAATTTACTGCTTACTCCACCATTTTGACTCCTGGAAGTCCAACACATATGTTTGCTTGGTGTTAATTGTTAGGCCAAAATTAGCAGAAGCAGCAGAGAATCAATCCATACTTTCTTGCATCTCAGCTTTAGAGGCTGCATGGAGTGCACAATCACTGGCAAACAAAAAATCATGCACCAACACCCAGTCCACTTTGGTCTTGACTTGTAGCTTTTTTCAAGTTGAAGACTTTACTATCAGTGTGATAGCTCACCTTTGTGCCATGTTCATCTTCATTGAAGGACTCTGATAACATGGCAGAAAAATCATGCTACAAAGCATGGGAGCTAGTGTATAGCTTTGTTTCACTGAACTGGTGACAGGGAGAGTGTGAGAGCATTGTCCATTATCCAGAACCTGGGTAAACATACTGTCATGAAGTTGATGTATAATAATGATGAACTTTTCTGGGCAACCAAATTTTGACCTAATTCTCCATAAGACTCTTTGACTAATGTTCTCAAAGGCCTTGGTCAGATCTACAAATCTTTTATACAGACCTCTGTTCTGCTCCTGGCATTTCTCTTGGAGTTGTCAGGTAGCAAATAACTTATCAACTGTTCCTTGGCCTTTTCTGAAGCCATACTGGCTCTCATGTAGATGACTATCTTCCAGGAAAAGAATAAACCTATTAAGGATGACTGTGGCAAGAATCTTGCCAGCAATGACTAAGAGAGAGATTCCCCCTGTGATTGTCACAGGACAATCTATTTCCTTTACCTTTATAGAGTTGGACAATGGAGGCATCCTTGAACTCCTGGGAGACAATCTCCTCTTGTCATATTACCCTGAAAATTTCAATCACCTTTTGTATGAGCAACAGACCCTCCCCCCTTGTAAATCTCAGCTGGAATAAAATTATCACCAGGTGTTTTGCCACACAAAAGGACCTTAATGACATTCAAAACCTCTTCTTCAGTTGGAACTTCAGCTAGAGAGAGATTGACTTCAATTTGAGATAAGTGGTCAATGGCTTCAGCATTGATTGATGATGGTCTGTTGAGACCATTATGGAAGTGCTCAGTCCATTTCTCTAGGATCATGTCCTTATCACTAATCCATGTGGCTCCATCAGCACTGGGTAGTTGAGATGCACCATAAGCCTTTGACCCATAAATAGCCTTCTGGGCATCATAAAAATGGTTTGGATTGTTACTATCCACATAAAACTGAATTTCACTTGCCATGAGCCAATAATTCTGTATCTCTGTAAGTTTCATCTGCACTTTACTTTTGATGGAACTAAATGTTACCTTCTTAAAGACAAACGAACTATCCTGCTGGTGAGCTTTATGAAGTTCTAGCTTTTCATTTAGCAGCTTCTGAATTTCCTGGCCATTTTTGTCAAACCAGTCTTAATGTTTGTGAGTGTTCTGACCTAGACGAGTAAATGCAATGGTATAGACCAAATCTTGGAAACTACCCACTCTTTTTTTCTTCACTGTTGTTCACTGTGTGTTGGCTCAACTTTCCCTCTAACTTAGAAGCAACCTTTACCCACTCAGAGAAGTCCTCTAATTTGTTGACATTAATGCTTTTGGTATTCATTTTGCCTTAGAGCCTCCACTTTTGTTGAATGTGAATATTTAGCTTGGAGAGTATAAGTCTATGATCAGTACAGCATTCTGCACCACACATTGCCTTTGTCACTCTCACATCCTGTGTGTCTCTTCTCCTTACATTCACATGGTCAATTAAAGGCCAATGTTTGCTGAGAAGGTGCATCCATGAATTTTTATTGCATTTAGGCAAATGGAAAACAGTGTTGGTGATGAGATTGTCATGAGATGCACAGTAGTAAGTGACCATTGCTCCCTAGGATTCCCTGCCAAGTCTGACATTGTGAACCTACTCTAGCATTAAAGTCACCCAGAATTATAAGCTTGTCCTCTTTTGGCACACTGATGATAAGGGTTTCCAGGTCTTCATAAAATTTTTCTTTCACCTCATCATGGTTCATCATCATGGGAGCACAGGCATTGATGATAGTGGTATGGCATTTTCCTGCAAGTGGCAATCATGTTGTCATGAGTCTGTCATTCACTCCTTTTAGCAGGCATACAAGTTTGTTGCCTATATTGGATTTGATTTCAAAACCTACTCCAGCTTCACATTGCTCCTCTTCACTGTGGCCACTCCAGGAAAACATATATCCAGCTCCAACTTCAGTAAACTGGCCTTCATTTGCCAGCCTTGTTTCACTCAGGGCTGCTATTTGGATGTGATGCCTGTTGAATTCTTCTTCAGCGAGAGCTGTTCATTTTTCAGGTCTGCTGGACATTGTGTTATCTAGAAATGTGCACATGTTTTATGTACAGATGGTCAGTGGAATCATATTTGCAGATGTTTTTGTATTTTTTTTGTGTTTTGACCACAGGGTGGAATCCCCACCTGCCATAGTAATCAGACTAGGGTTGGGTAAGCAGACAATTTTAGGACACATTTTCTAAGCCCCTTCTCACACCAGGAGGTGAGAAGTAGGATCCTTAAAAGGTTGCTCAGATACCTAGGGGCTGCCAAATTCCATTGCTGCTTCCAGTGAAAAGACAACCCTATGGCCTGGGCCACCTGTGTGCAGGGTTGTGACTACAGCTCCCAATGTATCCATACCTACCGATTCATCATTTGCATGTTTCCACAGCACTTTGAGATAACTAAAATGATAAAAATGGTATGTGTAATGTCTTTTGATTCATGGGTAAATTGGATTTAAGTGAGGCAGAGTTACACAAAGTTGTCAGACTCACTCTCTCCTCCAGAGTCATCACAATCAAGTGGCAGGACAGAATCAAGATGACTGATGAAGGCTGAAGATGCAGTGGATGACCTTGGTGTCTTTGATGTCTAGCCAAGCTCTAAGTGTTCTACAGTGTCTTCTTCAGCTGCCTTCATGGCCATTCAAATAAATTATTCTCATTCACTCATTCCACCAGGGGAAGTCTCCACGTACTTGGAGAGGATACCTTCCTAACCCACCAACTGACTTGAGATCCCTCGGTTACTATCAACGTGGTTCAGCCAAGCTGCTGAAATGGTTTACCAGGATGTGGCTATTATGCTACCATGCACAGCTTCTTGGAGCCACACGTGAGTTAAGTGGATAAGGTGGACACCAAAGGTGGAAAGCAGGCCTGAAAAGGGCTCAGCAGTCCTCACATTAGAGGTACTAGTCTTCCCTGAACGCACCCTATTCCCCACTTCCTAGAATACTGAGAGTCAAATGACTTACCCAGGGCGACACATACAACCTTATGGACTATAGACAGGACATGAAATCAGTTAAGGTTGATAAAAGATGACAAAAGTCAATGTTGGAAAAGCTGGAGGGTAGATAGAAACATTTATCCACCTTTAGTGGAACTACAAATCTAACCTACCTTTTGGAAATCAATTCAGAATTTTCAAGAAAAATCACTAGATTGTGTGTAACTTATACTTCTGAGAGACATTAATGGGCACATACTTCAGACAAATCAATTCTAGATATGAAGGTAACATAGAGATGAGAATATTCATAGCAACCTTTTTATTATAACAAAAACAAAATGGGAGAACAACTGTCATGTTAATATAAGAAAATATGTTGTCCTCTAAGATCAAATGACAAATGTCAAAGATGAGAGTAAGAGACCAGGGAACATAAAGTGAACAAGGCTGAACACACCACTTTCCTCTTGGTAGAATGGGGAGCTGTAGCTTTCAAATGCTTTCTAATCTGTCAGATGTCATTACTTTATTGATAGGTTTCTTTGACTAGTTTGTCTCTTGTAAAGAAAGGCAAAAATGTGATGAGAGATTCTTTGGAACTAGATGTGATGTAAAAAGCAAAATGTATTTTAAAACATTTTGCACAAAATTTGTGAAGTTCTCTTCCCTACATGTCAGTAGACACATAACCATGGACACAGTATATCTGTATCAACTGAGCTAACAAGCCAAATACTCCTCAGGACACTTGAATCTCTCTTTTTCTGCCTTTTCAAGAATGCATGAAGGATGCTTTTTTGATTCTTCTGAGAGAACCTGAGAGATAATGAATCCTATAGCCATAATACATACTCACACACATTCACATTAATTAATATTTTTGAATTCCATTCCAGTGTTCTTGAGATGACTTCATTTGGCACCTTGTCCGTTGCTACCCAGAGACAATTACCTCAACGCAATGATCTTTTCCTCTCTGCATTTGTCTGAAGAGCAGAGACAGTGTCCCCATGGAGATGAAAAAAAATTTGTAACAGGTGAAATTGGCCTATGGGACCACCTTATCAAGGGTGCTGTTCAAATTCATCTTCAAATATAAGGAAGAAAACTGAAGGAAAACATGCTTCCCAGGCAAGGAGAATAGAATTATTGCCGGAGGACAAAAGAAACATAATTTGCTGCCAGTCCAGCCTGAGGTGGGGCAATTCTGGAGGTCTTTTCTGTGGCATAGGGATTCAGTATCTTCTAGCAGATCAGATTGTGGAGGCTAACAGCAAGGAGACTTGTTGCCTCATTCAAGTAAGACACAATGAGTTTGAATGGAATGCTTTTCCCCATTATCCCCTTTCATTTGTTTTCTCCTCCCTCCTTTCCTTCCTTCCTTCCTTTTTTTCTCTATTTTCTCTTCTTTGTTTCTTTCTCTTCTTTTTTTCTTTCCTTCCTCCTTCCCTCCCTTGCTCTCTTCTTTCTTTCTTTCTTTATTTTTTACTTCAATCCTTTATTTTTTCTTTCTTCCTCCCTCCCTTCTTTCTTTCACTTTCTCTCCATCTCTTTCTTCCTCTTCCATCATTTTTCTTTCCTCTCTCCCTTCTTTCTTCCTTCCTTCCTTCATTTCTTCCTTCCTTCTCTCCTTTATCCTTCCTTCCTACTTTTCTTCATTCCTTCTCTCCTCCTTTCTTTCTTCCTTCCTGCCTTCTTTTCTTTCTCTTTTTCTTTCCTTCTTTCCTTCCTTTCTTTCTTTTTTCTTTCTTTCCTTCTTTTCTTTCTTTCCTTCCTTCCTTCCTTCTTTCTTTCTTTCTTATTTCTTCCATTCCACATCCCTCTCTATATACCCTTTTTCAAACATTTCTCTAATTTCATCCCTTCTTGTTAAAGGGAAGTTACCTCTTAGGAAAAGGAAATATAAGTGGAGCCATGGTTAGAATTAAAAGTGATTCAGTCTGTAGAGATGAAAAAAATCAGTTAGAAAAAGTGACTTGTTTAAAGTTGCTCAGTTGGAAGTAGTTTAACTCAAGTGTGAATCCAGGTCTGCTAATTTCAAAGTCAGTGTCATGCTCCATAAAGGAAATCAATGTGGTATTATTGGGAACATTATTTTCCTTCCTTAAGCATCCATGTTTTTAACAGATGGAATTTCCAGGTGCAGATACGTCCTTGACCACTTCAGATCTTCATCTCTCATATAACTCTCAGGGAGTTTTTCTTAAGAGTTATCCTGGCTTGCCCTGAGTCACAAGCCAGTAAATGACAGAGGCCATGTCTTATAGAGCAATGATAAAAATGGAATAATGTCTTCTAATCTTTACCCACAGTATGTCCCTAATAATATCTGATTGACAGATTGTTTCATTTCTCTTTGGCTTGCTAGGTCACTCACTGAAGTCTGAAAATGTCTAACTTTACCACCACTGTGACTGAATTTCTCCTTATGGAGTTTTCTGACACCCGAGAGTTACAGATCCTATATTCTTTGCTTTTCTTTCTCATTTACTCAGCAGGATTGATGGGAAATCTCCTCATTGTCATTGTCACCACCTTTGACAGGAGACTCCAAACCCCCATGTACTTTTTCCTTAGGAATCTGTCCATTGTGGATGCCTGCTTCATATCAGTAACTGTTCCCCAGGCATCCATTAACTCCCTGGTGAACAACAGAGCTATCTCAGTTACTGGATGTGTAGCTCAGATATTCCTGGTAATTTTCATGGCATATGTTGAGTTTACTTTGCTCACTGTCATGGCCCATGATCGTTATGTTGCCATATGCCACCCACTTCTCTATCCAGTGGTCATGAGTCCCCGTGTCTGTATGCAGATGACTTTAACATGCTCCTTCACTGGCCTTTTGTATGCAGGGTTCCATACTGGTTACACATTTCAGTTGTCTTTCTGCCAATCCAATGTGATCCACCAGTTCCTCTGTGATATCCCCTCTCTCCTCAAGATCTCTTGCTCAGAGACATTCAGCAATACATTATCCTTACGTGGCTCTGCTGTGGTGATTGGGGTTGACTTCTTTGTCTTCATCACTGCATCCTACATTAGCATATTTCCCACTGTGCTCAGATTTCCAGTGAAAGAAGACCAAAGAAAAGTCTTCTCTACTTGTGTCCCTCACATCATTGTGGTTTCTTTGTTCCTTGTTTCATCCTCCTATGTGCACCTACAACCACCTTCTGATTCTGGGTCCCTTAAAGATATAATCCTTTCAATATTCTATTCCATAATACCTCCTTTTCTGAACCCCATTATATACAGTCTATGGAATAAGCAGATAAAAGAGGCTGCAAGAATAGTAATGAAGAGAATGCTTTTGTTAAGGAATAAAGAATAAAGTGTAATTCTTTCCCAATGTTGTTGAACTTAATTCATGCATAAATGAAAAATTTCACCTATATATATTCATGCATATATATATACATACATGTATATATATGTATACACACACACATATATACGTTATTTTGTTGATTTATGGGTTCTTATTTGTATTTGGATGGTTTCAGATGAATCACGGGTCAAAATGAGCCAAAGGCTGCTAGAATTGACCTTGACATTTATCATTTATTCAGGAATTCAAAATAACATTTTCCTTACCTCTTAGGTGGCCTTTGGCAGCACTGCTTATGACATATAAATAAGGAATGCATACCACAAATGGTTCAGAGGGTTCCTTTTCTGACCCAAATTCACACAGGCAACTCTTATCATTTAGAGAAAGACAGAGTTCATCTTAAGCTAAGGGTTCTAGGGGTACCCCTGGAGGTTAATAGCATGTCTTTCCTTTTTTTCTAAATAAAATGAATTTTTAGTATGTGATTGTGATGGAATGCTACTGTGCTATAAGAAATGATAAGCTCAATGATATTAGAAAACCATGGAAAGTTTTACATATATCCTATTTGGATCTGATGGTAGCCATCTCTAGGGTGAGGAGGAGGGAAGAAAAAAAGGAAAAAAAATAAAGAAATTTACATCACAATTTTATTATATATTTAAAAGGAATAGCAACTTGTACATAATAGATTTGCAGTTTTGTGTGTAATCATCCTTTTTATTACACTTTGTTATGGAAATTCTTGTTTTATTCCATAAATTAAAAATAGAATAAATTAAAAAATAAAGTAACATGTTGCATTAATTATATACATACATACATATATATATATACACACACACACATATAACAAGCTGCATGACACAGAGATCTGTAGTTCGTTATACCCTTTATGCTCTTCTTTGTACATGGAAATGGACTTTTTTTTTAACCTTCTCTCCATTCACACGGCCATTTACGTAGTTCACACTCTCCCCAAAAGTTCTGGGTTATTTTAATGCTCTCTTAATTGGTTTTTAGGACTCAGGGCTTCCCTTCTCAAGAATCCATCCTTCATTCATTACACAGTTGTCAAATTACTATACATAAGGAACATGCCTTACCATGTCACTCTCCTACTCAGAAAGCTCTAATAACTCCCTGTTGGCTCTGGGATCAAATGCAAACTATAATATATAGAAACTAATGTCTTTCACGGTGCAGTTCCCACCTCCCATTCAAGACTAGATGTGAAACAGTAAGTGGAAGAACATCAAAATAATCAGAAGAGCAATAAAATAACTAAAATTTTAAAAAGAAATAAGGATAGATGTTAGAAAATAAGTGGTGGATTGAAAGAAAAAATAAAAAGGCAAACAATAGAGTATTTTGGACAAATGTTAGTAGATTTTTTTTGAAAAGTAAATAACTGATTTGAAACACAAGAAGTAAATACAGAAGAAAAAGTATGTCAAAATCAAAAGGAACAAGATGCATGAAGGAGTGACTGAAAATAGGAAACAGGAGAAATATTAGTTGTTCATGGGTAGGCAGGGCCAATATAATAACAATGACAATTTTACCTTAACTGATTTATATATTCAATTCCACCCTAATTAAATTATTAAAAATATTGTACTGAATTAAAAAAAACTAAATTTATTTGGAAAAACAAAAAATTAAGAGTGCCAAAAAATAATGAAAAAAATGTAAAGGAACAAAGTTCAGCAGTACCAGATCTTAAACTGTATTATAAGGCAGTAATTATCAAAACTATTTAGTATTGACTAAGAAATAGAATGGCAGATCAATGAAACAGAGTAGACATACAATTCAAAGCAGCAAAAACATATACCAACCTTGGGTTTGGCATATGTAAAAAGTTAAGTTTTGGGATAAGAATTCATTATTTAGTAAAAATTGTTAAGAAAACTGGAAAACAGTATGGCAGAAATTGGGTATTGAACAAAATCTTATACAATTTATGAATATAAGGTCAAAATGGATAGAAGACTTTGAAATAAAGAGAGATATTACATGAAAATTTGAAGAACATGAAATGTATTACTTATCAGACTTATGGATAGGCAAACAATTTATGAGATACAGAGCAAAGTGAGGTGTAAAATGGGTTATTTTGATTTCATTAAGTTAAAGTGTTTGTACAAATAACACAGATGTAGTCAACATTAGAAAGAAAGCAGAAAATTGGGGAAGATTTTTATAGTCAGTTTCTCAGAAAAAGATCTCATATCTCAAATATGTAAATAACTTTGGCAAATCTATAAGAATGCAAGTCTTTCACCAATTGACAAATATTTGGTCAAATGATATGAACAGGTAGTTTTTCAATGAAGAAATAAAAAAAATTCATGTGAAAAATTCTCTAAATCATTATTGATTAACGAAATGCAGATTAAAACAACCTTGAGGTATCATCTTATACCTACAAGATAGATGAAAATGATAGAAGTGAAAGTGACAAATATTGGAGGTGATGTGGAAAAATTGAGACATTAATTCAGTGTTGGTGGAACTGTGAATTGATCCATACATTTTGGAGAGCAATCTGGAGTTATGCCCAAAGAATTATTAAACTGTCTATACCCATTTACCCAGCAATAATACTAATAGACCTATTTCCAAAGATGATTGGGAAAAAGAAAAAGAACCTATATATTCTAAAATATTTATAGCAGCTCTTTTTCTGATGACAAACAATTGGAAATTCTGGGGGTGACTGTCAGTTGGGGAATGGTTGAACAAGTTGTGGTATATGATCCTGATGGAATACTACTGTGCTGTAAAAAGTGATGAGACATTATTTTTAGAAAAAAAATGGATAGACTTGCATGAAAAAAATGAAGAGTAGAATGAGCAGAAGCAAGAGAACATTGTATACATTCACTGCAATAATGTTGTTTCTTGGTTTGTTTGGTTTTTTTTTTTTTTTGTTTTTTTGGTTAAGCAATGGGATTAAGTGACTGCCCAGGGTCACACAGCTAACAAGTGTCAAGTGTCTGAGGCCAGATTTGAACTCAGTTTTCCTGACATAAAGGCTGGTGCTCTATCCACTGCATGACCTAGTTGCTCCAATAATGTTTTAAGAAAAACTGAGTGCTTAGTCATTTTAACTATTATAAATAGCCAAATTAACTACAAAGATCATATGAAGGAAGACATTATATGCATCCAGAAGAAGAACTGATAGATAGAAGTGTGTACAGAATGATTTCACACACACACACACACACATACACACATACATATTTGTGTCAAATGGTAGCCATCTCTAGGGTCAGGAGGAAGAAAAAAATTACATTATAACATATATATATATATCAAAGAAATGGTAAGTTTACATAATATATTTTCAGTTTCTTTAAAAATTTTACTATGTTATAGAAATGCTTGTTTTATGCCATAAATTAAAAATAAAATAAAATAAAATACATTATAAAAAAGAAATAGTTCATTCTGTTGAACTTATACTATATGTAGAGGGACAAAGCATAAAATAAATTTCTGACACAGGGTAAATGGAACACTCAGAAATCCTAAGTTTTCAGTAGGGTAAATGGCAACACCATCCTTAGGTTACATCAGTAGGTCAGATGACAGTGTCAAAAGTCTAGAGGGTTCAATGGCAGAGTAGTAGATGATAATAATGTCTTCTGATAATATATATACGTATATATTTATATAGTTGAAGGATATAGAGTTGTTGAGTCCTATCTCATTGAAACTATGTGATCAGTTTGTTTTTGTTGGTGGTGAGATGTTTTTCAGTTTTATCTGACTCTATGTGACCCCATTTGAGGTTTGCTTGGCAACGATACTGGAATGGTTTGCTCTTTCCTTCTCCAGCTCATTTTACAGATGAGGAAACTGAAGTAAACAGGGTTAAGTGACTTGCTCAGGGTCACGTAGCTAGTAAGTGTCTGAGGCCAGATTTGAACTCAGGAAGATGAGTCTTTCTGACCTTATAGATGGCTTTCTGTCTACTGTGCCACATAGCTGCCCTAACTTAGGATTACTCCTCATTAACAAGAAATATGTGGAAATAGCTGAAGATTTTTAAAAGCAAAGGTGATTGTTTTCTATGCCCAAAGTGACATAAACTTCTAGGCTGAGATTATGTTCAAATATTCAAATAAATGTGATATCACTACTTTAGAAATGTCCTAAACAATACATATTGTAGCCCATCAAATGAAGATAATCTTGTGAGATTCTTTTCCATGTCCCACAAGCTTGCTGAAGGAAGGCCACTTAATGTGCTAGAGGTCTTTTGCTCTCCCAGAAGTAAATGCAGAGTCCAGGATGAGTATCTACTGAAGTAGACATGGGGCACATGGATAAAATCCAGCTCCAGGTTCTCAGGAGTCCTTTTTGTCCCCTGTATAGGGTGCTTGAGATGTTCCCATTAGGCATAGTGTAACTTCTTTGTTGTGCTTTTTGCGAATGCATGAATCTTCATCTGGTCTATCTGTAACTGTCCAACACAGGAACTACCATCAGCTGATATGGAAAAAAAATTAGGATGTCTTAGGGAATATTGGCAATCCAGAATTCTCCACACCTTTCAGAAAACACAAGGTTTTACTCCAGTCAATAGGGAGGAGGGGAGGAGACCTAGGCTAAGTCCAAAACCATGGAATCTCTTAATCCCTCCTCCCAACTGTTAGTTCTTCCACATATCTTTTACTGAAATGCCACACTAATTTTTGGAATACATCTAATTCTAATCTTTGATATTCTCAGGTTTAATATTTTGCACATAATCATTAAGATGTCAACAAATTTTCTTAGAACACCTGACTATAATTCTTGTGCAATGTCCATTTCCATTCCAAGGAATTTTCACCTTTAGTCTAATGACCAGATCTGACTGAATAATTTAAACTCAAAATTATGATTGAAGCTTTTAAAACTTGAAATCATAATTTAACTAAGGTATCAAAGGGTCTTAACATTAACATTAAGTGTGGTGAGGTGACATTTGACTTATTTACTAATTCTTTGACTAAACATAAGTAAAGTTAATCCAGCTAAACTAAGAAAATAAGTAAAAGAATAGACAATGCATAAAAGCTGAACAATAAAAATCTATAGGGAATCAATACAAATATGTGATATAAAGCAGAAGTGTAAAACATGTGAACTACAGGCCACAATATGGTCAACGGTATTCCTGAGTGCCAACCTAATCAGATTAAAATGTAATTGGAAAATATTCAACAAAACAAATAAAATGTAAAAGAATATAGCTACTGGTAATACATGGTTTTCTTTTTTAATTAATTTATTTTTAATTTTCAACAATCACTTCCATAAGCTTTTGAATTTTAAATTTTTGCCCCCTCCCTGTCTGCATCCCTCTTTAAGATGGTGTGCAATCTGATATAGGCTTTACATATACATTCCTATTAAACATATTTTCATATAAGTCACGTTGTAAAGAAGAATTAGAACCAATAGAGGAACCCCAAGAAAGAAGAAACAAAACAAAACAGAAGAAAAGAAAAAAGAGTAATTGGTGCTCCTCAATCTGCATTCAAACTCCGTAGTTCTTTCTCTGGATGTGAATGGCATTTTTCTTCATCAGATTTTTGGAGATGGCTTAGATCCTTGCATTGCTGAGAAGAGCTTAGTCTATCAAAATTAGTCATAGCATAATGTGGCTGTTACTGTGTATAATGTTCTCCTAGTTCTACTCACTTCACTCAGCATCAGTCCTTACAAGTCTTTCCAGGTTTTTCTGAAGTCAGACTGTTCATCATTTCTTATAGCACAATAGTATTCCATTACAATCATATACCACAGCTTGTTCAGCCTTCCCCAACTGATGGGCATCCCCTCAATTTCCAATTCTTTGGCACCACCAAAGAGCTGATATAAATATTTTTGTACATGTGGGTCTTTTCCCATTTGTATGATCTCTTTGGGATACAGCCCTAGAAGTGATATTGTTAGGTAGTATGTGGTTTTCTAAGTCAGTGCAGCCCACAGGCATCCTTATCTGCAATGTATTGGTACCCATTTCAATTTGAGTTTGACACCACTGATGAAAAAAGCCAGCCCCACAATATATTAGTCAAATTATCACCCAATTTGAGAGCTAAAGTAATATTTAAAGCCATATATTTCAACCCAATTCTCTCTATGGTGTCCCTAAGATGTTAGGCTTCTTTAAAACTCCTAAAAGTGGACTATTGGACTAATCACTTTTCTACATGAAAGCCTTCCAATATTTGAAGCCAACTAGCATGTCCTCTCTTAGTTTTATCTTTACTAGGCTAAATAACTCATTTTCATATATCTTGGCATTAACACTTCTTGTCATTCTGATTATTATCTTCTGGATTTATTGCAACTAGTCCATGAGTATAGTATGAGATGTTAAGGGACGACTAGCACCATTGGCGTGAGAGTTTGCTGAGCCCTTTTCAGGGCCTCTCATCTACCTTTGTTGTCTACCTGTCACCCAATTTTCAACTGTGGCTCTAAGAAGTTGTAGCATGTACAGTGGCCACACTCTGGTAAAACCTTCTTGGTACATGGGTGAAACTAGGTTGAGGAGAAGCAACAGGCCTTAAATGTCTTGGTGAGTTAGAAGAATATCTAAGCATGAGAAGATTTCTCTTTGAAGAATATTTGAATGAGAATGATTTGTTCCAATGGTCACGAAGGCAGCCAAAGTAGATACTGTGAAGTGCTTAGAGCTTGGTCAGACACCAAAGAAGACACCAAGGTCACCCATCTTGACTTTTGTCTTGCCACTGGACCTTTATGACTGGAAGAGAGAGTGAAGCTCATGACCTTGTGCAACTTTGCCTCACAAATCTGATTTATGCATGTCAAGGCATCACTCCACAATGAAGGGTGAACAAGAATCCAGAAAAGAACATCATATTCCTGATATATTTAATTCCCAAAAAATTATGAGGATATGTTATATTTTGTGCCATCAATTAATAGTTATGGGAAAATTATTTAACACATAATATGAGGTATCATATTACACTCTAAAAATTGACAGACTTGTTCATGAGAAGTGTGGGGACTGGGATGGACCTGTGACTTCAACAGTTAACAGAACAACAGTGTAAGGAAATTTCCTCTCCCCCTCCCACTGCTAATCAGCCCCTTCTCTAGGACTTATACTGCTAAAGAGCTTACTAGAGCACTGAAAGTTAAATGACTTACTCAGGATCACACACACCACCGTATGGATTCTAGACAGAACATGAAATCAGTTACTGTTAATAAAAGTTGAAAAAAGTCAATATTGGAAAGGCTGGAGATAGGGTAGGAAGACATATCTATCCATCTTTGGTGGAGCTACAAATATAATCAATTTTGGAAATCAATTTAGAATTTTTGAGAAAAATCACTAGATTTTGTGTAACTTTTGATGCTGAGAGACATTAATGGGCATATACCTCAAACATATCAATTACAGAAATGAAGGTACCAAAGACATGAGAACATTCATAGCAATCCTTTTCATCATAACAAAAACAAAATGAGAGAAAATTGTTATCTTAATATGAGGAAATACATTTTATTCTAAGATAAAATGACAAATGTCAAAGAATATGAGAATAAGAGACCAGAGAACACAAAGGGGACAGCATCAACCATACCACTTTCTTCTTGGTAGAAGGATGGAGAGCTGTGGGTTTCAAATGTTTTATGATCTGCCAGATGTCATTACTTTATTGGTAGGTTTCCTTAACTAATTTTTCCCTTGTAAAGAAAGACAAAAATGTGACGAGGGATTCTTTGGAACTGAATGTGATGTAAAAAGTAAAATATGTTTCAAAACATCTTACAGAAAATTTGTGAAGCTCTTGCCTTTATGTCAGTGAAAGCCATAATCATCTATATCAACTGGGCTAAGAAGCCAAAAACTCATCAGGACACTTGGATCTCTCTTCTTCTGCCTTTTCAAGAATGGGCAAAGGAGGCTTATTGATTCTTTTGAGAGAACCTGTGAGATAGTAAATCCTACAGCCCTAATACATACTCACACACATGCACATTAATTAATATTTCTTCAACTCCAACCCAGTGCTCCTGAGAGGACCTCATTTGACACCTTGTCTTTTGCTACCCAGAGACAATTACCTCAGTGTGATGATCTCTGCCTCTCCATATTTGGCTGGAGAGCAGGGACACTGTCCCCAAGGAGATGCAAATAATTGGTAGCAAAGGTGACATTGGCCCATGGGGCCATCCTATGAAATGTGCTGTCCAAATTCATCTACAAATATAATGAGGCAAATTGAGAGAAAACATGCTTCCAAAGCAAGGAGAACACAATTATGATGGCCAGATGACAATGGAAACTTTATAATTTTCTGCCAGTCCAGCTTGAGCTGGGGAAATTCTAAAGGTTTTTTCCATAGCATAGGAATTCAGTGGTATCATTTTTGAGCAGCTCATATTGGAGAAATTAACAGCAAGGAGATGTGTTGCCTTATTCAAGTAAGATACAATAGGGGATGCTTTACCCTATTTCCCCCTTTTTTCGTTTTTTTCTTCCTTCTCTCCCCTCTCTCTCTCTCTCTGCCTCCCTTACATTCTTTTACTTTACTTTTCTTATCTTTTCTCTCTCTCTTCCTTTCTTTCTTTCTTCCACCCTCCCTTTTTTCTTTTTCCTTCTTCATTTTTACTTTCTTCCTTCCTCCCTCTCTCCTTTCTTTCTCTCTCTATTTTTCTCTCTTTATTTCTCTATCCCTGTATATACCTCTTTTTTTCAAACATCTCCCTACTTTCATTTCCTCCTAGTAAAGGAAAGTCACATCTTAGGAAAAGGAAATATAAGTGGAACCATGGTCAGAATTAAGTGATTCAGTCTGTTTCACAGCAGAAACTGGTCAAACATCTCAGTTCAGTGGGTATACAGAGGAACAGTTCATATACATAAGACTGTGAGGATGTGTAGGTTTGTATCATATAAGAAGAACTGGATTGGGTAGTAAGAGGCCATACAATCCAATTATTTCATTTTGCAGATGAAAAAAATGCACAGTGAGAAAAAGTGACTTGTTCAAGAGTACGCAGTGGCTTAACTCGAATGTGAACCCAGGGTCTTTCCCCATAAATAGCAAAAATCAGTGTCATGCCCCATATGCAGTAAAAAAAAAAAAAAAAAAAAAAAAAAGATTACATCCTTAAACTAAGCAGTCTCTCTGGTACAAACATTTGGTCCAGTCACCCCTGGTAGATATAACTTATGCCAGCAAGGCTAAAGAGCAGTAAGTGAAAGGAAGAAGATGATACTCTTCTGTAGTTGCCAACATTTTCAAAGTTCACTGCTTCAAGTGCAAGAAAATGTTGAGCAGAGATGTCTAACTTTTGGAAAGAGCAGAATACAAAACTTGAAATGCAAATGGAAGAGTAAAGAGAAACCTACAACCTTTGATCCTTTGTCACTTGTAAGGGATGTCTTAACTGACTGGATATGTGGTTCTCTGACTTCTTTCAGATCCATTCAGCAGACTAGAGCAAAAGAGGAGGATACTGGGGGTAATTCAGGGTGGGAATTTGGTCAGATATAATCAGTAATAAGACAATAGAGGGAGAGAATTAAGAATAGTGGATAGTTTGTAAGATTATAACTTCTTAGTACAGTTTGAAATCTGGAAATGTTGGACCTCTGTGGTTCTGGTTTGTTAACTTTCATCATTTGGATTGTTGTTGTTCTTCCCCCATTCTTGAAAAGGACCAATGACATCAGGAGGGCGATGCCTTGAATTGCAAGTGAACTGAATTTAAGTGAGACAGGATTGTGCAAAGTCCTCAGCCTCACTCTGTCCTCCAGAGTCATCGGAGTCCAATGGCAAGACATAGGTCAAGATGACTGCTGATGGTCCAGGATGTGGTGGGAGACCTTGGCCTTTTTATGCTAAGGTCTTTCCCAGGTCTCAGCTCGCTGAGGCAACACCCATTCAGTGATTTAAGATTAGGTTAGAATTGAGGCAGAATATAGCCTCATTTACCCACTCAAAAAAAAATCAATGTAGGAGGGGAAGACCCTCAGGATTTCTGTCCAGAACAGTGAACAGAACAGAGTGTAAATGCTATCTACCCTCACTTTGAGCCATCAATGCCCAAACAATGTGCAAGTGAGACTTGGGCTGGGACCTATTAATGGCCAATCTGTGAGAGCCAGAGTGCTTTGGGTTTTAAGGCATAGTCAAATAGTACCATTTGTGCTTTATCCAATTTATTCAATCCAGTTTCTGGTTTTTCAGAGCTATATTTCAAGAGATCATAAACTAAAACTACATGGGACAAAAGAGTTAATCGGAGACTATTGTTCAAAAAGAATTCTTTTAGGATTGTGCTTCCTTCTATAACGTAACAACTTAATAGTTGAATAAGAATAACACTATATCTATAGTTAATTTTGATTGTGATAATGCTTAATGATGCTATATTTTTTTAAATTATATTGGCATGGTCCAACAGGGAACAATAAAGCCCAATTATTTAAGTATGAAAAAAAGAAAGTGATGTCTTCTATTTTCAAATGCAGAGGGCTTCCATCTTTCTAACCTACATTAAATGTTTGTGAATTTCATTTTTTAATCCTATTTCTATCTCTAAAACTACCTTCTCTTTTACACTTATTTAACTGGCTGCCAGGTTTCTGATATTGGAGTACTTCCTGACCTTGCCTAGTCATAGATCTCACCACATGCCTGATTGGAACTCCAACAGGTAGGTTAGTACATATAAAATATTTAAACAAAACCCATTCTTTAGTGTTTATTCTTTTGAAATATTAATAAATTATATATAAAATCAAGTTCCACTTGCCAATAGGGTCATATAGGAAGCAGGAGTTCCCATAGTTTTTCCCAATAGCTTCTTAGTGTATTATCACCAATGATAGCCACAGATATAGGGCTGTAAACATCTTTTGCTCAATCCAGGTATCAATAGTTTGAAGAGACTCAGTTTTAGGTTCTTTCATATGACAGATAATTTGGAAAGTAGTTCTGTTCTGGGCTTACAGGAACTTTTGTCTCTATATCATGGTATGTTGATGCTTTAAAAACCTGGAGAACTTGTGCCTGACGTCTCTTGTGTATTTTTTTATGTTTAATTGGTGCCTTTCTTTCTTTTTCTATCCCATTGATTGATTAAAATTTCCCTCACTATCACTCCCATGAGCATTCATTTATAAAACAGATTTAATATACATACACACATACATATATATTTATACATATATGTACATATATGTATACATTCATATACCACTTATTCTAAGGAGATTAAATAAGGAAAGGACCCATATTTATAAATATATTTATATAAACTATTTTTGCGTATAAAAAATTGGAAACTGAGGGGATGAGCTTCAATTGGGAAATGGCTAAAGAAATTATGTTCTGCAACCTTGAAACGAAGGGGCTAAGTTCAGAAGAACTTGGGAAGATCTGTGTAAAATGATGCAAAGTGAAGTAAGCAGAATCAAGAGAATTACTTATATAATAACAACATTGAAATGATAATAAGTTTCAAAAGATAATAATTCTAATCAGCAAGATGACAAACTATAATTACAAAGGACTCGTGATGAAACAAGAAACTGGCTCCAGACATAAAGGTAATCCATGCAGAGTGCAGATTGAAGCATACTTTATTTTTCTTTCTTTTTTTCTTCCTTCCTTCCTCTTCTCCCTCCCTATTCCATTCCTCCCTGACCCTTGACTCCCTTCCTCCTCTCCTTTCCACCTTGCCTCCCTTCCTTTCTTCTTTCCTCCCTCCTTTCTTCCCTTCCTTGTCTCCTCCTTTTCTTCCTTCCTCCTTTCCTGCCTTCCTCCTTTTGGTCTTTCCTTCCTTCCCTCCCTCCCTCCTTCCTTCCTCCATCTTTCTTTCTTTCTTTCTTTCTTTCTTTCTTTCTTTCTTTCTTTCT
>NW_020944847.1:0-31364 GCF_900497805.2 Vombatus ursinus | reverse complement strand
CTTTCTTTCTTTCTTTCTTTCTTTCTTTCTTTCTTTCTTTCTTTCTTCTTTTCTTCCTTCCTTTCTTTCAGAGGTAGCTAATGTGGTCATTTGTTTTAAGTGAATATACATATGTATGATAGGTTTTATTTTTGTCACCTTCTGAATGGGTGGGGGAGGAGTTAAATGGGAGAAAACTAAAAAATGAAAATAAAAATGACATATACATATATAGAATTATGTATGCCTATATATGTATATATGTATGTACATATATATACATACTTATGTATGTATGTATGTATATATTCAACATAACTAAAGTGTAGCTCCTGTGTCAGTACCCGCTTGCTATTCCTTTGAAGATGTTATCATAGAGAATTAACGGCCAGGAAATATTTGCCTACCAATTGTCCCAAATTACTGGATCTTTAACTTTGAAACATTTCTTTAGGGAAATAGTGGACATAAGAGAAAAATAGATGCTGTATTAGGACTGTTTGCTTCCTTGGATGCCATTCCATATGAGACAAGGGTAGATCTGGAGGTGATAGGCCATCCATTTTGCTGGCCTGATGCCTCTGAATGGAAGAAGATTGAAGTGATAAGATCAGGAAAGCTAGTGACCAGCTATGGTGAAAATTAGATGAAGTGAGACCATTCAGAGGAGCAGAGATAATAGCAGGCCAGGTCAGCAGACTTCACCATCCTCTTGTCCCTGGCCAGGGGAAATATACTGTTGTATACATCTCCACCACTCACTTGCAATTTCTTCTTTCAGTCAGTGGGCAATGGTAGGAGGAAAGATTGTAGTCCCTGTCTCCACTGCCAACAAAAGCAATTAACATGTTTGAAACAAAGTCTTTTAAATTTCTCACTTTCCTTTCTATGTTGTTTCTGGCTATTTATAAAGATGAGATGACCATAGGAAAACAATATAAAGGTAGGATACGACCACATCTTAAAAGACTTTAAAAATAAAAAAAAATCATCATTTTCATTGGTGACTTCTGGTCTAGGTCAGACTATCTGTACTGATGTATTCACTCACAGACAATCAATATATAACAGAAAAAAAGGAAGTCAATGTGGGATCATAAGTAACATTATTTTCCTTCATTAATCATTAAATTATTTAACAGATGGAATTCCCAGGTACCAAAAATGTCCTTCACCACTACAGGTCTGCATCTCTCATATAATTCTTTTTTCTTTCTTTCTTTCTCTCTTTCTTTCTTTCTTTCTTTCTTCCTTCCTTTCTTTCTTTCTTTCTTTTTTTTTTGGTGAGGCAATAGGGATTAAGTGACTTGCCCTGGGTCACACAGTCAGTACATGACAGGGATTGTGTCTTACATAGTAATGATAGAAATGAAATAATTTCTACTACACACAGCTTGTCCTTAATAATCACTGACTGATGGACTATTTAATTTCTCTTTGGCTCCCTAGGTCACTAACTGGAGTCTGAAAATGTCTAATTTTACCACCATTGTGACTGAATTTCTCCTTATGGAGTTTTCTGACACCCGAGAGCTGCAGATCTTATACTCTTTGCTTTTCTTTCTTTTTTATTCAACAGGCTTGATGGGAAATCTCCTCATTGTCATTGTCACCACCTTTGACAGGAGACTCCACACCCCCATGTACTTTTTCCTTAGGAATCTGTCCATTGGGGATGCCTGCTTCTTATCAGTAACTGTTCCCCAGGCATCCATTAACTCCCTGCTGAGCAACAGAGCCATCTCAGTTACTGGATGTGCAGCTCAGATATTCCTATTGACTTTCATGGCATATGTTGAATTTACTTTACTCACTGTCATGGCCCGTGATCGTTATGTTGCCATATGCCACCCACTTCTCTATCCAGTGATCATGAATCCCCGTGTCTGTATGCAGATGACTTTAACATGCTTGTTCACTGGCCTTCTGTATGCAGGGTTCCATACCGGCTACACATTTCAGTTGTCTTTCTGCCAATCCAATGTGATCCACCAGTTCTTTTGTGATATCCCCTCTCTCCTCAAGATCTCTTGCTCAGAGACATTCAGAAATACATTATCTTTACTTGGCTCTGCTGTGGTGATTGGGCTTGGCTGCTTTGCCTTCATCATTGCATCCTACATTAGCATATTTTCCACTGTGCTCAGATTTCCGGTGAAAGAAGACCAAAGAAAAGCCTTCTCTACTTGTGTCCCTCACGTCGTTGTGGTTTCTTTGTTCCTTATTTCATCCTCCTATGTGCACCTACAACCACCTTCAGATTCTGGGTCCCTTAAAGATATAATCATTTCAATATTCTATTCCATAATACCTCCCTTTCTGAACCCCATTATATACAGTCTACGGAATAAACAGATAAAAGAAGCTGCTAGAATAGTAATGAAGAGAATGCTTTTGTTAAGAAATAAAGTATAAACTGTAATTCTTTCCCAATGTGGTTGAAACTAATTCATCCATAAATGAAAAATCTCATTAAGATATATATTTTTGTTTGTGATTTTGTGAGTTTATGGGTTGCTACTTGTATGTTGATAGGTACAGATAAATCTCTGGTCTAAATGAGTAAAAAGCCCTTAGAATTACCTTTGATGCTCTCAATATCAGTAGCATTTTTAGCACAGTGATGTCATTTTGGTCTTTTTCAAGAATGAAGGACAACAACCAACCAACCAGTCTTTCAAAGGAAAAAATACTGAAATAAAAGACTTTAATAAGATGTTTCAGTAAAAAAAAAACATACTGGAAAATTGCCATAAGTATTGGAAAGAGAGGGAAAAAATAGAAAACGAGATACTGCATAGGGTACTGAAAGAAATTCAAAGTAAAATTTAGCATAAAGTATTGTGTTCAAACTTTGGAACTACAACATAAAATGATACATATTATGGATATTTCAGTGAAAATCCATTTCACACTAAGAAAAATCATGATGCATAACTTTGGAGGTTTTTTTTTTTTTTGCTGGTGTTTCATCATTTCTATAGAGTCCAACACTTCATGACCCCTTTTGGGGTTTTCTTGTCAAAGATACTAGAGTGGTTTGCTCTTTCCTTCTCCAGCTAGTTTTATAGATTAAGAAATTATGTCAAACAGGGTTAACTGACTTACTCAGGGTCACACAGCTAGCAAATGTCTGAGGCTGGATTTGAACTCAGGAAGGTAAGTCTTCCTCACTCTAGGTCTGGTGCTCTGTGCACTCTGCCACCTAATTGCTCTAACTCCGGATTACTCATTAATAAGAAATACAAGGAAATAGCTGATGATTTTTAAAAGCAAAAGAGATTGTTTTCTATTGCCAAAGCGACATATCCTTCTAAGATGAGATTGTTTACTTATTCAAATAAATCTGTAACATCATTATTTTAGAAATTTCCTAAAACAATACATATCATAGCCTATCACAGCCAGATGATTTTGCAAGATTCTTGTCCATGTCTTCCCACAAACTTGCTGAAGGAAGGCCACTTAATGTGCTAGATGCCTTTTGCTTTCCCAGAAGTAAATGCAGAGTCCAGGCCGAGGGTCTGTTGAAGTAGACATGGGGCATGCGGGTAACATTCAGCTCCTCATCTGCAGAAGTCCTTTTTGTCCTCTATCTAGGTTGCTTGAAATGTTCCCCTTAGGCATAGTGTAACTTCTGTGCTGTAATTCTGGTGAACGTATGCATCTTCATCTGGTTTATCTGTGATCTATCTGTGACTATTAAACATAGACACTATCATTAGGTGATCAGGGAAAATATTCCTACACCCATAGAAATATGGGAAGTCCAAAATTCTACAGAATCTTTGGAAAATACAAAATTTTCCTCCAGTCAAAAAACAGGAAGGGAGGAGACCTTGGCCCAGTCCAAAATCAAGGAATTTCTTACCTCACACCATTCCCCCTTCCCCAGCTAGTTCTTCCTCAGGGTTTTTCCTAGAATACCACACTCACTCCAAATTTTGGAATACATCTTATTCTAAACTTCGGTATTCTAAAATTTGATATTTTGTACGCAATCCTTAGAATGTGAACAGATCTTCTTCTTCTTTTTTTTGCATGAGCAGAAAAAATTTGATATTTTGTACGCAATCCTTAGAATGTGAACAGATCTTCTTCTTTTTTTGCATGAGGAGAGAGGACTTTACTGTTGGAGGAATTAGAAAGATTTAATTCAAATCAACAGACATTATAAACACCTACCATGTGTCAGGCACTGTGTTAGATGCTCAGAATATAGAGAAAAAAAACTGAAACAGTCCCTACCCTCAAGGAGCTTACATTCAAGAGATATGTTGTTGTTGTGGCGGTGGTGTTTCAGTTGAGTCTGACTCTTCATTACTTCATTTGGGGTTTTCTTGGACATACTGGAGTGGCTTGCCATTTCCTTCTCCAGCTCATTTTATAGATGAGGAAACTGAGGCCAACAGGTTAAGTGACTTGTCCAGGGTTACACAGCTGGTAAGTGTCTGAGGCCAGATTTCAACTCAAGAAGATGTCTTCCTGACTCCAGGCCCAGCACTCCATCTACTTCATCACCTAGCTGCACAGGAGACACTATATGTACACATATATTCATTTATGTATAGCACAATGCAGTTAAATATAATGTAAGAACAATTAAGGCAATTTAAACACGGCAATGAGATGGCTCAGTGGATAGAATGCTATACTTGGTGTCAAGAAGATAAGTTCAGATTGTGTGGTGAAGAGACTCTTTTTTTTTACTTGTGAAAAAAAGTTTTATTAATGTCTTTTGTCTTTTTTATCTTTTTTATTAATTAATTTTGATTTATCAATAATCACTTCCATATGCTTTAGAGTTTAAAATTTTTCTCCCCCTTCCTCCCCACCACCCTCACCAAGACAGTGCACAATCTGATATAGGCTATACATTTACATTCATATTAAACATATTTTCACATTAGTGATGAGGTAAGTAGAAATTAAAACCAATAAGAGGAACCATCAGAAAGAGGAAACAAAACTCAACAAAAGAGAAAAAAAATAGCAGTTTGACTTGCATAATTCTTTCTTTGCATGTGGATAGCATTTTCCATCACAAGGCCTCTGGAGATGTCTTAGATCATTGTATTCCCAGGAAGGGTTAAGTTTATCAATATTAGTCATCACACAATGTGGCTGTTACTGTGTACAATGTTCTCTTGGTTCTGCTCACTTCACTCAGCATCAGACCATACAACTCTTTCCAGGTTTTTCTGAAGTCAGCTTGTTCATCATTTCTTATAGCCCAATAGTATTCCATCACATTCATATACCACAACTTTCTCAGCCATTCCCCAATTGATGAGCATCCTCTCAATTTCCAATTCTTTGCCACCACAAAAGAGCTGCTATAAATATTTTTGTCCATGTTGGTCCTTTTCACATTTTTATGATCTCTTTGCAATACAGCCCTAGAAATGCTATTACTGGGTCAAAGGATATGTACATTTCTATAGCACCTTGGGCATAGTTGCAAATTGCTCTCCAAAATGATTGGATCAGTTCACAACTCCACCAACAATGCATTAGTGTTCCAATTTTCCCACATCTTCTCCAACATTTATCATTTTCCTGTTTTGTCATGTTGGCCAATCTAATAGGTGTGATGTGGTACTTTAGAGTTATTTTGACTTGCATTTCTCTAATCAACAGTGATTTAGAACTTTTTTATCATATGACTATAGATGGCTTTAACTTCTTCATTTGAGAACTACCTGTTCATATCAGTTGACCATTTATCAATTGGGGAATAGCTTGTATTCTTATAAATTTGACTTAATTCTATATATATTTTAGAAATGAGTTCCTTATCAGAGAGACTGGTTATAAAAATTCTTTCCCAATTTTCTACCTTCCTTCTAATCTTAGTTGCATTGGCTTTGTTTGTGCAAAAACTTTTCAATTTAATGGAATCAAAATCATCTATTTTGCTTTTCATAATGTTCTCTATCCCCTGTTTGGTCACAAATTCTTCTGTTCTCCATACATCTGACAGGTAAACTATTCCTTGCTCTCCCAGTTTGCTTATAGTATCAGCCTTTATATCTAAATCATGTACCCAGTTTGCCTTTATTTTTGTATATGATGTGAGATTTTGGTCTATGCCTTGTTTCTGCCATACTCTTTTCCAGTTTTCCCAGCAGTTTTTTTCAAAGACTGGGTTCTGATCCCAGAAGCTGGGTTTTTTGAGTTTATCAAATAATTGATTACTATAGTCTTTGACTACTGTGTCTTGCATATTTAACCTATTCCACTGATCCACCACTCTATTTCTTAGCCAGTACCAATTTGTTTTGATGATTGCTGTTTTATAATACAATTTAAGATCTGAAATGGCTAGGCCACCTTCCCCTGCATTTCTTTTCATTAGTTCTCTTGATATTCTGGACCTTTTATTCTTCCAGATGAATCTAGTTTTTACTTTTTCTAACTCTATAAAATAATTTTTTGGTAGTTCGATTGGTATGGCACTGAATAAGTTACTCTTATTGCTAAAGCTAATGTTTCCAGGATGATTTTGAATAATAGTGGTGATAATGGACATCCTTGTTTCACCCCTGATCTTATTGGAAATGCTTCTAGCTTGTCCCCATTATATATTATGCTTGCTGAAGGTTTTAGATAGATGCTATTTATTATTTTCAGGAAGACTTCATTTATACCTGTGCTCTCTAGTGTTTTTAATAGGAATGGGTGTTGTATTTTGTCAAAAGCTTTTTCTGCATCTATTGAGATGATCATGTGGTTTCTGTTAGTTTTGGTGTTGATACAATCAATTATGCTGATAGTTTTCTTAATATTGAACCAACCCTGCATTCCTGGTATAAATTCTACATGGTCATAGTGTATTATTCTTGTGATAAGTTGCTGTAATTTATTTGCTAATATTTTGTTTAAAATTTTGCATCTATATTCATTAGAGAAATTGGTCTATAACTTTCTTTCTCTGTCTTGATTCTTCTTGGTTTCAGTATCAGCACCATATTTGTATCATAAAAAGAATTTGGTAAGATTCCTTCTTCATGGAGTTAATTGTTCTTTAAATGTTTGATAAAATTGGCATGTAAATCCATCTGGCCCTGGAGATTTTTTCCTAGGGAGTTCGTCAATGACTTGCTCAATTTCTTTTTCTGAGATGGGGTTATTAAGTATTTTATTTCCTCTTCTGTTAATCTAGGCAATTTATAGTTTTTGTAAATATGTGTGTATTTCACTAAGATTGTCAAATTTGTTGGCATATAGTTGGGCAAAGTAATTCCTAATTGTTGTTTTGATTTCCTCCTCCTTGATGGTAGCTTCACCCTTTTCATTCTTGATACTAGTAATTTGGTTTTCTTCTTTCTTTTTTTTTTAATGAAATTAACCAAAGGTTTATCTATTTTATTGCTTTTTTCATAAAACCAGCTCCTAGTTTTATTTATTAGTTCAATTTTTTTAATTTCAATTTTATTAATTTTACCTTTGGTTTTCAATATTTCTAATTTGATGTTTAATTGAGGATTTTTAATTTGTCCTTTTTTCTAGTTTTTTTACTTGTATTCCCAATTCATTGATCTCCTCTTTTTCTATTTTATTTATGTAAGCATTTAGAGATACAAAACTTCCCCTAAGAACTGCTTTTGCTGCATCCCGTAAGTTTTGGTATGTTGTCTCATTATTGTCATGGTCTTGAATGAAATTATTGGTTGTTTCTATGATTTGTTCTTTGACCCAATCATTTTTTAGGATTAGATTATTTAGTTTCCAATTATTTTTTAGTCTATCTTTCCATGGCCCTTCATTACATATAATTTTTATTGCATCATGATCTGAAAAGGATGCATTTAATATTTCTGCCTTTCTGCATTGGATTATGAGGTTTTTATGCCCTAGTATATGGTCAATTTTTGTGTATGTGCCACGTACCGCCAAGAAACAAGTATATTCCTTTCTATCCCCACTCAGTTTTCTCCAGAGGTCTATCATACCTAACATTTCTAATGTTCTATTCACCTCCTTAACTTCTTTCTTGTTTATTTTGTGGTTAGATTTATCTAGTTCAGAGAGAGGGAGGTTGAGGTCCCCCACTAGTATAGTTTTGCTGTCTATTTCTTCCTGTAACTCCCTGAACTTCTCCTCTAAGAATTTGGATGTTATACCACATGGTGCATATATGTTAGTTGAGATGAATCATAGATCTTTGACCCATAAATAGCCTTCTGGGCATACTATCAACATAAAACTGAATTTCACCTGCCATGTAGCTGAGCCAAGAGTTCTATATCTCTGTAATCTTCACTTGTACTTTATTTTTGATGGAACTAAATGCTTCCTTCTTAGAGATCAATGAACTATCCTGCTGGTAAACCCTATGGAGTTCTTGCTTTTCATTTAGCAACTTCTGAATTTCCCCATCATTTTTGTCAAACGAGTCTTGATGTTTGTGAGTGTTCTGAACCCAATGAGCAAATGCAGTGCAATAGACCAAATCTCTAACTGCTTTTGTTTTTTCTGCACTGTTGCCCACTATGTGCTGGCTCAACTTTCCCTCCAACTTAGAAACAACCTGTTCCCACTCAGAGAAGTGCTCTAATTTGTTGACATTAATGTTTCTGGTAGTCATTTTGCCTTGGGGCCTCCACTTTCGTTGAATGTGAATATTTAGCTTGGAGAGGATAAGTCTATGATCAGTACAGCACTCTGCACCACACATTGCCTTTGTCACTCTCACATCACATGTATGTCTCTTCTCCTTACAATCACATAGTCTATTAAAAGCCAATGTTTGCTGTGAAAGTACATTTGTGAAGTTTTATTGCATTTAAGTAAGTGGAAAACTGTGGGTGATTTTTGTCATGAGAAGCACAAATCTTCAGTAGCAAGCAACCTTTGCTCTTACTGTTTCCAACTCCAGATTCCCTGCAAAGTCTGTTCCTTTGAACCTACTCTACCATTAAAGTCACCCAGAAATATAAGCTTGTCCTCTTATGGCATATTGATGATAAGGATCTCCAGGTCTTCATAAAATTTTTATTTGATCTCATCAGAGTTTGTCATGGTAGGAGCATAGACAGTGATGATGGTGACATGACATTTTTCTGCAAGTGGCAATCACATTGTCATGAATCTGTCATTCACTCCTTTTGGTAGCCATACAAGTTTGTTGAACAGATTGGCTTTCATTGCAAAACCTACATCAGTTTCATGCTCCCCTTCACTGTGACCACTCCAGAAAAAATGTGTATCCAGCTCCAAATTCAGTAAGACGGCCTTGTTTACCAGCCCTGTTTCACTCGGGGCTGCTATTTGAGTGTGATACCTGTTGAGTTCTTGTGCAAAAAAAGCTGTTCATCTTTCAGGTCTGCTGGACTTTGTCTAGAAGTGTGCCCACATTCCATGTACATATGGTCAGTGGAATCATCTTTGCATATGTATTCATACTTTTTGTGTGTGTGTTTCAAGCAGAGAGTGGAATCTCTGCCTTCCATGATAATTAGGCCAGGGTTGGGTAAGCAGACAATTTTTAGGGCACATTTTCTAGACCCTTCCTTTCACAAGGAGGTGAGTAGTGTGATCCTTAAAAGGTTGCTCAGACACACAGGGGCTGCCAAATCCCACTGCTGCTTCCAATGAGAAATTACCCTATGACCTGGGCTGCCTGTGTGCAGGACTGTGACTACAGCTCCCAGTGTATCCATACCTGCTGCTTCATTATTTGCCTGTTTCAATAGGGCTTTGAGATAGGTAAAATGGTAAAATGGTATGGGTGACGTCTTTTGATTCATGTGTAAATTGGATTTAAGTGAGGCAGAGTTGCACAAAGTTGCTGTCCTCACTGTCTCCTCCAGAGTCATCACATTCCAGTGGCATGGCAGAGCCGAGATTACTGGCGATAGCTCAGGAAGCAGCAGATGATCCTGGTGTCTTTGATGTCTAGCCAAACCTTAAGTACTCCACAGCACCTGCTTCAGCTGCCTTCATGGCCATTCAAACAAATTGTTCTGATCCACCCATTCCACCAAGGGAAGTCTTCACAAGCTTGGAGTAGACACCTTCCTACCTCACCCACCGATTTGAGGCCCTGTGATCATTCTCAACCTGATTTAGCCCACCTGCTGAAATGGTTTACCAGGGTATGGTCACTGTGCATGCTACAGCTTCTTGGAACCACAGGTAAGAGTTAGGTGGATCAGGTGGACACCAAAGGTGGAAAGCATCCCTGAAAAGGGCTTGGCAGCCCTCACACCAGAGGTACCAGTCTTTCCTGAACACACCCTACTCCCCACTTCCTAGAATACTAAAAGTCAAGTGACTTACCCAGGGTCACACATACCACCATATAGATTATAGACAGAACATGAAATCAGTTAAGGTTGTTAAAATGATAAAAGTCAATATTAGAAAAGTTGGAGGGTAGATAGATACATTTATTCACCTTTAGTGGGGCTACAAATCTAACCTACCTTTTGCAAATCAATTTAGAATTTTCAAGAAAAATTACTAGATTGTGTGTAATTTTTGATGCTGAGAGACATTAAGGGACATATACCACAAATACACCAATTACAGAAATGAAGGTAACATAGAGATGAGAATATTCATAGCAACTCTTTTTGTCATAACAAAAAGAAAATGGGGGAACAACTGTTATGTTAATGTAAGAAAATATATTTTACTCTAAGATCAAATGACAAATGTCAAAGAAGATGAGAGTAAGAGACCAGAGAACACAAAATGAATAGGGTCAAACACACCACTTTCCTCTTGGTAGAAGAGTGGGGAGCTGTGGCTTTCAAATGCTTTCTAATCTGTCAGATGTCATTGCTTTATTGGTAGGCTTCCTTAACTAGTTTATCTCTTGGAAAGAAAAGCAAAAATGTGATGAGGGATTTTTTGGAACTGAATGTGATATAAAAAATAAAATATGTTTTAAAACATTTTGCACAAAATTTGTAAAGCTCTCTTGCCTACACGTCAGTCAAAGCCATAATTACAGCCACAGTACATCTGTATCAACTGAGCTAACAAGCCAAACACTTCTCAGGACACTTGAATCTCTCCTCTTCTGCCTTTCCAAGAATGCGTGAAGGATGCTTATTTGATTCTTTTGAGAGAACATGAGAGATAATGAATCCTACACTCATAATACATTCTCACACACATGCACATTAATTAATTTTTTTTTGTTTTGCAGGGAGGCGAGGCAATTGGGGTTAAATGACTTCCCCAGAGTCATATGGCTAATGAGTGTTATGTGTCTGAAGCCAGATTTGAACTCAGGTCCTCCTTACTTCAGGACTGGTGCTCTCTCCATGGTACCACCAAGCTGCCCCTAATTAATAGTTCTTAAATTCCATCCTAGTACTCTTGAGGGGACTTTATTTGGCATCTTTTCTTTTGCTACCCAGAGATAATTACCTCAATGCAATGATCTCTGCCTGTCTGTATTTAGCTGAAGAGCAGGGACACTGTCCCCAAGGAGATTCAAGGAATATCTAGCAAAGGTGAAATTGGCTTATGGGGCCATCCTATCAAACATGCTGTCCAAATTAATCTACAAATATAATGGGGAAAATTGAGGGAACACATGCTTTCCATGCAAGGAGAACAGAATTATGATGGCCAGATGCCAAGGGAAACTTCATAATTTTCTACCAGTCCATCCTGAGCTGGAAAAATTCTGGAGGTCTTTTCCATGGCATAAGGATTCAGTAATAGCATCTTTGAGCAGTTCAGATTGGAGAAGCTAACAGCAAGGAGACTTGTTGCCTTATTCAGGTAAGATATGATGAGTTTGAATGGAATGCTTTGTCCCATTATCCCCTTTTATTTGTTTTCTCCTTCCTTCCTTCTACTTTTTTCTTTCTTTCTTTCTTTCCTTTCTTTTCTTTCTTTGTTTCTTTCTCCCCCCGCCCTCTCTTTTCTTTGTTTCTTTCTCTCCCTTCTTTTTTTCTTTTTTCCCTTCTTCCTCCTTCCCTCCCTCTCTCCCTTCTCTGTTTCACTTCATTCCTTTCTTTTTCCTTTCTTTCTTCCTCCCTCCCTCTTTTCTTTCACTCTCTCTCTCTGTCTCTTTCTTTCTCTTCCATCTTTTTTCTTTCCTCTCTCTTTTCCTGCCTTCTTCCTCCCTTTTTTCTTTCTTACTTTTTTCCTTCTTTCTTTCTTCCTTCCTTCTCTTCCTTCCTCCCTTCTTTCCTTTATTCCCTTTTCCTTCTTTCCTTCCTTCCTTCTTTCCTTCCTTCCTTCCTTCCTTCCTTCCTTTTTTTCTTTCTTTCTTTCTTTCTTTCTTTCCATCCTTTTTCTTTCTTCTTTCTTCCATTCTAGATCCCTCTCTACATCCCCCTTTTCAAACGTTTCTCTAATTTCATTCCTTCTAGGTAAAAGGAGTTACATCTTAGGAAAAGGAAATATAAGTGGAACCATGGTTGGAATTAAAAGTGATTCAGTCTATAGAACAACCAAAGTCAGCCAAAAATCTCAGTTCAGTGGGGATACAGAGGGACAGTTCATGTACATGTGACTGGGAAGGTGTGTAGGTTTGTATCAAAGGTGTACAACTGGAATGGGTAGTAGAGGCCATCCAGTCCAATGATTTCACTTAGAGATGAAAAAAATGCACAGTTAGAAAAAGTGACTTGCTTAAGGGTGCACAATTGGAAGTGGCTTAATTCAAGTGTGAACCCAGGTCTGCTAATTTCAAAGCCAGTGTCATGCCCCATAAATAGTTAAAAAATATTCTATCACTTAACCATGTAGTCACCATGGTACAAACATTTGGTCCAGTCACCCCTGGTAGATACTACTTATGCCAGCAAGACTAAAGAGCAATAAGTGAAAGGAAGAACGTGATGCTCTTCTGTAGCTGCCAACATTTTCAAAGTTCGCTACTTTAAGTGCAAGAAAATACTGAGCAGAGAGATGTCCAACTTTCAGAAAGAACTGAATACAAAACTTGAAATGCAAACAGAGGAGTTAAGAGAAACCTAGAACCTTTGTTCTTTGTTTCTTGAAAGTGTTGTCTTCTACCTTCAAGTCCAGAGGGCTTCCATCTCTCTAAACTACTTTAAATACTTGTGAATTTTATTTTTTTATCCTATTTCTGTTTCTAAAACTACCTCCTCTTTCACACTCATTTAGCTGGTTGCCAGGTTGCTGATTTTAGAGCTTTCCCTGACTGTGCCCAGCCATAGATCTCACCACATACTCAATTGGACCTGCAACAAATGGTCTAGTACATATAAAAATGTTTAACAAAACCCATTCTTTAGTATCCATTCTTTTAAAAGATTAATACATTACATATAAAATTAAATTCCACTTGGCAACATGGTCATATAGGAAGCAGGAGTCCCCATAGTTTTTCATAGTAGCTTCTTAGTATTACCAATGATAGCCTCAGATATAGGGCTGAAAACGTCCTTTGCTCAATGAAAGTACCAATAGTTTGAAGAGACTCAGTTTTAGGTTCTCTCATATGGCAAATATGAGAGAAAGTAGTTCTGTGCTGGGCTTGCAGGAACTTTTGTCTCTTTGCTGTGGTACCTTGATGCTATAAACTTGAAAAATTTGTACCTGAGATCTCTTGTGCATCATTTTATGCTTAATTGGTGTCTTTTTTTTACTTTTTATATCAAATTGATTGATTACAATTTTCATCATTATCAGCCCCATGAGCATTCCCTTGTAAAACAGATTTTTTAAAAAAGTATCATCCTTTGGAGTTAAAACAGCGGGACCACGGAGTTTTGAACTGGTCCAGTCACTATGAAAAGCAATTTGGAGCAATGCCCAAGAAGTAATAGAACTGTGAATAATATCCTTTGATCCAGTGATACCACTTATTCCAAAGAAATTAGAGAAATAGGGAAAGGACCCATATGTATAAATATATTGACAGATATTCTCTTTGGTGACAAATAATTGGAAACTGAAGTGATGAGCTTCAATTGGAGAATGGCTAAACAAATTATGATCTGCAACCTTGAGATGAAGGGGATAATTTCAGAAGAACTTGTGAAGATCTGTGTCAAATAATGCAAAGTGAAGTAAGCAGAAACAAGAGAATAACATATAATAACAGAATGTTAATGATAATCAGCTTTGAAAGACAATATTTCTAGTTAACATAATGACAAATCACAATTCCAAAGGACTCTTCATGAAACATGAAACATCTGCCTCCAGATAGAGAGGTAATGGACATAGGGTGGGTGCAGATTGAAGCATATGTTCTTTTCTTTTCTTTCATCTTTTCTTTCCTCTTTCCTTCCTTCCTTCTTCTCCTCCCTCCCCTTTCCTCCATCTCTTCCTTCCTTCCTTCCTTCCTTCCTTCCTTCCTTCTTTCCTTCCTTCCTTCTTTCCTTCCTTCCTTCCTTCTTTCCTTCCTTCCTTCCTCTTTTCCCTCCCTTTCTTCTCTCCTCCCTCTCTTCCTCCTTTCATTCCTTCTTCCTTTTTTCTCTCTCTTTCTTTGATAGCTAATGTGGTAATTTGTTTTAAGTGACTATACATATGTATAATAGGTTTTATTTTTGTTACCTCAATGGGTGGTGGAGGAAGCGTAAAATGGTATAGAACTAACAAATGAAAATTTAAAAATGATATATACATATATGTGATCACAAATACCTATGTACGTACTCAACATAACCAAAAAGTAACTGTGATATGACAACAAAATGTACCTCCTATATGCCCTATATAACGTCAGGACCTGTTTGCTATTCCTTTAAAGATGTTATCATAGAGAATTAATGGCCAAGAAATACCTGCCTACCAAATGTGCCGAAGTCCTGGATCCTTAATCTTGAGAGATTTCTTTAGGGAAATAGTGGACATAAACGAAAAAATACCTGATGTGGTATTAGGATAATTTGTTTTCTTGGATGCCATTCCATATGAAACAAGAGTATAGCTGGAGGTGATAAGCCATTTATTTTGCCTGCCTGATACCTCTGAATGGAAGAAAATTGAAGTGATAAGATCAGGAGAGTCAGTGACCAGCTATGGTGAAAATTAGATGAAATGAGACTATTCAGAGGAGTAGAGAGAATAGCAGGCCAGGTCAGCAGACTTCACCATCCTCCTGTCCCTGACCAGGGGAAATATACTGTTGTATACATCTCCGCCATTCACTTGCAATTTCTTCTTTCAGTCAGTTGGAGTGTGTGTGGAGGGCAATGGTAGCAGGAAAGATTGTAGTCCTTGTCTCCACTGCCAGCAAAAGCAACAAACATGTTTGAAACAATACGTCTTAAATTTCTGACTTTCTCTAATCTATGCTATATATGGCTATTTATAAAAATGAGATGGCCATGGGAAAAGAATAGAATCTCACCACATCTCAGAAGACTTTAAAAATAAGAGATTACCATTTTCATTGGTGGTTTCTGGTTTAGGTCAGATTGTACTGATGTATTCACTCACAGATGATCAATACGTTACAGAAAAAAAGGAAGTTAATATGAGGTTATTGGGAACATTACTTTGCTTCCTTCAGCATCCATGTTTTTAATAGATGGAACTCCCAAGTACAGAAATGTCCTTTAGCACTGCAGGTCTGCATCTCTCATGTAACACTTAGAGAGCTTTTCCTTGAGAGATATCCTGATTTGCCCGGAGTCACAAGCCAGTACATGACAGGGGCCCATGTCTTATATAGCAATAATAAAAACAGAATAATGTCTTCTAATCTTTACCCAGAGTATGTCCTTAACAATCACTGATTGACAGATTGTTTCATTTTACTTTGGCTCTCTAGGTCACTCACTGGAGCCTGAAAATGTCTAACTTCACCATCATCATGACTGAATTTCTCCTTATGGGGTTTTCTGACACCCGAGAGCTGCAAATCTTATACTCTTTGCTTTTCTTTCTTTTTTATTCAGCAGGCATGATGGGAAATCTCCTCATTGTCATAGTCACCACCTTTGACAGGAGACTCCACACCCCCATGTACTTTTTCCTTAGGAATCTGTCCATTGTGGATGCCTGCTTCTTATCAGTAACTGTTCCCCAGGCATCCATTAACTCCCTGGTGAACAACAGAGCCATCTCAGTTACTGGATGTGCAGCTCAGATATTCCTATTTACTTTCATGGCATATGTTGAATTTACTTTACTCACTGTCATGGCCCGTGATCGTTATGTTGCCATATGCCACCCACTTCTCTATCCAGTGATCATGAATCCCCGTGTCTGTATGCAGATGACTTTAACATGCTTGTTCACTGGCCTTCTGTATGCAGGTTTCCATACTGGTTACACATTTCAGTTGTCTTTCTGCCAATCCAATGTGATCCACCAGTTCTTTTGTGATATCCCCTCTCTCCTCAAGATCTCTTGCTCAGAGACATTCAGCAATACATTATCCTTACTTGGCTCTGCTGTGGTGGTTGGGCTTGGCTGCTTTGCCTTCATCACTGCATCCTACATGAGCATATTTTCCACTGTGCTCAGATTTCCAGTGAAAGAAGACCAAAGAAAAGCCTTCTCTACTTGTGTCCCTCACATCATTGTGGTTTCTTTGTTCCTTATTTCAGGTTGTTATGTCTACCTACAACCACCTTCAGATTCTGGGTCCCTTAAAGATATAATCCTTTCAATATTCTATTCCATAATACCTCCCTTTCTTAACCCCATTATATACAGTCTACGGAATAAGCAGATAAAAGAGGCTGCAAGAATAGTAATGAAGAGAATGCTTTTGTTGAGGAATAAAGCATAAAGTATAATTCTTTTTTGTATCAGGCAAAATTGATTGTGATTTATTATTTATTATTTTTTATTTTTAATTTGTTTTTATTAACTAATTTGAATTTATCAATAATCATTTCCATAAACTTTTGAGTTTTAAATTTTTTCTACCTCTCCCTTCCCACCTCCCTTCCCAAGACAGCATGCAATCTGATATAGGCTATACATATACATTCCTATTAAACATATTTTCATGTTAGTCATGTTGTAAAGAAGGATTAGAACCAATAGAAGGAACCACAGGAGGAAACAAAACAAAACAGAAGGAAAAAAATAGCAAATAGTATGCTTCAATCTGCATTCAAATTCCATATTTCTTTTCCTGTATGTGGATAGCATTTCCCATCATGAGACTTTTGGAGATGTCTTAGACCCTGAGAAGAGCTAAGTCTATCAAAGTTAGTCATTGCACAACATGACTGTTACTGTATACGATGTTCTCTAGTTCTGCTCTCTTCATTCAGAAGTTCATATAAGTCTTTCCAGGTTTTTCTGAAGTCTGCCTGCTCATCATTTCTTATAGCACAATAGTATTCAATTACATTCATGTATCACAACTTGTTCAGCCATTCCTCAATTGATGAGCATCCTCTCAATTTCCAATTCTTTGCCACCACAAAAGAGCTGCTATAAATATTTTTGTCCATGTTGGTCCTTTTCACATTTTTATGATCTCTTTGCAACACAGCCCTAGAAATGCTATTACTGGGTCAAAGGATATGTACATTTCTATAGCACCTTGGGCATAGTTGCAAATTGCTCTCCAAAATGATTGGATCAGTTCACAACTCCACCAACAATGCATTAGTGTTCCAATTTTCCCACATCTTCTCCAACATTTATCATTTTCCTGTTTTGTCATGTTGGCCAATCTAATAGGTGTGATGTGGTGTCTTTGAGTTGTTTTAATTTGAATTTCTCTAATCAACAGTGATTTAGAACTTTTTTATCATATGACTATAGATGGCTTTAATTTCTTCATTTGAGAACTACCTGTTCATATCAGTTGACCATTTATCAATTGGGGAATGACTTGTATTCTTATAAATTTGACGGAATTCTCTACAAATTTTAGAAATGAGGTCTTATCAGAGATACTGCTTGTAAAAAATTTTTCCCAGTTTTCTGCTTCCTTCCTCATCTTGGTTGCATTGACTTTGTTTGTACAAAACCTTTTCAATTTAATGTAATCAAAAATATCCATTTTGCATTTCATAATGCTTTCTATCTCCTATTTGGTCACAAGTTCTTCTGCTCTCCTTAAATCTGACAGGTAAACTATTCCTTGCTCTCCCAGTTTGCTTATAGTATCAGCCTTAATATCTAAATCATGAACCCATTTTGACTTTATTTTGGTATATGGTGTGAGATTCTGGTCTATGCCTAGTTTCTGCCATATTATTTTCCAATTTTTCCAGCAGTTTTTGGCAAATAGTAAGTTCTTATCCCAGAAGCTGGGGGCCTTTAGGTTTATCAAATAGTAGATTACTATAGTCATTGACTACAGTTTATTGCATACCTTACCTATTCCACTGATCCACAACTCTATGTCTTAGCCAAGTAGTTTTGAAGATTGCTGCTTTATAATACAATTTAAGATCTGGAGCAGCTATGCCACCTTCCCCTGCATTTCTTTTCATTAGTTCCCTTGATATTCTGGACCTTTTGTTATTCCAAATGAATCTTGTTATTATTTTTCTAGCTTTAAAAAATAATTTTTGGTACTTTGATTGGTATGTCACTGCAAGGTAAATTGGCTTAGGTAGAATTGTCATTTTTATTATATTAGCTCAGCCTACCCATGAGCAACTGATGTTTTTCTAATTATTTAGATCTGACTTTATTTGTGTGGAAAGCGTTTCATAATTGTGTTCCTATAGTTTCTGGGTTTGTTTCAGTAGATAGATACCTAAATATTTTATAATGTCTATGGTAAGTTTAAATGGAGTTTCTCTTTCCATTTCTTGCTGTTGGGCTTTGTTGGTAATATTTAGAAATGCCAACGATTTACGTAGCTTTATTATACAGCCTGCAACTTTCCTAAAGTTGTTTATTATTTCATGTAGTTTTTTTACTTGATTCTTTAGGATTCTCTAAGTATATCATCATACCATCTTCAAAAGAAGACAGCTTTGTGGGGCAGCTAGGTGGTGCAGTGGATAGAGCACCGGCCCTGAAGTCAGGAGGACCTGAGTTCAAATCTGGCCTCAGACCAAACACTTGACACGTATTAGCTATGTGACCTTGGGCAAGTCACTTAACCCCAATTGCCTTACCAAAAAAAAAAATGATAGCTTTGTTTCTTCTTTGCCTATTCTAATACCTTCAATTTCTTCCTCTTTTCTTACTGCTAAAGCTAACATTTCCAGTACCATATTGAACAACAGTGATGATAATTTATATCCTCGTTTCACCTCTGATCTTATTGGAAATGCTTCTAGCTTGTCTCCATTACATATTGGGTTTTAGTTAGGTGCTACATATTATTTTAAGGAAGACTCCATTTATTCCTATGCTCTCTAGGATTTTTCATAGGAATGGGTGTTGTATTTTGTCAAAAGCTCTTTCTGCATCTATTGAGAAGATCATGTGGTTTCTGTTAGGTTTGTTGTTGATATGATCAGTTATGCTGATAACTTTCCTGGTATAAATACTACCTGTGATATTTCTGACAAGTTGCTGTAATCTATTTGCTAATATTATATTTAAAATGTTTTGCATATATATTCATTAGGGAAATTAGTTTATAATGTTCTTTCTGTTTTGATTCTTCCTGGTTTATATATCAACATCATATTTGTATCAGAAAGAATTTGGTAAGATTCGCTCTTCGCCTATTTTCCCAAATAGTCTATATAGTACTGGAATTAATTGTTCTTTAAATGTTTAATAGAATTCACTTGTAAATCCAGCTAGCCCTGGAGATTTTTTCCTAGGGAATTCATCAATGTCTTGCTCAATTTCTTTTTCTGAGATGAGGTTATTTAAGTAGTTTACTTCTTTTTTTGGTTAATCTGGGCAATTCATATTTTTATAAATATTCATCCATTTCACTAAGATTGTCAAATTTATTGACACACAGTTGGACAAAATAGGTCCTAATTATTGTTTTAATTTCCTCTTCCTTGGTGGTGGATTCACCTTTTTCATTTTTGATACTGATAATTTGGTTTTCTTCTATCTTTTTTAATTAAATTAATCAAAGGTTTATCTATTTTATTACTTTTTTCCCATAAAACCAGCTCTTAGTTTTATTCATTAGTTCAATAGTTTTCTTAATTTCAATTTTATTAATCTCTTCTTTGGTTTTCAGTATTTCTAATTTGGTGTTTAATTGAGGATTTTTAATTTCTTCTTTTTCTAGCTTTTTTTTAATTGCATGCCCAATTCATTGATCATCTCTTTCTCTACTTTATTCATATAAGAATTTAGAGATATAAAACTTCCCCTAAGAACTGCATCCCATAAGTTTTGGTATGTTGTCTCATTATCGTCATTCTCTTGAATGAAGTGACTGATTGTTTCTATGATTTACTGTTTGACCCATTCATTTTTTAGGATTAGATTATTTAGTTTCCAATTATTTTTAGTCTGTCTTTTCATGGCCCTGTATTACATATAATTTTATTGCATCATGATCTGCAAAGGATGCATTTAATATTTCTTCCTTTCTACATTGGATTGTGAGGTTTTGATGTCCTAGTACATGGTCGGTTTCTGTGTTTTTGCCGTGTACTGCTGAGAAAAAAATATATATTCCTTTCTATCCCCATTCAGTTTTTTCCAGAGGTCTACCATATTTAACTTTTCTAAAATTCTATTCACATCCAGAACTTCTTTCTTGTTTATTTTGTGGTTAGATTTATCTAGTTCAGAGAGGGGGAGGTTGAGGTCCTCCACCAGTATAGTTTTCCCATCTATTTCTTCCTGTAACTCCCTGAACTTCTCTAAGAATTTGGATGCTATACCACTTGGTGCATATATGTTTAGCAATGATATTACTTCATTGTCTATGAAGTAATTTTTAACAGGTTGCATTTTCCTTCCTTATCTCTTTTGATAAGATCTATTTTTGCTTTTGCTTTGTCTGAGATCAGAATTGCTACACTTGCTGTTTTTTTACTTCAGCTGATACATAATATATTCTACTCCTGTCTTTCACTTTTACCCTGTGTGTGTCCCTCTGTTTCAAATGTGTTTCCTGTAAACAAAATATTGTAGGATTATGGTTTTTAATCCATTCTGCTTTCTGCTTCCATTTTATGGGAGAGTTCATTCCATTTACATTCACAGTTATGATTACTATCTGTGTCTCTCTCTCTATCCTATTTCTCTCCTGTTTATATTTTCTCTTTTCTCCCTTTCCCTCCTCACTTGTGTTTTGTTTTTGACCACTGTCTCTTTCAGTCCCACCTCCCTCAGTCCTGCCTCCCTTCTATTACCCCCCTCCCTTTTCTTCCGCTTTACCCTTACTACATCTTCTCTCCCTTTTATCTCCTTTCCCTTTTCTTTTCCCCTTTCCCTCCTACTGCTTATAGGTCAAGTTAGATTTCTATACCTAACTGATTATGTTATTCCCTCCTTGAGCCAAATCTGATGAGAGTAAGGTTCAAACACTGCTCATCTCTCTCCCTTCTTTACCTCTATTATAATAGGTTTTTGTTCCTTTTCCTGTAATGTAATTTACTCTTGTCTGTCTCCTCCTTTTCTCCTAGAACATTCTCTTAGATCAGATTAATCCACTTACTCAGATCCATTTAACCTATGTAATTATTTTTTTATCATTATATGAAAGTCAACTTATACCCACTCCATCTATGGATACCCTTTTAAATGATTTAATAACAGTACAGTTCTCAAAAGTTGCAAGTGTCATCTTCCCTTGTCAGGATGTAAATGCTTTGTCCTTATTAATAACATGTTGTTCTTTTTTTCTGTCCCATTTACCTTTTTCTGTCTCTTTTGAGTATTGTATTTGAAGATCAAATTTTCTGTTTAGCTCTGGTCTTTTTGTCAGGAAAGTTTGGAAGTCCCCTATTTCAATGAATGTCTATCTCCTTCCCTGAAAGTTTATGCTCATTTTTGCTGGATAGTTGATCCTTGGTTGTAATCCGCACTCCTTTGCCCTACAAAATATCATATTCCATGCCCTACAATCTTTTAATGTAGAAGCTGCAAGGTCCTGCATAATCCTGACTGTAGTTCCATGCTATTTAAATTGTTTCTTTCTGGCTGCTTCCAGTATTTTCTCTTTGACCTGGTAATTTTGGAATTTGGCTATTATATTCCTTGGTGTTTTCAATTTGGGATCTCTTTTGGAGGTGATCAGGGATTCTTTCTATGACTATCTTACCCTCTAGTTCTAGGACCTCAGGGCAGTTTTCCTTGATGATTTCCTGAAAGATGCTCTCCAGGCTCTTTTTTGCATCATTTTTTTCAGGTAGACCAATGATTTTTAAATTGTCTCTCCTGGATCTATTTTCCAAGTCAGTTGTTTTACCAATGACTTATTTTATGTTTTCATCTTTTTTTTATTCTTTTGTTTCTGTTTGACTGATTCTCACTCTCTTATAGAATCATTAGCTTCCACTTGTCCAATTCTAATTTTTAACAAATTGTTTTCTTTTATTAGATTTTGTATCTCCTTCTCCATTTGATCAATTGTATTTTTTAGGGATTTGTATTCTTCAGTGTACTTTTTTCCCAGTTGACCAATTGTATTTTTTAAAGGCTTATTCTGTACAGTTAATTTTTGTCTTTCCTTTTCCAAGCTATTGACTCTCTTAATTAACTCTCATTTCTTTTCCCAATTTTTCTTCTGTCTCTGTTATTTGTCTTTAAAATCAGTCTCGAGTTCTTTCAAGTAGGCTTTTTGGGCTTCAGAACAGTTCATATTCCCCTTTGAGGTTCCAGATGTGAGTTTGCTGACAGTGTTGTCCTCTTCAGAATTTCTGTCTTGATCTTCACTGTTCCCATAATAAGAATCTGTGGTACATTTCTTTTTGCTCATGGTGTTTGCTTATTTCCTGGCCTTTAAAAATATTGAGCTGTTCTGCTATGGAGCAGGGGGCACTGACCCAAGGTTCTTTTGTTGGAAGCCCAGGGCCTGGTCACTGGCTTTGTGTGCTGGGGCCTCAGATGCTGGCAGTTGGAGGCTATAGGGTTCTAGCAGCTTACCTGGTGTTGGGCTGGAATCAGCAACACTGGAACTCTAGGGGTAGGATTGGGAAGTCTCGCCCCTGGAGGGTACCTGCTCACCCAGGTCTTTCCTTCCTTTTGCTTCCTTAGGCTCCTTTCAGATGGATGTTTTGATGCTATGGGAAGTTTCTCAGTCGGGGGGGGGGTACCCTTGGAGCATTTCCCAGAATTTTGCTGGGGCCCTGGGTGACTTGACTGCTGTAGAACACAGCTGTAGTGGTTTTTTGAACTGGTTTCCGCAGGTTCCCCTGTCCTTACTGAGGCACTCTGGGGTCCTGGTGTTGGTATTTGCCTGCTTCACCACTTGGGGTTCAGGATCTCCCCCTAGTATGCTGAGGTGAGGCTTTCCACTAGCTTACTGTACTGCTCCCCTTCCCCCAGGGTAAGAGGGCCTTTCCCATTAATCCCTCAAGCCAACTGGCTTATTGAGCTGATGCACCCTGTCTTTCTGCTGGTCCAGCTATTCTAGGTTTTTTCTTGGGGTAATATTTTCTGGGCTTTCAGAGGTTAATAAGGTATGGTGAGAGCAATTTACTTCTTACTCCACCATCTTGGTTCCTGAAAGTGGAACTCTGTTCTATGGTCTCTTACTCTCATCATCTTTGACATTTGTCATTTGATCTTAGAGTAAAATATATTTTCTTACGTTAATATGAGTTGTTCTCCCATTTTCTTTTTCTTATGACAAAAAGAGTTGCTGTGAATATTCTCATATCTATGGTACCTTCATTTCTGTAATTGATGTATTTGAGGCATATGTCCCTTAATGTCTCTCAGCATCAAAAGTTACACATGATCTAGTGATTTTTCTTGAAAATTCTAAATTGATTTCCAAAAAGTTGGTTAGATTTGTAGCCCCACCAAAGGTGTATAAATGCGTCTTTCTACTCCACCCCTAGCCATTCTAATATTGACTTTTTTCAACTTTTATCAACCTTAACTGATGTCATGTTCTGTCTAGAATCCATATGGTGTTATGTGTGACCCTGGGCAAGTTATTCAACTCTCAGTGCTCTAGGTGGCTTTTTAGCAGTCTAAGTCATAGAGAAGTGGCTGATTAGCAGTGGGGGTGGGAGCAACTTCCTTACATTGTTGTTCTGTTAACCAATGAAGTCACAGGCTCATCCCAGTCCCTATACTTGTCATGAACAAGTCTGCCAATTTTTAGAGTGTAATATGATACTTTATATTATGTGTTAAATAATTATTTTCACATAACTATTAATTGAGAGCACAAGATGGATGACCTTGGTGTCTTCTTTGGTATTTGACCAACCTCTAAGTGCTTCACAGTGCCTCCTTCAGTTGCCTTCATAACCACTGGAACAAATCATTCTCATTCATATATTCCTCAAGGGGAAATATTCACATGCTCCTAACTCACCAAGGTTTTTAAGGCCTGTTGCTTATCCTCAACCTAGTTTGACCCATGTACCAAGAAGGTTTTAACAGGTTGTGGCCACTGTGCATGCTACAACTTCTTGGAGCCACAGCTGAAAGTTGGGTGACAGGTAGACACCAAAGGTAGATGAGCAGCCCTGAAAAGGGCCCAGCAAACTCAGACCACTATTGCTAGTCCTCTCTTAACATCTCATGCTACACTCATGGACAAGTTGCAATAAATCCAGGAGATAATAAGCAGAATGACAAGAAATGTTAATCCCAAGACATACAAAGATGAGTTGTTCAGCCTAGTAAAGAGAAAACTAAGAGAAGACGTGCTAGTTTGCTACAAATATTGGAAGGTTTTCTTGTAGAAAAGTTATTAGTCTAATTAGTCCACTTTTAGGAGTTTTAAAGAAGCCTAACACCTCAGGGACAGCATAGCCTAGGGACCTGGGTTGAAATATATGGCTTCAGATACTCCTTCAATCTCTCAAATTGGATGATTATTTGACTAACATATTGTGGGATTGGCTTTTTGCATCAGTGGCGTCAAACTCAAATTGAAGTGGGAACGACTAAACTCAGATAAAGATGCCTTTGGGTTGCACTGACTTAGAAAACCACATATTACCCAGCAATACCACTACTAGGTCTGTATCCCAAAAAGATAATTAACATGGGAAAAGGACCCACATGTACAAAAACATTTATAGCAGTTCTTTTTGTGGTGGCAAAGAATTGGAAATTGTGGGGATGCCCATCAATTGGGAAATGGCTGAACAAGTTGTGGTATGTGAATGCAATGGAATACTATTGTGCTATAAGAAACGATGAGCAGGTAGACTTCAGAAAAATCTGAAAATACTTGTATGGACTGATGCTGAATGAAGTGAGCAAAACCAGGAGAACATTGTACATAGTAATAACCACTTTGTGTGATGACTAATATTGATGGACAGAACTATGGAGTTTGAATACAGATTGAAGCATATTATTTGCTCTTATTCTTTTCTTCTGTTTTGTTTTGTTTTGTGTTTCTTGTGGTTCCTCTATTGGTTTTAATTCTTCTTTACAACATGACTAATGTGAAAGTATGTTTAATAGGAATGTACGTGTAGGGCCTATATCAGATTGCATGCCATCTTGGGGAGGAAGGCAGAGAAGGAGGGGGAGAAAATTTAAAATTCAAAAGCTTATGGAAATGATTGTTGAAAACTAAAAATAAATTAATTAAAAAAGAAAACCACATATTAACATTATCTATGTTCTTTTACTTTTTATTTGTTTTGTTGAATATTTCATACTTACATTTTAATCTGATTAGGTTGGCACTCAGGAATGTTGTTGAACATATTATGGTCTATAGCCCACATGTTTTACACTTCTGCTCTATATCATATATTTCTATTGATTCTTTGCAGATTTTAATCTTTCAACTTTTATCCATTGTTCAATTCTTTACTGATTTTCTTAGTTTAGCTGCATTAACTTTATTTATGTTTAAAGAAAAAATTGGTAAATAAATCAAATGTCACCTCACCACACTTAATGTTGCTATTAAGACTATTTCATACCTTAATTAAATTATAATTTCAATTTTCAAAAGCCACAATCATAATTTTGAGTTTAAATTACTCAGTCAAACCTGGTCATTAGACTAAAAGTGAAAAGTCCTTGGAACTGGAGAGACATTGCACAAGAATGATAGTCAGGTATTCTAAGAAAATTTTTCATGTCCTAATGATTATGTACAAAATATTAAACCTGAGAGTATCAAAGCTTGAAATTAGATGTATTACAAAAATTAGTGTGGCATTTCAGTAAAAGCTATGAGGAAGCACTAACAGTTGGGAAGAGGGGTTAACAGATTGCTTGGTTTTGGACTTGGCCTAGGTCTCCTCCCCTCCTACCTTTAGACTGGAGTAAAACACTGTGTTTTTGAAGGGTGTGGAGAATTCTGGACTTCCCATATTTCCATGTGTATCCTAGTTTTTTTTTTCCCATATCAGCTGACGGTTGTTCCTGTGTTGGGCAGATAGGCCAGATTCATGCATTGACAAGAATCACAACAAAGAAGTTACACTATGCCTGTGGAGCATGCACAGTGGCCACACCCTGTTAAAACCTTCATGGTATGTCAAGAAGCCTAGACAGGGGACAAAAAGGACTCCTGAGAACCTGGAGCTGGATGTTATCCCGGTGCTCCATGTCTACTTCAGTAGACGTTTGTCCTGGACTCTCCATTTACTTCTGGGAGAGCAAAAGGCCTCTAATACATTAAATGGCCCTTCCTCAGCAAGCTTTTGGGACGTGGACAAGAATCTTACAAGATCGTCTGGCTTTGATGGGCTACAATATGTATTGTTTTAGGAAATTTCTAAATTAGTGATATCATGTTTATATGAATATTTGAACTTAATCTCAGCCTAGAATGATGTCATTTGGGCATAGAAAACAGTCACCTTTCCTTTTAAAAATCTTCAGCTATTTCCATGTTTTTTTTATTAATAAGGAATAGTCCTAAGTTAGGGCAGCTATGTGGCACAGTAGACAGAAAGCCGTGCATAAGGTCAGGAAGACTCATTTTCCTGAGTCCAAATCTGGCCTGAGACAATTATTAGTTATGTGACCCTGAGCAAGGTCAATTAACCCTGTTTGACTCACTTTCCTCATCTATAAAATGAGCTGGAGAGAGAAAGGATAAACCACTCCAGTATCTTTGCAACTAAACCTCAAATGGGTCACACAGAGCCAGATAGAACTAAAAAAATAGCTCACCAATAACAAAAACAAACTCATCACATAGTTGGAATGAGATAGAACTCAATAACTCTATATCCTTCAACTATAGAAACATATATACAACCACGAGACCTTATCATCTATTACTCTGCCATTGAACCCTCTAGACTTTTGACACTGTCTTCTGACCTACTGATGGAACCAAAAGATGGTCTTGCCATTTACCCCACTGAAAACTTAGGATTTCTGAGTCTTCCATTTACCCTGTTGTCAGAACTTTGTTTTATGTTTTGTCTTTCTACATAGAGTATAAGTTCAAGAGAAGGAACTAGTTTCTTTTTATAATCTATTTTGTTTTATTTTAATTTATGGAATGAAACAAGCATTTCTATAACAGCAGGATTTTTAAAAGATGATTGCACATGAAACTGCTAATATGTTATGTAAAACTTACTATTTCTTTTGAATATATAATAAAGATATGATGTAAATTACTTTTTTTCTTCCCCCTGATCCTAGAGATGGCTACCATTTGACACAAATAGGCATGTGCATAAATATGTATGTGTGTATGTATGTATGTATGGGTGGATCGATGGATGGTTGGATTGCGTATGTATATATGCTATGATTACATATGGCTATGATTAGATGACATGATTTTGAGTTCCCATCACCATCATGGTGGCTTTACTCTGGGCAAATCCCAGTTTTTAAATGGCCATCCTATATTGTATTGCTTTAGAATTAAACACAAAACTCCAGATTGGTTCTTACAAGGATTGAGCATCTCCCTTGCTCTGACCACTACTTCTATATTAATGGGCTCTAACATAACAGATAAATCAATATTATGCTCTAGGTGAAATCATACCTGCTATTCCAGTCTTCTTATTTCTCTTAAGAATCTGACCTCAATGTCTCTTTGAAATGATAACTAATCAGGAAGCTAGGTTTCCCCATTTTGTGAATTGTTTCCATGGGCCAAGTCCATTTGCATGGAATGCTGGGTTGGGCTGAGAAGAGTGGAGTGCTGCCGTCCAAACACTGCCTCCTAGTGGGCACTCCAAATCTTCAGCTTTGCTGCTGGGACTTGGGTCAGGAATGATTGACCCCTGCTATACAATTCAATAAATCCAATCCAATAAATGTTTCTTTAGTAAGCCTATTATGTGCCAGGCACTGTGCTAAGTACTGGGGATACAATTAATAAAGAGAAAGGCAGTTCCTGCCCTCAAAGAGAGAGACAGAGAGAACACACTAATGTAGGCAGGAAATTGGAGGTGGAACAGGATCACCAGGAAAATCACATAGGGATTTTGTTGTTTAGTCATTTCAGACATGCCCAACTCTTTGTGACCTCATTTAGGGTTTTCTTTTGCAAAGATAGAGAAATGATTTGCCATTTCCTTCTCCAGTTCATTTTACAGATGAGGAACTAAGGCAAACACAGTTAAGTGACTTGCCCAGGATCATGCAGTTAGAAGTGTCTGAAACTGGATTTGGACCCAGGTCTTCCTGACTCCAAGTGTTTTATTCACTGCACCACCTACCTGACCCTCATGTAGTGAGACATCCAGGGAAGTGTTGAAGCCAGATGTAATTGACCTGCAAGAGCCAGTTAACTCTATAGTGTCAACATTTAAATCTCAACTGTACTAGAAACTTTAGCCCCTCAGGACGGCCTGTGATGGCCTGAGAAAAGTAGTAGTCACCTGCCTCTCTGGGACCCCAAGCTGCCAGTATAACTGCAAGGTGGGGAAACAGTCTCATAAGGGGTGCTATAGTCTAAATATTCAGTGTCACCTTGTTTTCCCTCTTATGTATCCTATTTGACCTGAATCGTTTATTTCCAAAGGTAGGAAGCTGAGTGCTGTAGTGCACTGGAAGATCTAAGTTCAAAATTAGCCTCAGAACCTTACCAGCTATTTGACCCAGTGCAAGTCAGTTAACCTCTGTATACCTCAACTCTATAGTTCTCTCAACTCTGAAATGAAAGTAGTAATAGTGCCTAGCTCACAGGGTTGTTGTGAGGATCAAATGTGATATTTGTAAAGCACTTAATACATAGTAAGCACTATATAAATTCTAACCACAACAACAACAACAACTGAGGTCATGGATTATATGACTGACTCTTTTCTTGGATTTTGTTTCTTATGAACTGTTTCTTCTTCCTTGGTGGAAATACATATGCAGCTTTTATCCTCTTTTTTATTTTTAAGTCTTTTTTGTGATATTTGCCTGACCCCAGGAAAATAAGTTTTTTCTGAATTCTTAGGTGTCTACCCTTTCTATTCAGAAGCCAGTCACTTGAGTATTTTTCTTATTTTAAACTATTACCCAGTAATCAAAATTCCTTTCTCAGTCAGAAATACACATGGAGTTGGTTGGGAAGAGGAGGTTGTCTTTAAAAGATATAGCAGCAATAGGATGCAAAATTCCCAAGGTGAGGAGGCTTATTATCATGGAGCTCAAGGCTAAATGGTGAAGGGGAAAAAGCAATGCAAAAAAGCTAACTAATATATCAATCAATAGTATACATATACATATATATACATATATGCACACATGATATAATTTTCCAGCTCCAACTTGCCACATCCTCAAAGAAGAGAAGAAAGATTTTATTATCTCTTCTTGGAGACAGTTTTGGCTATTGTACACAGTGTTCAGTGATTTTGGTTCTTGTAACTTTTATTTACCTTGTTATTGTCATTGTGTATATTTTTTTCCAGGTTCTTCTTAAATCCAGTCTCAGACACTTACCAGTTCTATGACCCTGGACAAGTCACTTAACCTCTATCTATCTCAGTTTCCTCATATGTAAAATAGGGATAGTAATAGTACTTGCCTTCACAAATTCTTGAGGCAGCTAGGTGCAGCAGTGGATAGAGTATTGGACTTGAAGTCAGGAAGATTCAAATCTGACTTCAGAAACTTACTGTGTGACCCCGGGCGAGTCATCTAACCCCATTTGCCTCAGTTTCTCCATCTATGAAATAAGCTGGAGAAGGAAATGGAAGGAAATGGCAAACTACTTCAGTATCTTTGCCAAGAAAAGCCCAATTGGGGTCACAAAGAGTCAGGCATGACTCAATAACAAGAACAAATTCTTTTGGAGACAAAGCAAAATAATATTTAAAGAGTGATTTGCAAACCTTGAAGTGTTATATAAATATTATGTATTCTTATTATTAGTTTATGCATGCTCATAATTTAAAAGATAAGTTACATGGAGTACAGGTCCTAATTCAAGAAGGCACATTTGACCTCCTAGGTATCATTAAGAATTCATTGAATAAATTTGATGCATGGAAAATGTCTAGGATACCATGGAATTAGTCCTATGACTGGAAATAAGGATACATACACTTTATTTAAAAGAAATGGGATGCATGAAAGTAGGGGTATGAGGATTGCATGGTATACTAAGAAGATATACTTATATTAGGTAAACCAGCAACCAAATTTAGGAATCACAGTGGAGCCAATTTGGGTGAAGATTAATATAAGGGGAAAACATATGTAACTTTGCCCTTGTGGTAGAATAAATGACAGGTGGACTGAAAGAGGAGATGACAAAGCAGGAAAACAGAAGATAATCTTGACAAAGAGGCATGATATATTGGTAAAAGGAAGGACTTCAATTACTCAGATACCTATTGGAGTGTTCTCTCTTCCCCAAAAAGGAAAGACAATGACTTTTTGACTTAGCTTGAAAATGATTTCATCCTTAAAAGCAAAGGAATCAGATGTAGAAATTATTACCTCTAAAGTTTTCTGAAAAAGCCAGTGATGGGTTAGTATGCACCATAAGGTTGCAGAGAGGAGTTTTCAAAGGAGATTTTTCTGTGGAAGAATAAGCAAAATTACTCTCCCTTTTTATGTTCTAATGGGTCACATTCTGATAGGGGAGGAAACATGTAAATAACTGTTTACAAATAGGATATAGACAGGTTGATGGGGTAGGATAAAAGAGAAATCACTAGTAGTGAAGTAGGTGAAGAGGAAAGGCCTCCTGTGGAAAATAGTATTTGTACTTCCACTTGGAGGAAGCTAGGGAAGCCAGGAGGCAGGGATGAGGAGAAGGGGCATTCCAGATATGCAGGACAGTCAATGAAAATCCCCATAGCCAAGGGAGGATTATTGTGTGGGAGGAATAACAAAAAGGCACTGTCACTGGATCATAGAATATATAGAGGGAAAAGTTCAAAAAGTGTCCATGTAAAATATAACAAGACTGGAAAGGTTAGAGAGATTAATAGTTTTTGTTATCTTTTAGGAAAAAAATATTTCTCTTTAGCACTGTTTTCACAGCCTCCTTTATCTGTTTGTTCCTT
>NW_020944846.1:0-4076 GCF_900497805.2 Vombatus ursinus | reverse complement strand
AAAAAAAGAGAGCAAATCTTGGAAAATAATATTTCAAAAGGCAAAAGAAAAACAGCATACCTGTAGCAACACATCTTCCTACAAGATCAAATAAGCCCTGAAATTCACTAAATCCTTTATTTAAGAAAGCAGCCAGGGGCAGCTAGGTGGCGGAGTGGATAGAGCACCAGCCATGAAGTCAGGAGGACCTGAGTTCAAATCTGGCCTCAGACCAAACACTTGACACTTACTAGCTGTGTGACCTTGGGCAAGTCACTTAACCCCAATTGCCTCACTAAAAAAAAGAAGAAGAAGGAGGAGGAGGAGGAGGCCAAGGGCAGACACCTCATCACTTCATAACTTCCCATCTGGCTGCAGGACTTCATCATACCCCACCTATACTCTCCTTCCCCACTTCCCTACAATCTCTCTCTCTTTGCCTCCTTATTTAATTTCTTTTTCTGTGACATCCTCCATTGGATTGTGAATTTCTTGAGGTCAGGGACTGTTTTTTGCCTTTTTTTTTTTTTTTTTTAACATTCTTAATGCTTAGCATAGTTTCTGGCACATAGGTCATTAATAAATGTTTATTGACTGATTAAAATGTAAATGCATTTGAGTAATTAAAAGGAGCTAATATTCTAAAATGAGAAAGTACCAATTACTCCCTCTTCTTCATTTTTCCCTAATGAATTTTTTTTGTTTTTCCACTCCCTTTGTGACATTGAAGATAATGAAATTTAGGATCACATTGTCTTCAATGTCTCAGATGAAGAAGTTAAAAACGACAAATACAGAACCTTACTCTGGTTTTCTTCTTTTTTTTTTTTAGAGGAAAAATTAAAAGAGGTTTAAATATAATTCACTAGGGAAAAAATAAAGAAGGGGCAGTAAGATACTACTTTTTTATGATTGATGTGCCAGAAGAATGAAGGATGGAAGGGGAACATGGGTATCTCATCTGAATAGTTCAAAGGAGGATTTAACAAGAATAAAAAGGAGGTCAGTTGGAAATTGCAAAACTCTTTTAATGACACCAACTTGCTGGACCAGCAAAACGCTGTCTTTTTTAATATTAGCATTCCACTAATCTTGATATATGGCAACATCATGCTCTTAGTCTTTGGGTTCACAGCCTAAGAATCATTCTGAATTCCTCAATATTTTGCATCTCCCATATCTAAACTATTGCCAAGGTCAGCCCATTTCACCTTTGCAACATATCTCTGATACATACTCCCTTTATTTCTCTGACACTATCACCATTCTAGTACAGGCCCTTATCACCCTACACCTTTATTACTGCAATATTCTACTGGTGTGTCTGTCTGTTTCAAATTTCTCCCCTTTACAACCCATCCTCCATTCAACCACCAAAATTATATTCCTTAATTCCGGATTTGATTGTGTCACCTTTCTACTCAATAAACCCTGACGATTTCCTATTCCTTCCAGGAGCAAATACAAAATGCTATTTTTGATTTTCATACCCTAACCTTTTTCTTACACCTCACGCCCCAACATGCACTTTTCAATCCAGTGACATAAACAAGATATTCCATCTTTGGGCTCTGGGCATCCCCATGCCTAGAACACTCTCCCTCTTCATCTCCAACTACTGACCTCCCTGGCTTCCTCTGAGTCACTTCTAAAGTCCTACCTTTTACTAGAAGTCTTCTCCAACCATTTTAATTCCAGTGCCTTTCCTCTGTTAATTATTTCCTATTTATCCTGTATAGAGCTTACTTTGTATATATTTATTTCTTTCATGTGATCTCCCCCATTATATTGCAAGTTCCCTACAGGCAGACTGTTTTTTGTTGTTTTTTATTTGTTTTTTTTTTTTGCCTCTTTTCATATGGCTAGAGCTTAGCATAGCTCTGGCATATAGTAGGCACTTAATAAATGTTTAGTGATTTATTGATTGATATGACAATAATACTTGAAATAAAATAGACAATGGAAAATTAAAAAAATAAATATCACATAGAGCATATTGGAAAGGAACATCTTGTAAGTGAATAAGTTGTAATACAGAAGAATTAAGAAACTTGGAAGAACAGGGACAAAAATAATCATCAAGGAAATGTATGATAGCAAAAGAAGATGAAGTGGTCATGTGGCAATGATGAGGGTTGACTGGTGAACTTCCAGGTATGCTCATAATATCAGGGGAAAGCAATGGAAGCCTTTAACATATTGGGTGAGCCCCCTGTTGTAAACTAATAGTAATACACAGGAGTTTCACAAGCAAAAATGGTTCTTAATATGCATCATTAGTGGGAACATGAGTATTAATGAAATCACTGATTCATTTAAAGTATATGTTTGCATTATATAAATGTTTTCATATATGTATGTATGTATATATACATGCATGTATTACGTATACATTATATATATATAAAATGTGGATTTTTTAAAAATTCATTCTATCATTTTTCCATTTGTTAGGGAATTTACTCGCTTTTAGGGTTTATTTGTTTAAATTGTGTTAAATAATCTGTCATTTATTTTCTTTTAATTCAGTCTTTAGTATATGCATTTTGTTTTGTTATTCTAATCATTAATCTGTTCCCAGTCTCCACCCCCTTTCTAAATGCTCAACCTCTTGTCATTATGCTGCTTGATTCCAACTTTCTTTAATAGTGATTTCTCTTTGTCTCTGTCTCTCTCTTCTTCTGTCTGCTGAAGTCAGTTATCCTATGAGTTCCATAGGAAATTCCTCCCTTATTCCTCCATCTCATGCATTCTTCTATTTTGAAAACATTAAATATGAACATTCCTTTCAAAAAAGTTGTTTTCATCCTACCCTGGGTTGTCAGAGGAGGTAGGCTTTCGCTAGGGGTCCTTCTTTTCTTTCCCACCTCAAATTTTTCCTTTACCAACCCCCCGCAGCTTAGCTGCACAGATCCCAGACTTGACACAATATGACAGATAGTAAGCACTTCTCTCCCTCCCCCCGAGCCCCCTCATTCCAATTTTGCCTATGAGATAATTTCCTTGTGTGGGTGGGTGGGTGAGTGGGAGCTGTTTTTTATATTATGGTTTAAGAAAATGATGTCATTGTGTCTTTTCTAAGTGAATCTAATTACTTTTCGAAGCCTTTTATGATGGGTAGCTGACTCTGCATGTCTCAGAAACCTGATGTTTAAAAATAATCAGACTATATATATATATGTGTGTGTGTGTGTGTGTGTGTATTTATAACAGAACCAATATATCTCAGATTAATTTACTTCACTCAATTTAATATAATTGGACAAATACAAAACTGATTTCTTCACAGTGCATAATGCCATCTTGCTTGATGATTATTCTACATATGCTTTCTCATAATCTCAGCTCTAAACTCCTTGAGTATGGCATCTCTAGCTTACACATTTTTGTTGTTCTTGTTCTCCATATATCTAGCCCAATATAAAATCTTTAATCATTTTGAAGATAATCTAAGTATAATCCTACTTCTGAAGACAAATGATGGATTACTTTATTACTTGATATTTTCCCCAGCCTTTCAAATTGTTGATGTTCACATAGCCACCCACTTCTGGAAAGCAAAAGCAGGAGATGATTAGCTCTTGACAGTGGCATGAGTTAAAGAAGAGGAAAAAAAAACATTTTAAGAAATAAAAAATAAATGTCATATAAAAGACATTTTGGAGGTGATGATAACTACTAACTAGTCTAAGAACTGGCTACAGTTGAAGTTAGCACAGTTGTAAGTATAAAGATTTCTATAGGGTTTCTGAACATTGCAGGCCCAAAGAGTAAATGAGAAAGAAATGATTAATATATAGCTGACTACATTTTGAAATACATTTTTATTAGCTTAATGTATTCCAGGAATCATAACTGGTGATTCAGAGGTGGGAAAGGGATGAGAAAAGAGCAATTTTGTCATTGCAAATAACATGGATGTCTTGTAGAAAGGCTAATATGTAATGGGAATAATGAAGCATCCTATTGTTCTCTAAGGCTTAGAGTATAAGGCAATCACTTAGTATAGTCTCCTATTTCTATTGAAGAATACATTTTGAAAGGGCTCCACGTGACACATTCCTCTTATTTTATTCAGAAGCACAGTCCAAGAATAA
>NW_020944845.1:0-3570 GCF_900497805.2 Vombatus ursinus | reverse complement strand
ATGACTCAAGTAATCAGCTGGGATCATCAGCAAGCAGCGCCCCCCCCCCAAAAAAAGAAGAAATAAGTCAGACTACAAAATCTCATTTTGGTGACAAAGAATATCAAAAAATAAAACCAGAAGAAGACAGCAAAGTCAAAGCTCCTACATCCAAAATCTCCAAGAAAAAATATGAATTGGTCCCAGGCCATGAAAGAGCTCAAAAAGGATTTTGAGAAGCAAGTAAGGGAAATAGAGGAAAACCTGAGAGTTATGCAAGAAAATCATGAAAAACAAGTCAACAGTTTCCTAAAAGGAGAGCCAAAAAAATACTGAAGACAATAACACCTTAAAAGTAGCCTAACCCAAATGGCAAAAGAGGTCCAAAAAAGCCAATGAGGAGAAAAATGCCTTTAAAAGCAAATTTGGCCAAATGGAAAAGGAAGTCCAAAAGCTTACTGAAGAAAGTACTTCTTTCAAAATTAGAATTAGAACTAGCAATTGAAAGCTAGTGATTTCATAAGAAATCAAGACAGTGTAAAACAAATTCAAAAGAATGAAAAAATAGAAGACAATATGTAATATCTCATTGGAAAAACAACTAACCTTTAAAATAGATCCAGGAAAGATAATTTTAAAAGTACTGGACTATCTGAAAGCCATCATCAAAAAAAGAGCCTAGGTGGCAGCTAGGTAGCACAGTGGATAGAGCCCTGGCCCTGAAGTCAGGTAGGACCTGAGTTCAAATTCGACTTCAAATCAGACACTTAGCAGCTGTGTGACCCAAGGCAAGTCTCTTAACCCCAATTGCCTTAAGGAAAAAACAAATAAACTAACAAACCAAAATGAGCCAGGACATCATTTTTCAAGAAATTATGAAGGAGAACTGCCCTGATATTTTAGAACCAGAGGGCAAAATAGAAATTGAAAGAATTCACCGATCACCTCCCAAAAGGGGTGCCCAAAGGAAAATTCCTGGGAATATTGTAGCCAAATTCCACAGTTACCAGGTCAAGAAGAAAATGTTGCAAGCAGCCAGAAGAAACAATTCAAGTATTATGGAAACACAATCAGGATAACACAAGATTTAGCAGCTTCTACATTCAGGGACCACAGGGCTTGAAATATAATATTCTGGAGGGCAAAGGAGATAGGATTACAACCCAGAATCACCTAATCAGCAAAAGTCAGCATAATCTTACAGGGGAAAAAATGGACATTCAGTGAAATAGAAGACTTTGACTCATTCTTGTTGAAAAGACCAGAACTGAATAGAAAATTTGACTTTCAGATACAAGACTCAAGAGAAACATGAAGTGGCAAACTGGAAAGAGAAATCATAATTGACTTATTAAGGTTGAACTGTTGACATTTGGCATGGAAAGATAATATTTGTAACTCATGAGTCCTTTGTCAGTATTAGAGTAGTTGGAGGGAAAACTTATATGTATGTATAGATAGGTAGATAAGTAGATAGGTAGATAGGTAGATAGGTAGATAGGTAGATAGGTAGATAGATAGATAGATAGATAGATAGATAGATAGATAGATAGATAGATAGATAGGTAGATAGAAAGATAGAGGGAACAGGGTGAGTTGAAGGTGAAGGGGTGTTATCTGGAGAATCAAAACAAGGGGCGAGAGAGGATTATAAGGAGAGGAGAAAGGGAAAGTTAGAATGAGTAAAATATCTACCATGAAACAGACAACAAAAGGCTTTTACATTGGAAGCGAAATGGGGGAAAGTGAGAGGAAATGATTGAACTTTATTCTCATTGGATTTGGCTTTAGGAAAGAATAACATACACACTCAATGGGGTATAGAAATCTATCTTACCCTATAGAAAAATAGGAATGTGGTAGGGGACAAGAGAGCAGGAGGATGATAGAATGGAGGGAAGATTGGTGGAGGGGGTAATCAGAAGCAAACACTTCTAAGGAGGGACGGGGTCAAAAGAAAGAATAGAAGAAATGGTGGGATAGGATTAAGGGAAATATACTTAGTTTTTCACAACATGACTACTATGGAAGTGTTTTGCATGACTACACATTTATAATCTGTATCAAGTTCCTTGCCTTCTCAATGAGGGTGGGTGGGGAGGGAGGAAGGAAAAAATTTGGAACACAAAGTTTTAAATAGAAAAGTTAAAAAAATTGTTTTCACATGCAACTAGGAAATAAGATATACAGAAAATGGGATGTAGAAATCTATCCTGTCCTACAGGAAAATAGAAGGGGAAGGGGATAAGAAAAGGGGGGGGGATAGAGGGGATGGCAGATTAGGTGAAGGGTATTCAGAATGCATGACATCTTAAGGTGGGGAGAGGGATGAGATGGGGAGACAATTTGGAACTCAAAATCTTTTGGAAATAAATGTTGAAATCTAAAAACAAATAAAGAAATAAAAAAAGAAAGAAATGCAAGGATTTAAGACATCTCCAAAGGTTTCAACATGAAAAATGCTATCTACATCCAAAGAAAGAACTGTGGAGTTTGAATGCAGATGGAAGCATACTATTTGCTATTTTGTTTCTTCTATTGTGTTTTGTTTACTATTTCTGGTGGTTCCTCTTATTGGTTCTAATTCTTACAACATAACTGATGTGTAAATACGTTTAATAGGAATGTGTATGTATAGCCTATATCAGATTGCGTGCTATCTGGGGAAGGAGGGGAGGAGGGAGGGGGAGAAAAAATGAAAACTCAAAAGCTTATGGAAGTGATTGTTGATACATCAAAATAAATTAAGAAAAAAAGAAGAAAGAGAAAAGTAAAGGCAAAATTGTTGGACTATTATTGCAGTTATGTATTGTAATTTCTGATAAAAAAATAAAGCTGAAGATCAGAACTGGTGTATTTAAAGCCTAACACTATTCCAAGAAAGATACAAAATTTCTTTTGATGTTTGTTTGAAGCTCTTCAGTCTCCTCAGAAACTAAATTATAAACCTGTTTTGAAGACCTCACATTCAACAGCTGGGTTAGCAAGATGAAATTTTTTATGTTCTTTGTATGAACAGGTGTCTTATAACAGAAACATTGACTGCTTTCATTTTGATAAATGTACCAACATCTGATATATTTGTTTGCATAATTAATTTTCACAGTTCGAATTTTTTCCCAGTAACCAACAATATCATACAAGTTAGATTTTCATTGCATTTTTAAATGTCTGGATCATGCAAAAAAAAAAAAAAGGGTAGAAAAGAAAGAAAAGAAATTGAAACTGAACGATCAAGAAGTAAAGAAATAAATAAGTAAAATAAAACAAAATGTGGAAAAGACGACCTCTACTGGCATCCTAAATTTGTTAAAGGGGCGAGAAGCCAGAGCCCACTTCTCTGTTTTGTTGGAGGGGAACACTCCCAAATGTGCAATCATGGAGAGGGTTTCTTGCTCAAAATCTTGAAATCCCTGGATCAGCAGTGGGAGATAGCTCTTTTGATAAATCAGGGCCTTAAAGGAGCTCTCTGCTGGTAGGAAATGCAGGTATGACTTTTCGATCTTAAAAGACAAAGAAGAAGAGAATGAGATGAAGTGGCTGGCACTCTGTTCATGCCAATGATGTTGTGGCCCACCATTCTGCCGCCAT
>NW_020944844.1:0-3127 GCF_900497805.2 Vombatus ursinus | reverse complement strand
CCACCTTGGCTCTAGGGCAATGACAAATTGGACAGCTGCAAAGGGCAAACTGGTAGCTAGTCTGACATGGGCACACTCCAGCAGGTGGCTAATGCCGCTCTCCAGGGGAACTTGCATGGTTCTCTTCACCACTGGCCACGATGGGTGCAGTCTTTGAAATCGGAAGTACCTGGGAATGACCACACGTGAGGGCTTTTGATTCTGACAAAGCCAACAGCCTGGATTTGAGGGACGTTCTGCCCCCAAGGTCATGTGGAGTGGCATTTAGAAACTGCATGGCAGCTGGGGGTGTAGCCATGGCTTGGTGGTCCCTTGTACCTCCTGGGGCTTCATTTCGAGAGGACTGGAAGGTTTCAGGTGTGTGGGAAAGGCAGTATTATTAGACAGGGAATTACTGATGGATTAGAGAATGCTGAAAGGGAGGTGGGCTCAGAGCGCAGCCAGGAGCCATGGGGACAGGGCCTTCCCTTATGCTGCTGGTACCAAGTTTCTCCTGCCTGCCCTCATGTGTCCAGAGACCCTACTTCTCCACTCTAGCCATGGCTTCATCCACCTCCTGACCTGGACTTCAGTCACTGTGCTGTGTCTCCTTTGGGACCATCAGCTAATGTGCTTGTGGCTATGCTGAGCAGGAGACTGGCCGGGATCCTGTTGAGATTGGCCCTTGCCTTGCCCTGTGTAGGGCTGGTGTTGAGCTGATGCTGCCCTGTATCCCTGGGGCAGACGTGACATGGCCCAGGTGCCTCTGCGGGGAAACAGGCCATTGGAGACTCATCAGGCTCTTGCTCTGCACTTGGATTCTAGTTCCTTTTGGGACATGTTATCACATGGGCAGGTGTTAAGTTGATTGGGATCGGGTGGGGGGAGGGGCTTATTGGAGTTAAGGCTGGGATGGGAGAGGGAGGGCACATTTTGTGGGCCATCTGGCCAATTGTATTATGTAGATAGAGATGTTTGTATTTATCTAGAGATCTATTTCATGGTTCTTTTACATCAGATAGAAAAGCTAAGGGCTACGTTCCTGGCTGCCTCCCCAGGTCCCCAGGGTGATAATCATTGCAGCTTCAGCTTGGATGTGGGGGGCTGGCCATGAAACACTGATGGCCACAGAGGTATCACTGTCCTTTTCTGCCTTTTACCATCAGGAGGGAAGGCAGCAATTCACACCACAAGGCCGGTCACTGCTTCCAGAAGCAGCAGGGGTGGCCCACTGTTCTGCAGGTTTCAAGTCCAGCAGCAGCAGGTGCAGGGCTGACCCCAGCTACCCCTCAGCCCAATCTGCTCCCTCTGCTTTTGTCAACTCCCCAGGAAGCTACAATCTGCGTAACCCCACGTAGGAACCTACAGATGGCTTAACTCTTCCTCATCACAAAAACTACTATTTAATTCTCTAGTTTGATTTAGCTGTAGACATACTCTAATTTAGACCTATACACAAATAACTCTTCTCTTGCATCTGTCCTTGCTTCTTCTCTACCCCACACAGGGAGGTTGCTATTGAAATCACCTGCTTGAGTAGTGGGGCAAAAGTGTCAGGATTATGGTGGAAACCCTGTGTTTAAAGGGCAGCTGTCCTGCTGAGTGAGGCCTGGGGGGCAGTGCCCTGAGTACCCTGTCCCTCCTCAAAAGGGTTTTGCTTCAGATTTCCCCTTCTCCCAGTCTGCCCTCCCTTTTGTCACCCCCCCTTCTGTTATCCTCTTTCCCTTCTATTTTCCTATAGGGTAAGATAGATTCCTGTGCCCCATTGCTTGTGTGTCTTATATCCCAGTTACATGTAAAAACAATTTTTCACATTGATTTTTAAAACTTTGAGTTTCAAGTTTTCTCCTTTCCTTCACTTTCCCCCCACCCTCATTGAGAAGGGAAGCAATTCAATACAGTTTATACTTCTGTATTCATGTAAAACACTTCCATAATAGTCATGATGTGAAGGACTATATTTCCCTCCATCCTAGTCTACCTCCCCCTCATTTATTCGATTTTCTCCTTTCACCCTGCCCCTCCCCCGATCTGCACTCCCTTCTATCACCCTCCCCTTTATCCCCTTACCCCCTACTTTCTTGTAGGGGAAGATAGATTTCCATACCCAACTGAGTGTGTCATTATTTCCTCCTTATGCCAATCCCAATGAGAGTAAAGTTCACGAATTCCTTCTCATCTCCCCCCTCTTCCCCTCCACTGTAAAAGCATTTTCTTGCCTCTTTTAGAGGAGACAATTTATCCCATTCTGCCTCTCCCTTTCTCCTTCTCCCAGTACATTCCTCTCTCACCCCTTCATTTTATATTTGAATGTCATCCCTTCACATTGAACTCACCCTATGCTCTCTCATGAGAAAGGTCTCTTGGATTACAAATATCAACTTTCCATCTTTCCATTTCAAGAAATGAATGGATTGTGTACAGGTTCTTGGCTCTTCTGTCTTCCCACCTCAGGCTTCTTTTCCTTTTTGTTTAACTGAATTTTATTGTAGACTCAAACACCAAGACACAAATACAGAATAGAGAAAAGAAGAAAAAATATCATAAACTTGCAGTCCTTTATATTCTCAGCTGCTAGGTCCTGTGTGATTGTGGAACCATCTCTTTAAAATTATTTTTCTCTTGTTGCTTGTCATATTTTTTCCTTGAGCTGGGTGTTTCAAAATGTGTCTGTAATATTCCTATGAGTTTTCCTCAAAAGATTTCTTTTAAATAGTGATCAGTGGGTTTTATTTTTTCTATTTCTAAACCCCCTCCTTGTTCTCATGCTTTAGGACACTTTTCTTTAAAAATTTCTTGTATTATTTTATCAAGATTATTTTTTATCATAGCTCTCAGGTAATCCAATTATTTTTATATTTTTTCTCTTTGATCTTTCCTGTAGGTCTGTGGATTCTCTTGTAAGATAGTTCACTTTCTCTTCTACTTTTTTTTTTCCTTATCCATCTTTGGTTTAATTATTTCTTGATCTCTTATAATTTCAATGGATTCCGCTTGCCCAAAAAGTTCTGATTTTCAAGGTGTCATTTTCTTCCTTAAGATTCTGGATCTCCTCTTCTAATTGGTTGACTTTCCTTTCACTTTCTTCTTCTTTTCCCTGGATTCTTCTTCTTTTGTCTCGTTTAGTGTTTCCTCCATCTCTTTCCTT
>NW_020944843.1:0-4234 GCF_900497805.2 Vombatus ursinus | reverse complement strand
TCGGAAATGCGCCCTGGCCTGGGCAATTCGATTTGGGAGTTGTTTGTGGGAGAGGGAGATGAAGCCGGGGGCAAACAGCCTGGCCCTGAGGGACTCCCCTCAGTCATGGACACCGCTATTTCTGGGGATTTTGGGGGCAGAGCTTAGGGGAAGGAACAGAGGTGCCTGCGCCCAGGGGCAAGTCTTAGCGTGCAGATGAGCCCTGGCAAAGAGGGTGGGCAGTGAAGAGGAGGTGCAGACACTGTTCCTTGGCACAGAGGAAGGCACGGAGCTCCAGACCCTCCACCTCTCTAACACCTTTTCTTCCGGCCACACTGTGCCAGGGCTTGGCTCTCTTGAGCACCTGCTGAGACCGCGGCTCCCGTCTAGCGACAGCACCGTCCTCGTCCGCGTCCTCGTCCGCGTCCTTTGGTGCCTACCGGAGTAACGCCTGAGGAATGTTGGGCGCGCGCTAGACGGAGTGCGAGGACAAAGTGGGCGCGAGCTCGGGCTAGGGACAGCCAGGCTTTCATTCTGGGAAGATCTCCCTTGGCCTGGGTCTGCCCCAGTTGAGAGGGTTTCCTAGAGAGCAGCTGGGCTCTGGCATTGGGAGGAAGAGACCGGCCAAAACATGGCTTAAAGTGGGTAATGAGCCCCATTCAAGCCAGGCAGAAGAGGAATATGGGGCCAGGGGACTGTGAGGGTCAACGCTGTGCATGGGACTGAGGCCAAACTTCCCTCCCACCAAACAAATGCAGGTACACATACCCACACACCCACACCCACACACACACACACAGACACAGGGATAGACTAACAGCACTAGGAAAAGCAACCTGACTTTGTCCCAGAGGGAGGTGCAAAGGCACGCCATGCCTTGCCATGGAGAAGCTAGCGCTGACCTTTGAAACTAGATTTTGAGGTTGTTTACAAGGGAAGAATATGAAGCAGGGGGGCAAACAGGCCAGGCACCGAAGGACTCAATTCAGTTAAGGGACAGGCCGATCTCTGAGCATTTGGGGTAGAGGGGTTAGGGGATGGAGTAGAGACACCTGTGACTGGGGGACTCTGGCGGGCAGGCAGATGTACCACAGCACGGAGGGTTGCCAGACAAGCAGAGCAACAGACACTATGGCCTGGCATAGAGGAGGGCACTGTGCCTGCTCCCAGTTCTACAGATCCTTCACCTCCCTAAAATCTATCCTGGACTGGCCCTGGCCTGGTGGGGCAAATGCAGGTACCAAAGGAGACAGCAAAGTCCTTCCCCAGACTGCTGGGTCCACATCTGCAGCATTCTGGAGAACTCCCTGCTTCCCCCTTTCACTCTGGCTTAGAGGTGAGGCCTTCTTCTTGCTTGGGATCATGTTTATGAACTCCCCTGTGGGCTAGGGACCATCCTCCCCCTGTGGGTGGAGCAGTTGCTCCCACTGCCCTCTAGACCCAGCAGCCCTTCCATCCTGCCCATCCTGCCCCCATTGTGGCTGCTACTGGAGATGACTTGGAGCTTAGTCCAAGGGTGGGGATGTCCACAGCACCATGAACCTCTGGCTGCTGAGGGAGGGAGTGTAAATGGCCTCCAATATTCAGGAGGGTTGCCTGTTCCTCAGAGATGCCCAGAGGGTCAAGGCCAACTAATTTTTTTTTATTATTATTTTGATTTTAATTTGCTAATATTTATTTTAAAACTTTGAGTTTCAAAGTCTCTCCCTTTCTCCCTCCCCATCACCACCCCGTCCCTGAGAAGGCAAGCAATTCCCTATTTGGGTTGGAAGGCAACTAGATGTGATCCTGAGATTACAAAGCTCCTGCTTGTTAGAATGGCCGGCACCTGACCCATGAAAGGTAAAGACTGTGTTATATCCACTTGCCACCATTGCCTCTCAGGATTTCATCTCAAATATATCCCTTCATTCTGAAGCTGGAATTCAAGAGTCTCCCCCAAAGATCTTTGTTGGTTTATTTTTCAGATTAGTGGTATGGTAACATGACAAACACATTCTTGACACTGGTAAAAATTACATTTGACCTGTGTGTCAACACAACTTATTTTAACCTTCCTCAGTACTCATTTCTTGATTTGCAAATATGTATGTATATGTGTGCATGCATGTATACGTGTGTGCCATGTACACATATGTATACATGTGTGTATGTATATGTGCGCGCATATATGTGTGTGTGTCCATGTGTGTGTCCGTGTGTGTGTGTGTGTGTGTGTGTGTATTTGATGTTTCTCTGATCTCTGACATTCCACCCACTTTGGATGCAAATATCATTGGCTCAGATTCTATCGTTTCTCTATAATAATAATCTGGCTAAATAGGGAAATTCTTAGTTAAATAAACAATTTCTTTACTCTTTGAATTATTATTGATATTGAAATAAGCCAGATAAAGTGTATATACCAAGAAACCTGACCCACACATATAAAACATACACACACATGAATGCAGGGCCATCATTGATACCCTAAAATTTGGGGGCTGAAAGCTACTACCTGTTACCCTATATGTAGTAAGATAGAGCCGAGGCTCTCTCAGAATGTCCGGTATCATGACTGTTGAAAGGCAAAAGTCATTCTGTTATATGGTTGTCAGATTGGGCTGAGGGGCAGCTGGGGTCAGCCCAGAACTTGCTGCTGCTGGCCCTTGAAACCTGCAGAAGAGTGGGTCGCCCCTGCTGCCTTCTGGAGGCAGTGACCAGCCCTGTGGTATGAACTGCTGCCTTCCCCCCTGATGGTAAGAGGCAGAAAGGACAGCGATACCTCTGTGGCCATCAGTATTTCATGGCCAGCCCCCCACGTCCAAGCTGAAGCTGCAGTGACTATCACCCTGGGGACCTGGGGAGGCACCCAAGAATGTAGCCCTTAGCTTTTCTATCTGATGTAAAAGAACCATGAAATAGATCTCTAGATAAATACAAACATCTTTATCTACATAATACAATGGCCAGGAGGCCCCAAAAATGTGCCCTCCCTCTCCCATCCCAGCCTTAACTCCAATAAGCCCCTCCCCCCACCCTATCCCAATCAACTTAACACCTGCCCATGTGATAACATGTCCCAAAAGGAACTAGAATCCAAGTGCAGAGCAAGAGTCTGATGAGTCTCCAATGGCCTGTTTCCCCGCAGAGGCACCTGGGCCATGTCACGTCTGCCCCAGGGATACAGGGCAGCATCAGCTCAACAGCAGCCCTAGACAGGGCAAGGCAAGGGCCAATATCAACAGGATCCCGGCCAGTCTCCTGCTCAGCATAGCCACAAGCACATTCGCTGATGGTCCCACAGGAGACAGCGCAAATCCAGGCTGCTGGTCTTGTCAGAATCAAAAGCCAAGACAAGTGTGGTCATTCCCAGTTACTTCCCATTTCAAAGACGGCACCCATCATGGCCGGTGGTGAAGAGAATCATGCAAGTTCCCCTGGAGAGTGGCATTAGCCACCTACTGGAGCATGCCCATGTCAGACTGGCTACCAGTGTGCCCTTTGCAGCTGCCCAATTTGTCATTGCCCTAGAGCCAAGTTGGTGTAAGCTGTGTTTCTGTGGGACTGCTGCTGAGCATAGCAAGGTCTTCATTAGTCCCTACCACACCCCCAACACATGATAGAAAACTATTTCTACACCTCTTGGAGGTGGGCAGGGCCTGGCAGGAAGCTGGGCAACCTGACCCTGCAGATGATGGGGATTGAAAGAGAAATCGCTCAGCTGGTGGTCTAGTCCATATCAGAGAGGCCTGGGTGGGACAAGATGGCTCCACGGAGGTGGGCTCCCACCTTCCAGATGTCTCTCTCCCAGATGTCTCAGCGGCCAGAAGGGAATGAGCCTGGGGGAGGGAGGAGGAGGTGGGGGAGCTGCTTGCTGGTGGTGGAAGGAGGAAAGGGTGAAGGGATCCCGGAGGGAGGTGCTAATTGGCAGGCTTGCCATGGACCCGGAAACGGTAAATGCAGGTATAGTCCGGGTGACCCCAGTTACTCAATACTCGAAGCTCTACCAGTTGGTATGGAGCTGTGCCGTTGCCCTGTGGGAAGAGGAGAGTGGAGTCAGGAAGGCCCAAGATCCCTTGGTGGACTCCCACAGCCCTTCTGCCCCAGGCTTCCATCAAAGACCAGTGGCTGAATTCAGCCCCAAGCTTATCCCTCAGCTTCCTATCAGAACCATTGGGACCTGGCTTCCACTGCAGCCACTTGCCAAGCCACCGCGTCCCAGTGGCTGGTGATCCAGCCCTGGAGATCACCAACACGCCTGCATCCCTGCTGT
>NW_020944842.1:0-3423 GCF_900497805.2 Vombatus ursinus | reverse complement strand
AGTTTCCAAGCTGAGACAAAAGGAAAACTGAATAAAAATTCAAAAAAAGAAAATTACATATTGAAAAATATTATATGTGAAGGGAAATAAAACATAAATTTCCCTTCTGAAAAATATTTCTGCAGACTGCCTAGAAATCATGGAAAAATGGCAAAAGACTCCAATATGGTTCAAAAGGAATAAAACACAGAAGAGGATATCAGGAATGGGATTAAGTTAGAAATCACAGATCTCAAAGTAGAATTAAAGATAAGTGACAGGAAACATAGAAATAACTAAAGATAAGGGTATAAAAAAGAAAAAAAACAATTAAGAACTTCAAAGAAAGGCTCACAGATATGGAAATTAAGATATAAAAGTTAAAGAAAATTGAGTAGAAAAGAAGTGAAAGGAAGTTAATGTTAAAATAATACTATACAAGTCAAAGCAACTGTCCTTGAAGACAGGATGTACAGAAATTTTTAGAGATCAAAAGTCTCCCAAAAGAACATGAATTTTTTTTTAAATACCATACTACAGGAAATAACATAAGAAAATTGTCCAAAACTTTTGAATACAGATAATGAAATAATGATTTGTTGAAACTACAGATCACTACCAGAGAGTAACCTACCAAGAGAAAATGGTTAATCACAGTGCACTTCCTTGACAGATTACATCGTGATAGAAACAATGGCATTATTTGTTTTTAGTATGTGGACTTTCCAACATTCTGTATTGAGGGACAAACTCTAAGGTATGGTATATAATGGTTAAACTGCACAATTTCACTAACAAGAGAAAAGACTTCAGCTATGAAGGAATGCCCAATGAAATAATGCAGACATATTCACCATTCACTAGAAGTCACAAAAGTGGTATAGAATATTTGAAAAAGCAATAGGACTCAAGTAGCAACCCAAATTAAAACATCCTGCAAAGTTCAAACTTAATCATGAAGGAAAAACAATAGTTCTTCAAAAAAGCAGAGGCATTTGTAGCATACACACACACACACACACTTTTGCTCAGTAATTATACTTGATCAACAGGATCAACTCACTAGTACTTATAGTCTATGACAAGAAAGGAACAAAAAGAAAAGAGATTGGGTGAGTGGTAAAACAAAGCCCAAAGAGTGGCTGTTATGAGAAGAAAAAATTATAGTTACTAGTTACTTAAGGTAATCTTAAAGAATCAGGAGGACCTAAGAAGGGAAAGCTGAACTATTATTCCATGAACTAAATTCCATGCCCCTCTGTGCTAGGGATGCATGCCAGAGAATAGAGTTCAAAGATAGGCTGATCTGATTTTAGGAGTGAGGAAAAATCACAATAAAGGCAAGTAATAAGACCAAGCCTTAGGATTCAGGATATATAGTCATACTTTCTATAAGATAAGGCTTCCTTGACAAACTGATACTTTTAAGAGTAAGGAATAGCTAAAAAGATATAGCTTCCTTGACAAACTGATACTTTTAAGAGTAAGGAATAGCTGAAATTTCCAGAAGCAAACAGGCTCACCATAACTCCACAGGTAAAGAATACTGCACGTGCTTTAAGAAGTAGAAGGCAATTTACTTTGCCCTCTTCTTTGTTTCTATCCCCTTCTGTCACGGGATAGAAACAAAGAAGAGGGCAAAATAAACTGTAAGTAAAGTAAAAACCTAGGGGTTATCATTATCATTATTATTATATGATGGTGACGGTGATGGTGATGATGATGACGATAACAACTAGAGGAAGGGGAATGATTCTGAACCACACACCAATCTGGATAGGAAAAGAGAAGAGAGATCAGGTAGGAACAGAATGTTCACTGTGCTGCTGTAATGACCCAATAGAGATTAGATAATAAAAAGATGTAATGAACCCAGTTAATGCAGTTTCATGATTTCCTCCAGCTGCTCCCAGGGGCATATAAATAGGAGAAAATGAGTCAAATGGAGAGATTAATCCTGGGTCAGAATTCAGCAAGGTGTGATCAGTAATAGGACAATGGATGAAGGAATTTTAGAGGCTAGTGTAAAGTTGAACAGATTCTCTAAGTGGTCGACAGGAGAGCACTGCTTTCCCTACAGGAAGGCAGGAGTGATGGCAGGGGAAGGAATAGAGGGGTAAAAGGAAGAAAGGTCACAGTTAGGACAAAGAACAAGGGAAAAATAGAATGATAAAAGGTTATGATCAGATAAAGGAATTCTAGAGTTTGTGAACATGAAAGTAGAGCCTTTGTGAGTGATGGCAAGATAAGGTATGGTCATTTTTGTGTGTTATACACATACACTGTGTATGACAGAAGTGAGATAGAGTGGAGGAGTTTGGTCATGGACTCATGATTAAGTGGACCCCTACTCTTGCCCTAAGCAGGGATGGGAGAGTGATGCCCAAAGAGGAGTTGTGTAATAATGAGAGCTGCACATAATATGGAGGAAGACTTCAAAAGGTGAGAGTCAAAGATGAATGTTTGAATGTCAGACTGAATATCTCTCTAGATCCAGAAACCAGTTCTTCCCTCAAGCTTTTAGTGTCCACATCTCCACTAAGAATGGACTTCCCTGGTTGAACTGTTCTTTCTTTGGGTGAAGTGAAATTTCATCTCCCTCCCAAAGAGCTCATTTACCCTGAGGTGTTCTTTTGTTGGCTTCAATCTGTTTAACTTCCCCAACTTCTTTTTATTGTTTACTTGGATAAATCGACTTGTTCACAATTCAAGACTTATGTGTGTCTATATGTATACACGTGTGTGTGTGTGTACGTGTGTGCATGTGTGTGCGTGTATCAAGTCTTTGGTAGGAGTGAGCTAAGCTGGTAAAGAGTAAACTAAATGTTGCTTTCCCCTTTAGAGTGACCAGCTAAAGTGTGTTTTATTCTGAACCCCTAAAAAAAAAACAATGTATGTAACTCCCTAGAGATATTTGAGATGGGGTAGACACAGTTCTACCCTGATATCCCCCTGGAGAGGAAAGTGAATATTTGAGTGTTTAGACCCCCATCTTGCTCCCCACAAAGGCAGAAATTATAATCTTCTTGGAGATGGAGGCCAGTTCCCTAAACAAGATCTCTATCCATTCCACAAATGAGCTAGCAGTATGTATGTTAGATGATTATCTACCTATAGTACATGAGGAACTGAAAAGTTAAGACATGTGAGGGAACATTAAATATCTATGTTGAAGTCCTTAGGATGAGAGCAGCCATTGAGATAGAAGGACTGGACAAATTCATTAAGAAATGAAGGAGAATATTCTGGAGGCCACCAGGATCTGCACAGGTGATACATTCTTATGGTGTGAGCCCTTAAAGAAGAGGCTGCTGAGCTGGTGGTAGTAGAGGGTGAATCTGAATATGGCAGTGGTGAACAAAAACCACTGCAATTCCCTTATCATGGTCAGTGCTCAGTGACTGGGGCCAGGGATGAGAGAAAATATAGCCAGTACAATAGTGT
>NW_020944841.1:0-3015 GCF_900497805.2 Vombatus ursinus | reverse complement strand
TCCTCTGTAAAATGGGACAATAATCTCTGTTGTGCCTACTTGCACAGGATTTCATAGATTATCTAGTCTAATCAATACCCTCACAGACATCTCTCTTTACAACACTGCAGACAAGTAGATATCGAGCCTCCTTTTGAAGACCTCCATTGATGCGGGACTCGTTAACTATAAGGTGACCAATGCTTCTTTGAGATAGTTCCAGTTTCCAGAAGGCTTGTCTTTCCATCTAGCCTATATCTGCCTCTCTATGACTTCTCCCCATTGACCCTGGGAGCCAAAGAAAGCGAGTCCAATCCATCTTCTCACCTGACAAGCCTTCAGATAATTGAAGACAGGGATCCCATGCCCAGCAAGCTTTCCCTTCCTCAGTTCTTTCAGCCATTCCTCATTTGGCCTGGTCTCTACCTCCCTCACCATCTTGCTTATCCTCCTCTGAACTCATGGGAAGGATCAAGGGAGATCAGGTGAAGGCACTTCAGAAAGGACAAAGAAAATAATGTTACTTTGTTTTCAAAGGGCCAATGAAAACAAGGCAAAAACCAGGCTGGGTTGTGAAATGAAGCCTTTATTTACACATAAAGGGAACAAAGGGTATCAGCATTTACCCAGCACTAACTATGTGCTAGTACTTTACAGATGGTTATCTTCCTGGATTGTCACAACAACCTTGGGAGGTAAGTGCTCATATTATCTCTCTTTTACATTAGAGGAAACTGAGACAAACAGAGGATGAGTGACTTGTCCAGGATTGCCCAGTTAGGAAGTGTCTGAGTCCTTATTTGAGCTCAGGTCTTTGTAACATCAGGACCAGTGCTACCTATTGTTTACTCTTGGAAGGAGATGAAGGCTTCTCTTTAAGAACTTCAGAAACACCCTTTTTAATGGCCTCCTTTACAATTTTTTTGGCGATCTTTTTCAGTATGTCAGGGACCCTTCTTTTGGCTCTGACAGGCTGCAGGATAAAGAATAGAGAAGTTAATATTTAGGTAATAGTGGCAATAACTCCCATTTCCCTAGTTTGACAAACCTAGTGAGGTAGTTAGTACAAATATTATTGTCCCTATTTCCCAGATGAGGAAACTGACTCAGAGGAGGAAGAGACCTGTTTAGAGTCACATAGCTAATAAGTATCTAAAGTAGGACTTGAACCCAGGTCTTTTGACTCCCAGGCCAATGTTCTTTGTGATACATTCTCCTGCCTTTCTGTGGAAATTACACTTTGGTGAGACTGTAGTTGGAGTTAGGAATTTGCAGTATTGGAACCTCTAAGAATTCCGCCTTTCCTAGGATAGCGTGCTCACTGTCTCTCTCTCTGTCTCATATTATTTTTTTCCCTCAATTTGTTTAACATTTGTTTTTAAAAATTTTTTAAATGTAAAATTCTCTCCCTACCTTCCTGTTCTACCCCCTCCTTGAGAAGGCAAGCAATTTGATGTAGATTATACATGTGAAATATTGCAAAACTTATTTCTATATTAGCCCTGTTGCAAAAGAAAAACAGACAAAAAAAACCACCCAAGAAAAATAAAGCAAAAAACAAATGTTTGATCTGCATTCAGACTCCATCAATTCTTTCTCTGGAGGTGGATAACATGTTTCAACATAAATCCTTCAGAACTGTTTGAGTAATTGTATTGATAAGAATTGCTACATCATTCACAGTTGATCATCCTGCAATATTTCTGTCACTGTGTACAATAATCTCCTGGTTGTGTTCACGTCACTTTTCATCAGTTCATATAAGTCTTCCCAGGTTTTTCTGAAACCATCTTGCTCATCATCCTTATATCACAATAGTATTCCATTACATTCATATACCACAACTTGTTCAGCCATTCCCCAAATGATGGGCATCCCCTCAATTTCTAAATCTTTGCCACCACAAAAAGAGCTGTTTTAGGGACTCTTTTATCCCTTTGTAATGTACTTATATAATCTTGTGGTTTTGTCCCCCTTCCAAAGTGAAAGCTCCATGAGACCAGGGACTGTGTCTAATCTACACTTTCTAATTCCAGTGCCTTGCACTGCATTCCATATGCAGCAGGTGTTTAACAAATGTTTGTTATACTGGGTTGTACTCTATACTTCAAGACAGTTCAAATTTTACTTCTTCCCTAAACATTCCAGCCCACACCTCAGTTTTCCTTCTTTGGACTCCTGTCTATTTTATCTGTAGCACTCATCCAGCCCTTCCTCTATCCTGGTTACTTACTACTTAAGAGATCTGGTGCAAGAAATTATTTGGTTCAACCTCTTCATTTGACAGATGAGGAAACTGAGGGCCCAGAAAAAATTAAATGACTTGCCCAAAGTAATCCAGACACTCGGTGGCAGAGGTGGGAATCAAAGCCAGGTCTTTGGACTCTAAATCCAGTGTTCTTGTCACCCCAAAACACACTTGTTAATTGATTAATTCTAGCTACTGGTCTGAGCATTTTCCAATTGACCCTTCCCTATTTGGCTTCTCTGCCTGATGCTCTAGGACCAGGAATGACATCAGGGACCACTTACCGTCCGACTTGCCAGGGGCACACACTTGACCCACACATTAGCTTCCTTCTCATCGATGTCTGTGATTATTCCCTGACAATATTTCTCCCTCTATAGTCGGAGAGAGAGAGAAAAAGAGGAGAGAAAGGTCTGTATGGAAGCCTTAGGCCTTAACCACATGGGAACAATAAGAAATACACAATTCACATATGCTCCATTTCCTTTTCCCATTCTTCCCCCAACCCCAGTCATAGGTCCAAGCTCTGTTCTCTGCCATGCTTAGGGCATTAGGATGAGTTGGTGTTGGAATGGACCTCAGAGTTCATCTAGCCCAGTGGTGTCAGACTGAAACAGAAATGGGGATCACTAAGCCATACATAAGGATCCTTATGGGCTACTGACCTAGTTATAAAATGTAACTACCTACTCTTCATTGTATTTTATTTATTTTGTTAAATATTTCCAAGTTACATTTTGATCTGCTTCAGAACTTTCAAGGGTCTTATTACTGATATATTTGATGAT
>NW_020944840.1:0-12785 GCF_900497805.2 Vombatus ursinus | reverse complement strand
TGGCATGCTGCATTGGAGGGTCACATCTCCCCCTGGGGCCACCACAGGAGCTGAAAGGACTTGGAGGTGGGGCTTAGAGAGAGATCCTAGGAGAGAAAGATCACTGGGCTAGGAGTCAGGATCTGGGTTCCAGTCCCAACTTTGCCCAGAATGAACTGAGTGACCTTGTACAAGTCCTCTACCCTTTCCATGACTCAGATTCCTCACTTATTAAATGACAAGACTGGTTACTCAGGTCCCTTCTACTTTTAACAGTGTTAGAAGGATCTTCTTAAAAGATGTACCCCAACTCTCTCTTACCTGAATCTGAGGACTCAGAGGACAAACCCCTTGGAGGGTTCCCTCCCACCCAACCTGGACCATGGAGAAGCTCCAGACAGTCTCAGCTGAGCCTAAATGCAATGCTGGGAGAGTCCGGGCTCCTGGGGTCAGATCCCTAGCTTTACTAACGTTTGTTTCTTGTTCTGTCACATGATGAGATGGACTCTATCACTTCCCAGATTCCTCCCAGCTCCGTTCCCCTGGGATTCTATCCCTGACCCTAAGCTCTGTCCTCATCCTCAATCTCATCTACCAGAGCCTTGCAGATTTCCCAGCTTTGAGCAGCCAGTGTGGACACTATCACTAGGTCTCTGTGCCCTGATGGAATTTAGTAGATCTGATTCCAAACCCAGTCACTCCAAGAAAAAATCTGTAACTAGGGCAAGGTGATCAGGGCTTAGCCCAAGGGCACCAGAATTGGAGAGAGCATTAAAATCACTAGCACTTTTTCAGCCACTAGAAACAATGACACTTAACACAAAGTTAGCCAATAAAAAAAGAGGAAATGGGAAGCTACCAGATGGCCCCTATGCCTACTTCATAGCCCCATAGGGAAATGAAATCCTGCCTGACCTGCTTGGCTCTCCCCTCCTGCTCCCCTGACCCAGGATGGCACCTCCCAAGTGATAGACAAGAGTGACTGTCTTCTTCTGAGTCTCCATATGCCAGTGCCTGGAGCTCACTATCTGCTTTAAAAGTTGATTTGGGGGCAGCTAGGTGGCACAGTGGACAGAGCACTGGCCCTGGAGTCGGGAGGACCTGAGTTCAAATCCAGGCTCAGACATTTGACACTTACTAGCTGTGTAACCCTAGGCAAGTCACTTAACCCCAATTGTCTCACCCAAAAAATAAAAGTTGATTTGAGGACATAAATGATGGCTCCTGCTTCATGTGCCAAGATGGCAAATTATGACTGTTCTCAGGTCTCCATTCCCCCTAAGGTCAACAGCAGCCTCGGGGCTTCACTATGTTAGGATGCCCTCTTCAAGGCAGCCTTCCCTGTAATGGAAGCTTTCTATCCTACCATCATCCTGCATATGTACTCACAGATGCTAGGCAGAATGAAGCTCCCTTTTCTGTTGGCCTCAGGCTCAGAGGGAGCTTCAGGTCACCATGATTAGCATACAGAACTTCCCCTCTTTGAGGGAAGACTGCATCAGAACCAGACCTCAGCCACCACAGGACTGAGGTGAACTTAGTGGAGGGGCTTAGAGGAGCCTAAAAGAAAAGATGGTAGCAGATGGTACAGAGAGATGCCCTAAGTCCCCATTGCTCTCTGACCAGGTTGTGAGATGATGGATTTTCACCCCATTCACTAACTCAGTGCTCTCCAACCGAAATGCTTCTTGACTGCCTTTTTGGTTGGTTATCTTTTCAGTAAAAAAATGTTTTGAGCACACGCCCCTAATAGATGCAAATTGATTTACTTATAAATGGCATTCATGTACAGTTTTACTAACATATCATGTGCACGGCAGAAGATACTTAGAAAGGGAAATATTTTATGACATGAGATGATAAAATAACCACTTTTTAATTTTTAAATAATATTTTATTTTTCCCCAATTATGTAAAAACAATTTTTAATATTTGGGATATTTTTAAGTTTTGAGTTCCAAATTCTACCCTTCCTTCCCTCCCATTTGCCGTCCTTGAGTTGGGAAGCAATCTGATATAGAGTAAACACTATTTCGAAATATTCTTTTCTTTAATGAAACAAAAATATATTTGCCTTCCTGAGACTCCCGAATCCGAGGACTCTTTGAATTTCCAATCATTGTTTTTCCCAGAACAAGTGAACAAACCAGGATCTTGAGAGATAGACCTTTCCTGGCCGTAATGGCTACTTTGACCATCCAAGACACAAGGAGTTTCTGCATGTTGACCATCAACAGGTGTTTCCTTACTCAGACTACATGACTTCTCAGGAGGGAGAGTTCACTCATGATCCATCCTGGAAACTAGAAGCCTAAACTCTGACCTGGCTGGCCAGGAGGCCTGGACCTTGTTTGTTACTACAACATTGCAGATTGGGAGGAAAGGTAAATGTATACAGCACTATCTCAAGGTACGTTACCACTCATGAAATGGTGGGGGGAGGCTCTGAAGGTGATTAATGCTTTACATTACAAGAAATTAAGGAGCATTTTTCAGCAGTTCTAAGAAGTACTTCTGGTCATCCTTTTGGGGAATACTCTAGATATGAGGCAGAAAAAAGCTCATGTTTTAGAAATGTATCTTGAAAGTCTACTCTGGTGTGGGAGAAGACTGAATGTGGAAAAAATAAAATCCTCTCTACTGAGCCAGATGTTTGCATGACTTGAGAGACAAATCCTATTTGTTGGAGAGATGTATATCCTGAGCACATGGGATGAGAGATGGCAGTACACTGGATAGAATGGATAGATCAAATTCAGCCTCAGACACTCACTAGCTGTACAACCCTGTGAGCAAGTCACTTAACCTATCTTTGTCTCAGTTTACTCATTCATAAAATGGAAGCAAGAATAGTAACTACCTCCCAGAATTGCTTTAAGAATAAAATGAGATGGGGTAGCTAGGTGGCACAATGGATAGAGCACTGGCCCTGAAGTCAGGAGGTCCTGAGTTCAAATCCAGCCTCAGACCAAACACTTGACACTTACTAGCTGTTTGACCCTGGGCAAGTCACTTAACCCCAATTGCCTAAAAACAAACAGACAAAAAAAAAGAATAAAATAAGATCATATTTTTGAAGTGTTGTTCTGAAGGGTTGAGCCAAGATGGCAGAATAGAGGGAGCATCACAGCACAGTTCTCCCAACATTCCCCTCCAAACAAGTTTAAAATAATGCCTCAGATTGGATTCTTGAGTTCCATAGCCAATAAAAGGTCAGGATGAGACATTTTCCAGCTCAAGACAACTTAAAACAGAAGGAGAGGTCTGTGACAGTGGGGTGGGGACTGGCTGGGAGCGCACCATGGCAACACTAGTGGTGGGCCTTGGGGATTGCTGTGATGACAATAGCAATGCTTCAGGAGTTCTCAGCTCAGAGATAGAACGTGAATTGGACAACTGGTCAGAAAGATATCACATCAGACCCCTGTGCTAGCACTGGGCACAGGACCTGGCGATGTTTGGCAACTCCATTGCCAATATCCAGTCCCAGGTCATACTTCGAGGAGAGAGAGGACCACTGGCACTAGAACTTGAAGTGGCAAGGGAGCAAAGACTCTTCCTGAGTAAAGACCAGACCACAGATCAGGAAAGGAATCACCACACCTTTTGCTAAAAAGCACTATAGACAATGAAGTAATATCAATACTAAATATATATATATATATGCACTAAATGGCAGAGCATCCAAATTCATAAAGAAAAGTTAAATGAATTATAGGAGGAAACAGACAGTAAAAATATGTTATGGGGGAACCTCAACTCTCGCCTGTGAGAATTAGACAAATTTAGGCATAAAATAAAGCATAAAGAAGTTAGAGATAAGTAGTTGTGATATACACCTCTGGAGAAAAATTAAATGGAAATAGAAAGGAGTATACTTTTTTCTCAGGTGCACATGTCATTTTCACAAAAATGGATGATGTATTAGGGCATAAAAACCTCATGCACAAATGCAAACAAGCAAAAAAATTAAATGAATTCCTTTCAGACCACAACGCGATGAAAAATACATTCAAAAAAGGGACTTGGAAGCGTACATTGAGAATTAATTAGAAACTAAATAAATTTATCCTAACGAATAAGTGGGCCAAAGGACAAATCATAGAAATAATCAATAATTTCATTAAAGATAGGGACAATAATGAGACAACATACCAACATTTGTGGGATGCAACCAAAGCATCACCTCACACAAAATTTTTATCTCCAAATATCTACATCAGTAAAAAGAGGAGGAATAGATCAACCAGTTGGGCATAAACAAAAGTGAGAAAAACAGTAGTGTTAGTAACCCCAATTAAACATCAAAATTGAAATCCTGAAAATCAAAGTACAGATTCATAAAACCCAATTTTTTAAAAAATTAACAAATAAATAAAACCAGGAACTGGTTTATTAAAAAAAAAATTACATAAACCATGAGTTATTTTGATTTTTAAAAAGAAAGAAGACAACCAAATGGCCAGTATCAAAAATGAAAAAGGTAATTTAATCACCAATGAAGAGGAAATTAAAGCAATTATTAAAGCTAATTTGTACTATTATACGTCTATAGAACTGACAATATAATTGAAATGAATGAGATATTTACAAAATATAAATTGACCAAATTAACAAAAGAGGAAATGGAATACTTAAATAACCATATCTTAGGAAAGGATATTGAGCAAGCCATCAATGAGCTCCCTAAGAAAAATCCCCAGGACCAGATGAAATCATAAGTGAAATCTATCAAACATTTAAGGATAATTCATTCTAATACAACATAAGGTATTTGAAAAATAGGTAAAGAAAAAGTCCTACTAAATTTTTTCTATGACACAAATATAGTTGTGTTGCCTAAACCAGGGAGAGCAAAAACAGAGAAAGAAAACTGTAGACAAAGTTCCCTAATGAATGAATGTAGAGGCAAAAATTTTAAATAAAATACTAGCAAGGAGATTTCTGCTATGTATAACAAAGAAAATACACTATGACCAAACAGGATTTATATTAGAAATGTAAAGCTGGTTTAATACTAGGAAAACTAATTGTACGTATAGATCCTTTTTGACCTATAATTGGCCATACTGAAAATGTAATTTACTGTATCAATGAAAAAGGCAACAAAAATCATATGATTATGTCAATAGATGCATAAAAAGTCTTTGACAAAATACAACTATTCCTATGAAAAATGTTAGAAAGCAGAGAGACACATGGAGCCTTTCTTAAAATAAACATTCTCCATCCAGTAGATCACAGCAAAATGTGGCTGCCCAGAGAAATTCATCAGTATTGTACACCAGTTTCATGATGGCATGTTAGCACAGGTTCTGGATAATTCACAAGGTTCTCATGCCTTCCCAGTCATCAATGCAATGATGCAGGGCTGTGTGCTTGCTCCCATGCTTTCTGGCATGATGCTTTCAGTGATGTTGTCAGATGCCTTCAACAAGGACAAAAGTGACATCAAGGTCAACTGCCACATTGATGGTAAATTATTTAACTTGAAAAGGCTACAAGGCAAGACTAAAGTACAGCGAGAATTGGTGTGTGACTTTTTGTTTGCAAATGATTGTGCACTCACTGCAGCCTCTGAGGCTGAGGTCCAACAGAATATGGATCAATTCTCCTCTATTTGTGCTAATTTTGGCTAGACAATTAACACCAAGAGAACAAAGGCTCTCCACCAGCCAGCACTGCACCATTCATACACTGAGCCATCATTTTCAGTAACTGGAGAAATTCTGAATGCTGTGAATAAGTCATTTACCTCGGCAGTATACATTTCGGGAATGCACACACAGATGATGAGGTTGACACACTCATCACCACAGCTAGCCCAGTGTTTGGCAGGCTCCTAAGAAAAGTGTGGGAGAGGAGAGGTGTTAGTCTGATGACCAAGCAAAAGGTCGATGAGCCACTGTGCTGACATCATTGTTGTATGCCAGTGAGACCTAGACAGATACCAGCGTCATGCTAGGAAACTGAATCATTTCTATTTGAATTGTCTTATGAAGATCCTGAAGATCACCTGGCAAGATGAGGTGCCAGACATTGAGTTCCTTTCTCAAGATGTACTGGCAAGCATTCAGGCTCTACTGGAGAGAGCAGGACTCTGATGGGTGGGACACATTGTTCTAATGTCAAATATATGTTTGCCTAAAAGACTATTTTACAGAGAACTCATCCAAGGCAAGCACTCACATAGAGGTCAGAAGAAGCAATAAAAGCACACTCTCAAGGTCTCTCTGAAGAGCTTTGGGATCAACTGTGAGACATGGAAGACACTGGCACAGGACTGACCACCCAGCATGGCATGTCCACATCAAAGAAGGCATTGTTCTCTATGAGCAAAGCAGAATTGCAGTAGCTCCAAAGAAATGTGAGATGTTCAAATTTAGAGACATCTCCACCCCAAATGTTCATGTGAACAATTTGTGCTAGACTGATGGTAGAGCTTTCTGAGCTCCTATTTGTCTACTCAGCCTCAGTTGGACACATTTTATCTTGACCCCAATGCAGTGACATCATTTTCATCTTCTTCAAGCATAAGGACAACAATGAATATACATTTAAAACCAAGAGCAAGCATCTGTAATGGGGATAAACTAAAAACCTTCCCAACAAGATAAGGGGAGAAGCAAGGATGTCCATTATCACCACTGTTATTCAATATTATACTAGAAATACTACCTATAGCAATAAGACAAGAAAAAGAAGTTGAAAGAATAAAAATAGGCAACAAGGAAATAAAATTATCACTCTATGCAGCTAATATGAAGGCATACTTAGAGAACCCTAGAGAGTCAACTAAAAATTAGTAGAAACAATTAACAACTTTAGCAAACTTGCAAGATATAAAATGATACCATATAAATCTCAATATTTCTATAAATTATCAACAAAACTGAACAGGAAGACATAGAAAGGGAAATTCCACTTAAAACAACTGCAGACAATGCAAAATACATGGCAGTGTACATGCCAAGACACACCCATGGACTATATGAACACAATTACTAAATGCTTCTCACATAAATAAAGTCAGATCTAAATTATTGGAGAAATATTAATTGCTCACAGATATACTGAGCCAATATAATTAAAATGACAATTCTACTTGAAGTGGTTTCCTTATTCAGTGCCATATCAATTAACTACCAAAGAATTGTTTCAAAGAGCTAGAAAAAAAATAGCACAATACATCCAAAAGTTCAAGAATATCAAAGGAATCAAGGTGGAGCCAAGATGGCAGAGTAAAGGCAGGGACTCACCTGAGGTCTCCTTAAAACCCCTCCAAATACCTTTTTAAATGACTCTAAACAAATTCTAGAGCAGCAGAACCCAGAAAAAGAGAGTGAAACAAATTTCCAGCCCAAGAAAACTTGGAAAGTCAGCAGGAAAGGTTTATTGCACCAGGGTGAGAGTGGAGCACAGTCCAGCACAGGTCATGCCAGCATAGTCCCAGCCACAGCAGACCAGGAGCAGACATTGGGAGACACTGGATCAGTAGTGGTAACAGCCAATCAGCAGGGGCAGTGGCTGCTTCCAGAGCTCTCAGTCCACAGATGGTAAGGGAGTCAAACAACTGGTCATAAGGAGTCAGAGAGGTCTCCTTGCTATCACTGAAGCAGGACTCTATTGCTTTGCCCATACTTGGATCTGGGTCCCAGTCCTGTGTGGCAGTTCAAGAGTGAGGAGGAGCACCAGCATAGGAGAACTTATGTCCACAGTGGAAGTGGGACTCTCCTCACAGTTCCAGGGCAGAAAAGAGTGCTTGTGATCACTCATAGACTAGAGCACAGGCCAGGAGAGGAGGAAACACATCTCCTTAGATCATACCACCTTGGAAGAACTGAAAACTTACAGGTCCCTAGAACTATCTCTGAAAACAGTTGCACAAAGCCCCTGAACTTTGGGACAGTGTGCTCTTCACCCAGGAAGCAGATCCCTACTTTAACAAAAAGTTAAAAATCAAGCAATAGGCTGGGAAAACTAGCAAACAATGGAAAAACCCTTGACTATATAAAGTTACTATGGTGACAAAGAAGATCAAAACACATACTCATAAGAAGAAAACAAAGTCAAAGTTCCTACATCCAAAGCCTCCAAGAAAAAAATATGAATTGGCCATGAAAGAGCTCAAAAATGATTTTAAAATTCAAGTAAGAGAGGTGGAGGAAAAATTGGAAGAGAAATGAGAATGATGCAAGAAAATAATGAAAAATGAGTCATAGCTTCATAAAGGAGCCACAAAAATACTGAAGAAATAATACCTTAAAAAAACAGACTAAGCCAAATGGGAAAAGAGGTCCAAAAAGTAATGAGGAGAAGAATGCCTCAAAAAGTAGAATGGGCCAAATGGAAAAGGAGGTCCAAAAAATTCCTGAAGAAAATAATTTCTTAAAAATTAGAATGGAGTAAAGGAAGCTAATGACTTTATGAGAAATCAAGGAAATAATAAAAAAAATAACCAAAAGAATGAAAAAGTAGAAGACAATGTGAAACGTCTCATTGGAAAAAAACTGACCTGGAAAATAGATCCAGGAGAAATCATGTTAAAATTATGGTTCTACCTGAAAGCCATGATCAAAAAAAGAGCCTACACATCATCTTTCAAGAAATTATCAAGGAAAACTGCCCTGATATTGTAGAACCAGAGGGTAAAATAGAAATTGAATCAATCCACCTATCACCTCCTAAAAGGGATCCCAAAAAGAAAACTGCCAGGAATATTACAACCAAATTCCAGAATTCCCAGATCAAGGAGAAAATATTGCAAGCAGTCAGAAAGAAACAATTCAAGTATGCTGGAGCCACAGTCAGAATAACACAAGATTTAGCAACTTCTACATTAAAGGACCAGAGGGTTTGTAATATCATGTTCTGGAGGACAAAGGAGCTAGAATTACAATCAAGAATCACTTACCCAGCAAAACTGAGTATAACCCTTCAGGAAGAAAAATGGATATTCAATGAGATGAGAGCTTTCAAGCATTCTTGATGAAAACACCAGAGCTGAATAAAAAATTTGACTTTCAAATACAAGACTCAAGAGAAGTGTAAAAGGGTAAACAGGAAAGGGAAATCATAAGGAACTTAATAAGTTTAAACCATTTACATTTCTACATGGGAAGATAATATTTGTAACTCATCAGAGCTTTCTCATTAATAGGGTAGTTAGAAGGTATATATATAGACAGAAGGCACAGGTGTGAGTTGAATATGAAGGGATGATATCTAAAAAATAAAATTAACAGGTAAGAGAGGAATGTACTGGGAGAAAGAGAAAGGAGAGGTAGAATGGGGTAAATTATCTCACATAAAAGAGGCAAGAAAAAGTTTTTGTGTGGAGGGGAAGAGGGTGGAAGTGAGGAGGAGTGAGTGAACCTTACTCTGATCAGAATTGGCTCAAAGAGGGAATAACATACACACTCAATTGAGTATAAAAACCTATTTTACCCTACAGGAAAGTAGGAGGGTAAAGGAGGGTGATAGAAGGGAGGGCAGATTGGAGGAGGGGGTAGTCAGAAGCAAAACACTTTTGAGGAGGGACAGGGGGAAATGAGAGAGAAAGCATACAATAAATTGTGGGGGAATAGAATGGAGGAAAATACATTTAGCAATAGTAACTATGAAAAAAATTTTGAAGCAAGTTTCTCTGAGAAAGGCTTCATTTCTCAAACATATAGAGAACTGAGTCAAATTCATGAAAATAAGAGCCATTCCCCAATTGATAAATGAGCAAAAGATATGATCAGTTTTCAGATAAAGTAATCAAAGCTATCTATAACCATATGAAAAAATATTCTTACTTTTGATTAGAGAAATGCAAATTAAAACAATTCTGAGGTACTACCTCATACCTGTTAGATTGACTAATAAGACAGAAAACATAACAGGCAAATGTTTGAAGGATTGTGGGGGGAAGTGAGACATTAATGCACTGTTGGTAGAGTTGTTCACTGATTCAACCATTCTGTAGAGCAATTTGGAACTATGCCCAAAGGGCTATAAAACCATGCATACTCTTTGACCTAGCAATACCACTACTAGGTCCTTATCCCAAAAGAGATAAAAACAAAAAGGAAAGGACCTATATGTACAAAAATATTTATAGCAGCTTTTTTCTAGGGGTAAAGAATTAAAAGTTGACAAGATGTCCATCAATTGGGGAACATCTGAACAAGCTGTGGTATGTGATTTTGATGGAATACAATAGTATTACATAGTACTACTATTGTACTATAAAAAATGGTGAAAAAAATAAAATTATGAGCAGGATGCTCTCAGAAAAACCTGGAAAGATTTGCATGGGCTAATTCAAAGTGAAATGTACTGTGTACAAAGTAACAGCAATATTGTAAAATGATCAGCTGTGAATAACTTGGCCATCTCAGTAGTACAATGATCCAAGACAACTCTGAAGGATTTACAATGAAAAATGTGATCCATCCCGACAGAAAAGAACTGATGGTGTCTGAATACAGACTGAAGCATACTTTCTTCCACTTTCCCCATTTTTTACAACATTGCTAGTATAAAAAAACATTTTGTATAATTTCACATATATAATTGATCAGTTCATTGACTTCTCAGTTGGTAGGGGGAGGGCTGAAAGATGGTAGAGAATTTGGAACTCAATCTTTTTTCTTTTAGTTTTGGTTTTCAACATTTACTTCCACAAGATTTTGAGTTCCAAATTTTCACCCCATCTGAACCCTCCCCCCACCCCAAGATGGCATGCATTCTGAATACCCCTTCCCCTAGTCTGCTTTCCCTGCTATCTCTCCCCCCTTTACCCTTCTATTTTCCTGTAGGGCAGGATAGATTTCTGTACCCTATTTCCTGTATTTCTTATTTCCCAGTTACATGTGAAAACATTTTTTTAAAACATGTGTTTTTTAAACTTTGGGTTCCAAATTTTCTCCCTTCCTCCCTCCCCACCCACCCTCACTGAAAAGGCAAGCAACTCAATATAGGTTATACATGTGCAGTTATGCAAAACACTTCCATAGTAGACATGCTGTGAAAAACTAACTCTATTTTCCTTGATCCTATCCCACCCACCCATTTATTCTATTCTTTCTTTTGACCCTGTCCTTCCTCCAAAGTATTTACTTCTGATTACTCCCTTTCCCAATCTGTCTTCCTCTCTATCATCCCCCTACTCTCTTGTCCCCTTCCCCCCCCATTTTCCTGTAGGGTAAGACAGATTTCCATACCCAATACTCAATCTTTTTTTAAAAAAATATTATTAAAAAAACAAAAAAAACCAAAGAACAAAAAAAAACAATTTTACAAGCTCTCTTGCTGAGATACAGAAATCTATTTCTTTAGCTAAATAATGAAATAATGAAAATGAAGAGCTAGTTAAGGTATAAAATATTTACTTTTGTACTAGTTAGTGATAGGTGCTATATTAAGTCTTAAAAGTACTTAAAAATAAAAATGAAGCGCTTTGCCAACCTTAGACTGCTATAGAAATGCTAACTGCTTTTTTCATGGGGTTACCTAGGAAACTCTCCTTCAAGTTTACAATATCTTTTTGAGTCCCTGACCGCAACTGTGAGATTCTGTGTGCTGCAACAAGACTTTCAGAGGCATTCGCCAAATATCTGACTTCTTGGCATATCTGCTTACAATATCGTTGAATTGATCTTGTAATGTGAAGGACAAAGAGATCGTGCTGACTACAGAAAGTGATCACCTTGGCCATTTCCTACTCGTTGGTCTTCTGGACACCATTCCTATTCTTTTAATACTCTGGTTTCTTTGCAGAAATCCTTTTGACCATTTTGTCACATAGTTTAACTAACACTAGTCTAACTGACCTAACTTAATTGACCAATCAACTTAGCAGGTCAATCTATCACATATATTGAAAGCAAATAAATGAGGGACAGTGTCACCATCCCCATCATCCTTCCTTCCAGCTGTTTCATGTGTGCCCCATGATTCATGACCTTCTGAGCTACAGACCAAGAGAAAGCACTGGGGACGATCTGCATATTCCATAGTAGTAAAGCTGTGGTACTTGCCCACTTTTGATGAAAAGAATACACAGAAATAGAAAGTCTCCTATTTTTCTCCGATACTAAGTTACTTTGTAACTCTGAGAACAAATGCCACTTTGGAGAACATTGGGGAGACTCACATGGGCCTTCCCTAGCTGCTGAGCAACAACACCCTACCCACTCTCACTGGCCTTCAGTGAAGCCATAATTCAGGTGCCCATCAACTCCCAAATAGGAGTGGAGCAGTTCCCAGGGTCTCCTTCAGGGCTCCTGATGTTTTCATTTTTCAGAGCAGAATTGGCTTCCAGGCTCAGTCTCTTGCCTTTCAGGGCACCTGATCAGGGTAAGTGGAGGGAGAGGGTGATGTCAATCAGAGCTAGAGTTGTTCTTGGGTACTGGCCCTGTTTCACAAAGCTTTCCACATCAGCAATGTCATACCTGACTCCTCAGTTGGCCTCAAGCCACATATCCAGTCGGTTACCAAATCTTGGCATGTCCACCTCCATCTGTCCCCTTCTCTCCACTCCCATGACCAACCCCCCCAAGTTCAGGCTCTCATCACCTCTGGAATGATTGTAATAATCTCTTCATTGGACTCCATGCTTCAAACCTCTCTCTTCTCCAATCCACCCTCCACACAACTACACAAGACATGTTGTGAAGTCCAGATATGATGTCATCACTCCCCATTCAACAGACTCCAATGGATCCCTCTCAGTTATACTGCCAAAGGTCACTTTTATTGCCTTCAGGAACCCTTCATGACCCAGCCCCAATCTATCTTTCCAATCCTATCATACATTA
>NW_020944839.1:0-3151 GCF_900497805.2 Vombatus ursinus | reverse complement strand
TATTCCCCAATTGATGGGCATCCCCTCAATTTCTAATTCTTTGCCCACAGGAAAGAGTTGCTATAAATATTTTTATACATATACTTCCTTTTCCATTTGCTTTATAACATATCTTTTGAGATGCAGACTTAGTAGTGGTATTGCTGGTCAAAGCATCTCCATAGTTTTATAGCCCTTTAGGCATAATTCCAAATTCCCTACAGAATGATTGAATCAGATCACAACTCCACCAACAGTACATTGGTATCAGTTTTCCCACATCCCCTGCAACATTTGTCATGTATCTTTTCTGTCCTATTAGCCAATCTATGAGTTAGTAGCTCAGAATGATTTTAATGTGCAATTCTCCAAGCAATGATGAGTTAGAGCAGTTTTTCATATGGCTATAGATGGCTTTGATTATTTCATCTGAAACCTGATCATATCTTTTGATCATTTATCAACTGAGTAATGGCTCTTGTTTCTTATGACTTGGACTCAATTATCTATGTTTGAGAAATAAGGCATTTATCAGAGAAACTTGCTTCAAATATTTTTCACAGTTACTATTGCTCATTGTATTTTTCCCATCCCTAACCCTAAATGCACTGCCCCTTTTGTTCTGTCCTCTCTCTCCATTCATCCTATCCCTCCTCAAAACTGTTTTGCTTTTGACTACCCCCTCTCCAAATTTGGCCTCCCTTCTATCACCGGGCCTCCTATTATACCCATTCCCCCCTACTTTCCTGCAGGGTAAGTTAGATTTCTATAACCAATTGAATTATTCCCATTATTCCTTCTGTGAGCCAATTTTGATGAGAATAAGGTTCACTCACTCCCCTCTCTTCCCCCCCTCCAGTATAAAAGTTTTATCTTGCCTCTTCTTTGTGCGATAATTTGCAGTACATTCTTCCCTCATGCCTTAATTTTATTTTTAAGATATTATCTCCTCATATTCAAAGGACAACTAGGTCCTCTATCTATCTATCTATCTATCTATCTATCTATCCATCTATCTATCTATCTACAGATAACTTATAACTAGCCTAATAAAGAGAAAGGGCTTATGATTTACAAATATCATCTTTCCATGTAAGAACATAAACCATTGAAACATAAGTCCCTTATGATTTTCTTCCCTGTTTACATTTGTGTATGGTTTTCTTGAGTCTTCTATTTGAAAATCACATTTTCTATTCCATTATGTTCCTTTCATTAAGAATGCTTCAATATCCTGCATTTCATTCAATATCCACTTCCCCCCTCCCCCAGAAGGATTAAAGTCAACTTTGCTATAGGGGATTCTTGGTTGTAATCCTAACTAAATTGTCTTCCAGAACTTCATATTTCAAGCCTTCCTATACTTTAATGAAGAAGTTTCCAAATCTTGCGTTATCCTGACTGTGGCTCCACCATATTTGATTTGTTTCTTTCTAGCTGCTTGCAATATTGCCCATTGACTTGGGAACTCAACTTTGCCTACAATATTCCTGGCACTTTTTATTTTAGGATTTATTTCAGGAGGTCATTGGTAGAGTTTTTCAATTTCTGTTTAACTCTTCCAGGAACCAAAATGGTAGAGTAAGCAGTAAGTAGTCACTATCCCATATTGACCTTTAGGGGAAAAAAAACAAAAAAAGTCACCCTGAGAAAGTTCAGTAACAGTAGAACCGGCAGAAATATGAACAGTAGCAGTGTTTTAGCCTGGGAAATTTGGAACATTGGCAAGAAAAGTCCGTCTCGCTTGGACAAAAGAGCAGCACAGTCCAGGAAAGGAAGCATCCCAGAAAGTTACCAACAAGCACTACCTCATCAAACCAGCAGGGGAACCTGATCCCCAGGGTGGTGCAGCAGGCAAATGCAAACTCTAGAACACCCCACATGCCTTAGCATAGCCAGGGAACCTGGCAGAAGCCAGCTCAGATAACCACCACATGTGCCAGCACAGACTGAGGCAGGCAGGCAGGCAGACAGGGATCCTCCAGCAGCCTGACCCACATGTGCTTCAGTGTAGCCCTAGGGAAAAGCAAAAATCCCAACCTGACCTCGGCACCCTCCAGATACCACCACTAGGACCCAAGCTCTACAGCCTCCAGCTGCCAACACCTGAGGCCCCAGAACACAAAGCCAGTGAACAGGACCCTAGCCCATAGCACAAGAAGATTATGGAAGTGCCCACTGTGCCTCTGAAGCAGAGCTAAACCAAAAACCAGGGAATGGGAAAACCACACAAATAAAAAGCAAAAATGACACTGTCCACAGAGAGTTTCCATGAGGACACAAACTCAAAAGAGGACAACATTATCAATATACTCACATGCAAAGCCTCAAAGGGGAATAGGAACTGGTCTCAAGTCCAAAAAGCTTTCTTGGAAGAGCTCTAGTAGGATTTTAAAAGTCAAATAAGAAAAGTAAAACAAAAATTGGGAAAAGAAATGAGAAGTATGCAAGAGAGAGTCAACAGCTTGGAAAAAGGACAAAAATTGACTGAAGAAACAATTCCCTAAAAAATATAATTGGATGATAAATGGCTAAAAGATATGATCAACTTTCAGGTGAAGTAGTCAAAGCTATATATAGCCATATGAAAAATAATCTAACTCACTATTGATTAGGGAAACACAAATTAAAACAATTCTGAGTTACTAACTCCTACCTACAAGATTGGCTATTATGATAACAGAGGTAAATAACAGAGGTTGGAGGGGATGTGGCAAACATTAAAAAATGCACATCTGGTGGATTTGTGAACTGATCCAATCATTCTATAGAGCAATTTGGAACTATGCCCACAGGGCTATAAAACCATGCAAACCCTTTGACCTGGCAATACAACTACTAGGTCTGCAACCTAAGAGATAAAAATAAAAATGGAACAGGGCCTATATGTACAGAAATATTCATAGCAGCTCTTTTCTGAGGGCAAGGAATTAGAAATTCAAGGGATTTCTATCAATTGGAGAATGGTTAAACAAATTATGGTATGGTGGAATACTATTGTACTATAGGAAATGAGGAGCATGATGTTCTCAGGAAAGCCTGGAAAGTCTTATATAAGCTGATGTAAAGTGAAATGGAAGTGTGTACAAAGTAAAAGCAATGTTGTTGGATGACAAGCTCTGGATGACTTAGCTATTCTCAGCAACAAAATGATCCAAAACAACTCTGAAAT
>NW_020944838.1:0-2280 GCF_900497805.2 Vombatus ursinus | reverse complement strand
CTGATCAGAATTGAAATTTCAAGGTTTACAGACTTTGTCATTTTGCCAACTAAAATGCTTCCAATCTGGTTTCTAACTTAAGAATTTGCAAATGAATAGTCTATTTTAATTCATTTTAGGTGACTTAGCTTCTAATTTACCCAGGCAACTAAATTCTGATAAATCATTCACTGAAGCCCATCCGAAGATGAAATTTTGCTTTTCCTAAATTACTATTATTATGATTTTTATTTAAACAAACCTCTTTTTTCCAAGCAGGAGAGAAAAGTTAAGAAAACAATACATGTGCTAAGGTGGTCGTAAGTACCAGATAAATTTCAAATGAAAAAAAATCTTCTTTTCTTTTTATCCATTTTTGGAGTCACTGGGGACCGAACTTTTTTTTTCAGTTTTTTTAACATTTTTATTTAAAGTTTTGAGTTCTAAATTCTATCCCTTCCTCCCTTCCTCCCTTTCCCCCTCCCTAAGACTATAAGCAATCAGATATAGGTTACACATGTGCAGTTGCATAAAATATTTCTACGTTAGTCATTTGGTACAAGGAAATTAGAATAAAAGGGAAAAAAATTAAAGAAAGTGAAAAATAGCATACTTCAGTCTTCGTTCAATCATTGTCAGTTCTTTCTCTGGAAGTGGAAAACATTTTTCATTATTAGTCCTTCAGTATTGTCTTGGATCATTGCACTGTTGAGAGTAGTTAAGTCATTTACAATTCTTCATTGAACAATATTGCTGTTACTGTGTACAACATTCTCATGGTTCTGTTCACTTCACTATGCATCAGTTCATGAAAGTCTTTCCAGGTTTTTCTGAAATCATCATGCTTGTCATTTCTTCTAACACAATAATAATCCATTACAATCATATACCATAACTTGTTCAGCAATTCCCCAATTGATGAGCATGCCCTCAGTTCCAGTTCTTAGCCGCCACAGAAAAAGCTGCTATAAATAATTTTGTACAAAGAAGTCCTTTCCTCTTTTTTGGATATCTTCTTTCTTTGTTTCTTTTGGCAAAGCAATTGGGGTTAAATGACTTGCCCAGGGTCACACAGCTAGTAAGTGTGAAGTGTCTGGTCTGAAATCGGATTTGAACTGAGGACCTCCTAACTGCAGAGCCTGTGCTCTGCCACCTAGCTGTCCCTTTGGATATCTTTAAGATATAGTCCTAGCAGTGGTATTTCTGGATCAAAGGGTATACACAGTTTTATAGCTCTTTGGGAATAGTTCAAAATTGCTTTCCAGAATGGTTGGATCAGTTCAAAACTCCACCAACAGTGCATTTGTATCCCAGTTTCCCACAGTCCCTCCAACATCTAACATTTTCCTTTTTTGTCAAATTAGCCAATCTGAAAGGTATGAGGTAGTATCTCACAGTTGGTATGAGGTGGTATCTCACAGGTGTTTTAATTTACATTTCTCTGATCAATAGTTATTTAGAGCATTTTCTCATATGACTACAGATAGCTTCAACTTCTTTTTCTGAAAACTGCCTGTTAATATCCTTTGACCATCTATCCAATGGGGAATGACTTGAGTCTTTATAAATTTGACTCACTTTTCTATATATGTGAGAAATGAGGCCTTTATCAGAGATACTTGTTGCAAAATTCGCCCCCCCCCCAGTTTTCTACTTTCCTTATAATTGTGGTTGCATTGGTTTTGTTTGTGCAAAAACTTTTACATTTTACATAACCAAAATTATCTATTTAATATTTTGTATTGCTCTATCTTCTTTAGTCCTAAATTCTTCCCTTATCCATATATCTGACAGATAAAGGATTCCATGCTCTTTTAATTTGCTTATTAATTATTTGCTTATTATTTATGCTTATTACCCTTTAGGTATAAATCATATACCCATTTTGACCTTATCTTGGTATACAGTGTGAGATGTTGTTCTATACCTAGTTTCTGCCATATTCTTTTCCAGTTTTCCCAGCAGTTTTGTCAAATAATGAGTTTTCCTTTCAAAATCTTGAATCTTTGAGTTTATCATATACTAGATTGCTGTGGTCATTTAGTATAATGTAAGCTTTACGTAATCTATTCCACTGATCCACCACTCTATTTCTTAGCCAATACCAGATTGTTTTGATAATTACCACATTATAATACAGTTTGAGATCTGGTTTGGCTAGACCACCTTCTTTTGCATTTTTCCCTCATTGATTCCCTTGATATCCTTGAGCTTTTGTTCTTGGGACAGAACTTTTAAACTGGCTTTAGCTCTGTTTAAGGATTGAGCTTTCTCAAGTGGTAAAATCACTTTCCTCCCCTA
>NW_020944837.1:202458-203011 GCF_900497805.2 Vombatus ursinus | reverse complement strand
AGCATTTCTAGACCTCAAACTATATTCTAAAGCAATAGTCATCAAAACCATCGAGAGAGAGACAGACAAACAGAGAGAGAGAGAGAGAGAACAAACAAGCAGATGAGAGAGAATCTCAGAGGAAAGAAACTAGTGGGAGGAAGCAGGAAATGTGAGACTTGAGTATGGAAGAAATCCAGGGAAGTAGGAGGTAGAGGTCAGGGAGCAGAGTATTTCAGGTCTTTGGGTCACCCAGTGCAAAGATGGAAGATGAAATATAATCTTAGAGGAACAATAAGAAGGCCAGTGGTAGCTGGATGGTAGAGTGTTTAGAGGAGAGCAAAGTGTGTGAAGACTGAAAAGAGAGGAGGGGCTGGGTTGTGAAAGGCTTGAAATGCCAAAGAGAGGACTTTATATTTGATCTTTGAGGTACTAGAGAGCCACTGGACTTTACTGAAGGAGTAAGGGAGGGTGGGAGGGAGTGAGTGAGAGAGAGAGGGGGAGAGGGAGGGAGAGGGAGGGAGGGGGAGAGAGAGAGAGAGAGAGAGAGAGAGAGAGAGAGAGAGAGAGAGAG
>NW_020944837.1:41078-202448 GCF_900497805.2 Vombatus ursinus | reverse complement strand
GTGTGTGTGTGTGTACGAGACAGAGACAAAGAGAAGGAGAGAGAGAAGGGAAGAAAAAAGAGACAGAAAAAGAGAGAGAGACAAAGACTACACAGGGGAAAATCAGGAAAAAAAACTAAATAACCCAGTGTTCAAACATGGAAACAATATACACAGTAACTATAACAATGTAAATGGAAAGAATAACCACTACAAAAAATTTTAGTAAATGTTGTAAAGTTCTAAAGAGCAAAAGTGTAGACTGGAGCTATTTTCCCAACTCCCATTCACAGTGACAAGCTAGGCACCCAGAGGATGGCTACTATGTCCTTTCAGGGCTGTAGGGTTAACTGTGAAGTGTTTAAGGGGGTATTTTAATGCTGCAGATCATTTACCCCCATCAGCGTACTTCCCTCCCCCCCCCATTGATTATCAGTTGATATCAGTCAGCAGGACAATTACCTTTTAGAAAGGGGTTTCTACTAAGCACATATACAAATAACAGGCGGAACAAAAGCATCCTCTCACATATTTCTAACAGCCTCTCCTACCAGGACACATGAAGTCCGGGGGAAACTAGTGGCAAAAGGATAACTCAGAGGTCCTGGCTGCTGGACTCCCAACACCATCACCCTTGGACATAATGTGGCTCTTCTGATCTGTTTTCTTCAGCTCATTCAGTTTGTTCTTGGCTCCTGATGCAGACAAACCCGGTACGTTGCAAGGATGCCGATGTGAACGTAGAAATCCAAAATCCTCCTGTCCTTTAAAGTTCTTGAGATCGTCCTCAGGCCAAGACAAGGGGTGGGAGGCCATCAAACCAGAAGGAGCCAAGGCAAGGGCTCTGCTTCTCACCAGGCCCCAATCATTTCTTCCTCAGGAGTCTAGCAGGAATGTTCTCTCCTAGATCACTGCTCACTCAAATTCCCATTTCTAATGAGCTTGCTGGTTTTATGTGTGCTCCAGAGCTTCATCCACTGGGTCACCTAACTACTCGCAGGTCACGCTAAGGCCACAAAGAAGCAAAATAATGATTTCCTTATGGAAATAGACTCTTGAAATCTTTTACATGCCATGGATAAGCACTAGATGATTTTGTTTTAAAATCCTGCCACTGGAGCCAGAGAAGGCTGATGATAATTCCAGGCTGGTCCCACGATCTGTCCCCATCTATACTCTCTTTGTGAGGTAGTCCATAAACAGACAGGGACAGAGTGGGGGGCACCTCAGAATGTCAGAAGGTCTGGTCCTTCCTGATGCTCTCCAGTTTTCCAACAGCCCGTGTTGCATGCAGAGGGCATGGCAGCATTTTTTCAAGTTCCCAACTCAGGAGATTTTCTGTCTGCAGGTTCTCTACATACTAGAGGCATATTTAGAGCCACCACTTCTATGCTGAAATTCCAGTGAAAGAGTGTGTAGAATTTGTCATCAGCGAGTGATTTCTTTCACCTTTGGCTACCTACCCAAGCCCAGTGATGCAGCTTTCACAGATGAAAAACTTCAAATGGGAAAGAAGCTTCTTTTCATTACCAGTTGGAGCTCTAGCCCCTGTGCTCCCCAAACTTGGCCTCTAAGCTACTGCCAGGATGCCTGCCTGCCTGCACTACCTCATGGCTCCCGTTATCCTGGATACTTTCATTGCTCTATGGGCTGGGCCCCAGGACCCTGCAATCTCTCCTATACACTCTTTCACCAACTAGAGTGTGAGCAAATTAAGAGCAGGCCCAGGTCTCAACTTCTTTTATATCGTCCATAGTGCTTAGCACAGTGCTTGGTATAAAGAGTATTAGAATATTTTAAAGCAAGAAGGCACCTCAAAGGGAGGAAACTGAGAGCTATGGAGATTAAGGAGCTTATCCAAAGTCTGGAGGTTATGGAGGAGTCAAGAAGGAAACGGGATTTGACAAGTCACACCTTGATGCTTCAGAAATGCTGATTACCTAGAAGGGAGAGTGGCATAAGGCTAGACATGGAATCAGGAAGACCTTGGTTCCAGCCCCACCTCTGACATGTATTAGCTGTGTGACTGTGGTCACTTTCAGCCTCAGTTTCCCCTTTTGTAAAAGGGAGTAAATAATACTTGGAAAATGAGGATAATACCTATTTCACAGGGTTGTTGTGAGGCTCAGATGAGAATTGAAAATGCTACAGAAAATAAACTATTACTGTCTAACTCACACTCAAAGTATGAATCTCTGCCACATCACCAAGAAGCAGCAGTAGTGAGCCCCTGCTCGAAAAAAAAGCCAATTGGTTTATATAGAACTTACAGTGTTCAAACTGAAAGACAACGTATAAGGAATTTATATCTTAAGACGGATCATTTAGGCATGTACATAAAAGAAAACAAAATACTTCAGAACTATATGAGTCAATCGATTTCCCTTCATCCCTTCTAGTGAGAACATTGTCTTGGGCAGGTCCCAAAAGTTCATTCAACAGAATGAAGGGGAGGCTTCAGCTCCTGTGTTACCCACCCTCACCCAAGGCAGAAGGCAGAGGCGGACACGTTAGAATATACAAGGTGGTAGTCAATGACTAGAGTCATCTACTGTTTGATAAACCCAAAGACCCCAGCTTCTGGGATAAGAACTCACTATTTGACAAAAACTGCTGGGAAAACTGGAAAAGAGTATGGCAGAAGCTAGGCATAGACCAACATCTTACACCCTATACCAAAATAAAGTCAAAATGGGTTCATGATTTAGATATAAAGGCTGATACTATAAACAAACTGGGAGAGTAAGGGATAGTTTACCTGTCAGATTTATGGAGAACAGAAGAATTTATGAGCAAACAAGAGATAGAGAACATTTTGAAATGCAAAATGGATAATTTTGATTACATTAAATTGAAAAGTTTTTGCACAAAGCCAATGCAACCAAGATTAGGCGGCAAGCAGAAAATTGGGAAAGAATTTTAACAACCAGTGTCTCTTATAAAGGCCTCATGTCTAAAATATATAGAGAATTGAGTCAAATTGTTAAGAATACAAGTCATTCCCCAGTAGATAAATGGTCAAACGATATGAATAGGCAGTTTTCAGATGAAGACATTAAAGCTATCTATAGTCACATGAAAAAATGCTCTAAATCACTATTGATTAGAGAAATGCAAATCAAAACTCTTAGGTATCACATCACACCTATCAGATTGGCTAACATGACAAAACAGGAAAATTATAAATGCTGGAGAAGATGTGGGAAAATTGGAACACTAATGAATTATCGGTGGAGTTGTGAGCCGATCCAACCATTCTGGAGAGCAATTTGGAACTATGCCCAAAGGGCTATAAAAATGTGCTTATAAGGGACCAGGTCAAAAAAAGAGAATAGAATAAATGGGGGGTAGGATAGGATGAATGGAAATATACTTAGTTTTTCACAACATGACTACTATGGAAGTGTTTTACATGACTACACATCTATAACTTGTATCGAGTTGCTTGCCTTTTCAATGAGGATGGGTGGGGAGGGAGGAAGGGAGAAAATTTGGAACCCAAAGTTTTAAAAACACATATTAAAAAATTATTTAAAAATTTAAAAAATTAATATGTGGAAAAAATGTGCTTACCATTTGACCCAGTAATAGGGCTGTATCTCAAAGAGATCATAAAAATGGGGAAAAAAGACCCACATGTAAAAAAATATTTATAGCAGCTCTTTTTGTGGTGGCCAAGAATTGGAAATTGAAGGGATGCCCACCAACTGGGGAATGGCTAAGCAAGTTGTGGTATATGAATATAATGGAATACTATTGCTCCATAAGAAATGATGAGCAAGTGGACTTCAGAAAAGCCTGGAAGGACTTATATGAACTGATGCTGTGACATGAGCAGAACCAGAACATTGTACATAGTAACAGTCACATTGTGTGATGACTAACTTTGATAGACTTGGCTCTTCTCAGCAATGCAAGGATCTAAGACAACTCCAAAAGACTCATGATGGAAAATACTGTCCACATCCAGAGAAAGACCTATGGAGTCTGAATGCAGATCGAAGCACACTATTTGCTGTCTCTCTCTTTTTTTGTTTTGTTTCTTCTTTCTCGTGGTTTCTCCCATTCATTCTAATTCTTCTTTACAATGTGACTAATGTGAAAATGTTTAATAAGAATGTATATGTGGAGCCTATATCAGATTGCACCCTGTCTTGGGGAGGGAGGGGGAGAAAATTTAAAACAAAAGCTTATGGAAGTGAATGTTGAAAACTAAAAATAAATTAATTAATTAAAAAGAAGAAATAGAGCAGGTCAAAGCTTCCAGATTGGTCAACATTGTCGGGCCACTGCCCTTCAGCCCGAGCAAAATATGGAGACTCAGTTTAAAAAAACAACAATCATAATAATAATAAAGAATATCCAAGTTGGGTAAAGCAAGCCTCAGCACCTAAATTCAACTCAATAAGCGTTTACAAAGTCTGAAATTGTGGGGACCGCACCCAAGGAGTGAACATTCTACAAGTACCCATGGCTGAGTCAGACTTGGAGAGAGGGAGACTGGGGGGAGCCCAGCATCCTTCCTGAGGTGCTGACTGCATGCTGGCCCGAGCACACTTTGGTCTTTAGTTCCAATTGCCCAGAAGTATCTATTGCTACCTCTCCATTTTAACAAACTCATTTTCTAAAAGAACACAAACATCAACTTGTGATTAAGCGCATTGTGTTACAACACACAGATACACAGAAAGAGACATCCCCTCCCCCCCACCAACACACACAAGATTCCTTAAGCACTGCTCTGCTCAAGTCACTCTCCTACTCAAACTGTCATTAACATTAAATATTAACTGCTGTATTTGGCATTTAAAATCCTTCACAACCAGCCTCCAACCTACCTTTTCAGCCTTATTTTACGACTCCCCTTTCTCTACTCTATGGCTTGGCCACCCTGGCCTTCTTCCTGACCCTTCCACATGCCTCTCCATCTCCTATCTCTCTGAGTTTGAACAGGCTGCCCCTCAGCCTTCCTCACTTGCACTTTAGAGAATCCCTGGTTTCCTTCAAGCTGTGGTAGCAAAGAACTGGAAATTGCAGATGTTCATCCATCAATTGGGGAATGGCTGAATAAGTTGTGGTATATGATTGTGATGGAATACTACTGTTCTGTAAGAAATCATGAGCTGGTTGATTTCAGAAAAAAAAAGGAAAGACTTGCATGAAATAACGAAGAGTGAAATGAGCAGAACTAAGAGAACATCGTCTATAGTAAAAGAAATACTGTTTTAAGAACAGTTGTTTTGACTATTGTAAGTACCCAAATTAGCTACAAAGGACATAGGAAGAAAGATGCTATCTTCATCCAGAGAAAGAAATGATAAGTAGGAGTCTATATAAAATAATTTTACATATACATATCTATTTGTGTCTAATGAGAGCCACCTCCAGGGTGGGGAGTGGGAAGGGAAGAAAAAAAAGAAATTTATAACATCATTTTGTATAATTTTAGATAGCAAGTTTGTATATAGTAAATATAGATATTTGTGTATAGCAAATTTTGTGCAGTAGATTTGCAGTTTCATGTGTAATCACCTTTTTTAATGTATTATGTTACGGAAATGCTTGTTTTATTCCATAAAGTAAAAAAAATTTCAAAGATTTTCCAGAATTCACAGTATCACCAATATTATTCAATATTATATTAGAAATGATAGCAATAGCAACGAGAGAAGAAAAAGTAATGGAAGGAATCAGAATGGGCAATGAGGTAATGAAACTGTCTCTTTTTGCAGATGATATGAAAATATACTTGGAAAATCCTGGAGATTCAACTAAAAATCTAATTGAAACAATAATTTTAGGAAAGTAGCAAGATAGGAAATAAACCCACACAAATCATCAGCATTTCTATATATCACCAATAAAACCCTGCAAGAAGAAATAGTAAGAGATTCCCCCATTTAAAATAACCATAGACAACATAAAATACCTGTGAGTAGACCTGCCAAGAGAAACCCAGGAACTACATGACCATAATTATAAAACACTTTTTATACAAATAAAGTCAAATTTAAATAACTGGAGTAATATTAATTGTTCATAGGTAGGCAGAGCCAATATAATAAAAATGATAATTTTGCCTAAATTAATCTACTTCTTCAATACCATCCTAATTAAATTACCAAAACATTATTTTATCGAGCTAGAAAAAATAATAAAATTCATTTGGAAGAACAAAAGGTCAAGGGTATCAAAGGTATTAATGAAAAAAATGTAAAGGAAGGAGGTTTGGCAGTATCAGATTTTAAACTGTGTTATAAGGTGATGATTATCAAAACTATCTAGTACTGGCTAAGAAATAGAAAGGTAGATGAGTGGAACAGAGTAGGCATATAATATATAGTAAATGATTATAATAAACCTCATGTTTGACAAAGTAAAGATTTAAGCTCATGGAATATGAATTCACTATTTGGTAAAAATTGTTGAGAAAACTGGAAAGCAGTCTGGCAAAAATTAGCTGTAGACCAATATCTTATACCATTTACCAAGATAAGGTCAAAAAAGAATACATGACCTAGTTATAAAGGGAGATATCATAAGTAATTCAGAAGAACATTCCAGGGAACATATTACTTAATAGACTTATGGATAGGAGAATTTATGAATAAAAAAGAAAAAGCATTCTGAAATGTAAAGTGGATAATTTTGATTACATTAAATTAAAAAGGGTTTGTACAAATAAAACCAATGCAGGCAAGATTAGAAGGAAAGCAGAAAATGGCGGATAGGGGAAGAAACTGTCAAATTTACAAGAATATGAGCCATTTCCCAATTGATAAATGTTCAAAGGATATGAACAGGCAGTTTTTGAATGAAGAAATCAAAGCTATACATGGTCATATAAAAAAGTGCTCTAAATCATTACTGATTATGGAAATGCAAATTAAAACAACTTTGAGATATCATCTCAAATCTATCAGATTGACTAAAATGATAGAAGGGGAAAATGACAAATGTGGGAGAGGATGTTGAAAAACTTGGACACTAATGCACTGTTGATGGAACTGTGAACTGATCCAACCATTATGGAGAGCAATCTGGAATTATGGCCAAAGAGTTATAAAACTGTGTAGACCTTTTGACCCAGCAATACCTCTGTTAGGTCTGTTTCCCAAGGCGATCAGGGCAAAAGGAAAAGAACCTATATGTTCTAAAATATTTATAGTAGCTCTCTTTGTAGTGGCAAAGAAGTGGAAACTGAGGGGATGCCCATCAACTGAGGAATGGCAGAACTGGTTGTGGTATATGATTGTGATGGAATATTAATCTGCTATAAGAAATGATGAGCAATAAAAAGAAATGATTTTAGAAAAACATGGCAATACCAGCATGAAATAATGAAGAGTGAAATGAGCAGAAGAGAACATTGTATACAGTAACAGCAATATTGTTGGAAGAATAAATGTGAATAAATGAGTTATATAAATATTCAAATCAACTACAAAGCACCTATGAAGGAAGATGCTATTCACCTCCAGAGAAAGAACTGATAAATAATAAATAGAAGTATGCATGTTATGGTTTTGTATACACACACATACATACAGACACACCCATATACATACATATGTATGTGTGTGCGTCTTGTGTTAAATGGTGGCCTTCTCTAGTGCAGGGTAGGGAAGGAGACAGTAATTTAAACTGCAACAAAAATAAATAAATTAAATTAAATTTTATATGCAGCTCCAGAACTTCTTGACCTCCTCTTAGCTACTCATACCTCCTCCCCCCAACACACACCTAGTATTTATCTGGTATACATTCATACATAGATAAGCTGCCTCTCCCAACAAACAGACTGGAGCAAGCTCCTTGAAGGAATGGATTGTATCCTTTTTGTCTCTCTATCTCCAGAGTCTAGCACAGTGTCAACACTCAAGAAATGCTCATGGATCAATATTTTAACATGTCAAATGGAAATTAAGACTTGTCTCTTCAGTTATAGCAATTAAATGAACTAGAATACGAAAGAAAACAACCAGATTGACTTTCTTTCCTTAGCAAAGGTGTTCTCTTACTTCAAGCTATAAGGCTGTGCCTTTATGGTTTCCATTTGATGCACTGAATCCCTGTCTCTGTCATTTTGATAATATTATAATATAATAGATGCAACATTGCTCTTCTAATAGCCATGCCTTCATAACCCTAATTCAATGTTGCCTTTGTAGTTCTTTGATATAAATAACATAAAGTATTGTACTGTAGTATCTAGCCACCATCATCCATGTCTGATAGGGCTTTCATGTTAAATTATAGGCAGTGCATTAGAAGGCTGTGTGAACAACAATCCAAGGACATGTCTAGTTCTGCATGTTGCACAAACAGAGAAACCACGGGAGAAGTAAAGGAGAGACAATCTTGGAGGGGAGGGCTTATTAATTGAAAGAAACGTGTTTGTTTGTTTTTTTACTTGAGGTCAGAATTGGGGCTTATTTGTTTCTAAGATTTCCTATAGATTTAATTATTCTGAAGATCCAGAACGTCTAATATCGACTGCCCTTAAGGGGATCACACTTATGAAATAAACCATGCAATTTATGAACAATTACAGTGTGTAATTGGCCCCGTCCTCGAGTTCCTGTCAGTGTGTCTTCTGAAAATAACCACGAGAAAACTGACCTCCTGCATTTTTCGTGGATTCCTAAATTGAAAACAGTTATGTCAACAAATGTTCCTACCCCAGATGGCATTAAGCTAGACAGGAGATTGGGTTTTTTTCTAACAGCAAACTGATTAAGCAAAGTCTGTTTACGTCACCACTTTTCGATTGCTCAACTGCTATTTCTTTTTCCACACGAGAACACGAGCCTGGGGTTGGGTTACATAGCAAATGAATTATGTTTTCTCCTCCATCATAGCAAAAACTCCCAACCATATGGCAAACTGAAGATGAGCCAGTTCAGTCGCTCACTGGCATTATTATTTGGGAAAGTGACTTCTTTCTTTTTGGCAACATGTTCCTAAAGGCATGGAAAGTGTCAAAAGGGGAGACCTAAAAAGCACAAGAACATCCTAGTTAATCAAAGCTTTCAAAGTTGGGGAAGGGAGAACTAAAGAAAATCTCAGGCCTGCAGGAAAACTGAAGGTGAGCACACTAAGGAGCTTTATTCCATGTGACTAATGCACCACTTCTTTTGGAAACAAAGCCCCTGCCCATAACCAGCAGGGAACTGTTCATTTTCATAGCCATTGATGAATCAGAACAGGAAACACTGAAAGAGGGAACCTAATGTTTAAATATCTCCTAATAATAACTGATATTGGTGGAACACTTGAAGTTTACTAGAGCTCTTTGTTCAGAACAGTCCCAGGAGGCTGGTAGTACTAGTGTAATCATGCCCATTTTATAGATAAGGAAACTGAAGCCCAGAAAACCTAGGCAAATTGCCTCCCCTCAAACGGCCAGTGAGAGTCACAAGGGGAATTTCAATTCAAGTGCCTTGACCTCAGGTCTCCTGTTCTTTCCACTATACCGAGGTGCCCTCCTAAATAGGATGAACAACAAACAAGTATTTATTAAATGCCTACTATGTACGAGCCACCACATTAGGCACGGGGGATATAAACACAAAGAATGAGATGGTTTCTTCTCACAATGAGCATGCATTCTAGTGGAGGGGACAAGTGTATGATAGACAGACAGATAGATAAACACACATATATCTACACATTCGCATATACATTAAATGTGAAACATCTAATATATATACATACATATATATACATACATACATATATATATATAGTCGTTAAACACAAGGTAGTTTGAAAGGGAAGGCACTGGTGGCAGGGCGGAGAGTCAGGATCAGAAAAGTCTTCAGGCACAACGTGGTGACTGATTTGCTTCTTAAATGAAGAGGGGATACCTTTCTGAGGCAGAAGTAGAGGGAATACGTGAGAACCCTCCCCAAAGCCTGACCCTGCTTCCATCCTAGCTCTCACAGCCATCATCCTGGAAAGCAAATGCTCTGGAGAAGGGGCCAGCCATCCCAACCAACTGCCATAAATAAGGCAGCCAAGCTAGCCTAATTGAAGAAGCAGGAGCACCCTGAGGGAGAGACCGGAGGTGGCATGGGTCAGGCAAACCAGACCACTCCCAGCACCTTGACGACCATCTCCTCTCAGACCATAATGGAGACAGCCTAGTGCCCTGAACCTGAGAGTCTTGGAAATAATAGTATCCCACAAACCACCAGACCTGCTTCTAGACCAGCCGTTGCTGCCTTCATTGAGGGTAGAGGTCATTGTGAAGATGCCCCTTCAGGTGTCATAGCCACAGCTACTGAAGACCCATCTTGCTACCCAATTCCTCAGCACTGGCAAATGGTGCAGCACTGGAAAGTGTTTTATCAGTGGAAATGCTGCTAAGAGACACTGCATCTTCTTTGTCACTGCAGCACAAAGACCATGGGACTTTTCCAACTGACATGCAGCTGAGACCTTTCCTGCCCATCCTCCACCCCTCCATCCCCATTAGAATGTGAGCTCCTTGAGAACAAGCAATGTCTCGGTTTTCTTTTTGTATCCCCAATGCTTAGCACAGAGCTTTGCATATAGTAGGTGCTTAATAAATACTTTATTCACCATTATTCCTTCCAGGATTGGGGGGGGGGGGGCGAGAGGCTGACAGTGAAATGCCCCAAGATGGGGATGGAATGTGTGCAAAGCCCAGAGAGAGGGAGGGAGAGTGAAATCTGGCCACAGAGACAGGCTGGGGCAAGACTGTGAGGGGCCTTAAAAGCTACATAGAGGAACATCTATTTTATACTAAAGGCAAAAGGGAACCTCTGGAGTTGGTTAAGTAAGACAGTTGCCTTGGCAAGATCGGCCCTTAAGAGAATGAGAAGCTTACCAAATAATGTTCAAGATTGTTTTCCCTTCTATTTCCATTAGTTCTGGATGAAGTAACTACTAACTGGCCTACTGATCATGTCTCATGCCTTGTTTTTTCATCAGACTGTAGACTTCAGCAGGTGAAGTCCTAAGAATAATACCACGTTATAAGAAAAAGTTCCTATTTTTGCTCGTATTTCTTGGGCTTGGTTTTCCCATCTCTTTTTTGGGATTAGGCATATAATTGGAAGAATCTTCTAATGAGTGTAAGGATTTCCTACACTTTTTAACTCATCCTATGGCAACTCCATCTGGTGTCCTGAGTTTGTCTGGGGGAGGCCAGAATATTTGCTTGCCACCAGAGGTTTGCCTTTCCCATCTCCTGATGGCCAGGCATGTGTAACAATAATATCTAAATAGCGTACAGGCAACAACACCAATTCTAGGCCTTAAAAATCCCAGACCACTAGCCTATAGTTGTCAAATGAATTGCTGTGAGCATAGGATCCAGCCCATTTAGTGTGCATGGCAGGCACAGGCTGGCATTTGCAGGCATACACGCACACGCATACACACATACGCACACACGCACACAATGCAATTCAGTCTGAACCTGAAAAAAAGAATTAAAATGGAAAGCGATCAGAAAAATAAAATTAAAACAGTTAAATGGTGATTCTGTTGACATATAAAGGTTATGAAGCAATTGAAGACAGTCTTTATGTCATATGTCAATGTAGCAAGGATTTTTTTTTAACCTTGAAGCACTGCCCTGTCATACAAACAGTCCACATACACAGGCATGTAACAAATCACTGATTGTTTTTTAGTTCTCTAGGGGCCAGCATCCAATGTTTCTGGCAATTGTTCTTTTGTTAGCACTTCAGCACTGAATGATATTCAGGTTGAGGTTCTCATTATTAACTAACATTCAAGTAGGATAAGCATACTCCAACAGATCTGAGCTCTCAATGTGAGTATTCCTTCCCATGATGCAAAGCAACCCATCATGCCTGCCTACTCTGTCTAGTCTAAGTCTTCCCAGACATTTGCCCACACAATGTTTGGGGTGATAAGGAAGGGCAGAGGTCTCCTCTGAGTTCTCTTGACATCACATAGATACCAATAGAGCACGTAGGTAGCCCATTGGTGTTTTCGTCCTATCTCCCTCCCTCCCTCGTTGACTTATCTTTTTTTTTCTTTTGTCCATTTGTCCGACAGCACCCTTTACACCAATCTCTCCCATGTAATTCTTTATTTATCACATGTAGCCTGCTCCTACCCACCATACACCTCTCCATTGTCCTTTGCTCAACGTCACTTCTTAGAGATTTGGGTATTATAAGACTTGCAGTCATATTTCATGCTTGCTAGAATATGGGCCTTTGTTAAGAGGAACTTGGAGTCATTAAAAGGAACTCCACAATCTCCCAGAGGTAATCCAGCCCACTCTTCTCTTCTACAGATAACAACATCAATTCTAACAACTGCCTAGAGAAGTTTGACCAATGGAAATCAACCACTGCAAATTAGACCACCAAAAGAACTGACATGCCTCAGCCAGAAAACACTTGCTCTTCTTTCCAAGCAGAGACAGAAGCCAAAAGGGACACTGACTTAAATGATAAACCCATTTGTAAAATTTTATGGGTGATGGTAAGAAGGCGAAACACTATGAAAAGTCTAACCTTATAATATAAGAAGTAGCAGCAGGGGGAGGGAAAACCCAACATGTTTGAGGAAAGTTTAGTGATAGACCCAGATAATCAAGGTCATCCCCAAAGTATTTATGAATCCAACTAGAAGGGGACAAACAGGGACAGGTGACGGATGGACTCCCCAGATGATAACAAAAACCCCCTATGATTAAGAACAGGCTTCTATACACAACAGCTATTCTAATCACAAGAAGATATAACCAACCACCTAGACCAGAGTTATTTTAACTTGGGTTCTGTGAACCTAAAAAAAAAATTTTGATAACTATATTTCAATATATTTCCTTTGTAATCCTATGAACTCATTTTTATGCATTTAAAATTATTATTCTGAGGAGTTCATAGACTTTGCCAGACTGCCATAGGGCTCAATGACACAGAAAATATTAAGAACTCTTGACCTGTACTCTTAAAATGTTGGATAAACGGATCTGAGGAGGAATGGGGCAAACATACACTCACTACAGAGTGAAAGTGTGTACTCTGAGAGACTTTCGAGAGCTCAAAGGAGATTATTTCACTGACTTACTCTGTACGTTGGCACCCTGCAAAAAGGTGATCAGACTGAGAACCCAGTGCTGAGCATCAGAATCTGAAGCGAGGGGAGGAGGAGACATCTCTCCTTGTGTGTGATTTCCTGTTTGCTGCCTCAGCTCCCCTGCAGATCTAGAGCTCAATGTTTCTGACCCCAGCCTGGTAACCTGAACCTGATTCCTGATTGTTCCATTTGGTTTAAGGTTCATAGCCTTGAATTGCTTACACCTTCCGAAATGACTTACCAAGAAAGGCATAAGTCTTTTGTGCTATACTGTACGATCAAAAGAAAACTGAGGGTCTATTCCTGGCTTCATCATGGACTTGCTGTGTGAACTGGAAATCCATTTTAACTCTCTACCTCAGTTTCCTCATCTGTACAATGTTGCTACTGTTACTAGCCCTACAATGGAATCAATATCAGCAACAATTCCAGGAACTGTTTTGATTATAACTTTTGGTGCAAGTGATCACAAAATTAAAAAAAAAAAGATTTAGAGACTACGTATGGAAGTACTTTATACATCTTTTTTTTTATTTTTTCAAGCTTCTAAGTGAGATAAAAATATTTTCCAAAATTAGAAGAGAAAAACACAAAAAGGTTCCATCTTGAACCAGGTGTGAGGAAGGTCTTGCCCTACACCCTGAAAGATGATGATGACAACAACAATGGATCTGCCAAACCGTGGCAGGCAGGAAATATAAAAAGTGTTGACTTTCCCTTGGAAACACATGACTTCCAGCGCTGGCAGCATAAATCTGGGAACCTTTGTAAGAAGGACATGAGCACACTGAGTTATCATGAGGCTCGTAAAGATCCAGGCTCAAACCATGTAAGACTTCATCGATCACAGTCAACATCGAACAGAACCCCATAGTTGTTAAGCTGAATCGGATAGAGAAAGGGTTTACTATTTCACACATTTGATAAGCACAGCTGAACACACACAAAGAGATAGCTTTTCAATCCTAGGTGCTAAACACACACACAATCCATTTCACAATACTTAGCTAAAGCATTTCGCGATACCTAAGTACATCTGAGGATGTATCTGTAGGGCATTAAAATCACTGCTCAATTCAATCAAAGTTGTAAAATTTAAAAAAAAAAATTAAACTGCTGTCATTGGGTTTAATATCCACAATAGTTGTAATTTAGGGTGAAATGTACTTCACGATGACCTGATTAGCAAACACCCTCCCCCAACACATACATATACACATACATACACATAGACCCACACACACACAAAATTGCTGCTTCTTTAGATCACATTCACCAATATGACTGAAATGGCAAGTTATGGGTAGAATAATAACAACAACAAAAACATTTATATATCGCTTACTATGTTAAATGCTTTATAATCATCTCATTTAATCCTCACAACAACTCAAGGAGGTAGGTACCACTACTATCCCCATTTTACAGATGAGGCAACTGAGGCAAAGAGAGATTAAGTAACTTGTCCGGAGTTGCACAACTATTAAGTACCTAATGCCAGATTTGAACTGATCTTCCTGACCAAGCTCAGAAGATTCTCACTGCACTCTGAGAGATCAGTTCAAAAGATTAGAGACTAGCCATGTATTAAAAGCATTTGTCACACAATTTTGTTTGATTGGTACCATTTATTTTGTGTACACTCTGTTGTTGCTGAGTGGGTTGAAACCCAGCATTTGTTTTAAATCAAATATGACTTAGAGCAGAAAAGGAAAGGTGGCATCAATAACAAAATTAATTTTTAATTGGTGAAACTATCCAATACCTTTTGAAAAAAATCATGGGGTATATGTTTTTTTTATTTAATAGGAATGATTTTTTAAATTGGCCTGTTCTTAGAAAAGCATGTCCCACTCAAAATCTTTGAGTTCAAAGAGACCCAAGAAGCCCTCTAGGCCCACTTGTACAAAGCTTGCCCTCTAAAACATCCCCCACCAAGGAGGCAGCCAGGCCCCGCCCCAGACCTCACCCCCTGAAGAAATGCCTTCCATTTTGGACAGCTCTCATTATTCCGAAGTGTTTCCCAACAAGAAGCCTAAATCTACTGCATTTCAATTTTTCTCTTAAGTACATTCCCTCTTTGATACAATAGCCTTTCAAATACTTGAAGTCAAATATCAAGTCCACTCAGTCTTCTCCAGGCTAAAAATTCTCGATCTCATGAACACAGACTCATCAAGCAAGAACTCTAGAATCTTTCCTGCCTCAGTTGCCCTCCTCTGGACACGCTTCAGCTTAATCCTTCCTAAAATGGTTGAACCCAAGCTATGCACAGTATTCAAGATGTGGTCTTACCAAGGCAGAGTATAGTAGGGCTATGCCCTCCTGAGCCCTGGACAGTGTTCCTCTCTAAGTGCACTAAGTCAGTCAATAAACATTTATTAAGCACTTTGGCATCTAAAGCCCTTCACATCCTGGCCCCTTCCTTCCTCACCAGTCTTTTTACTCTTTACTCCTCTCCGGGAGCTCTACAGCCCAGTGACACTGGCCTTCTTGCCATCCTCAGTATATGAATATAATGGGATATTATTTTGCTGTATGCAATGATCAAAAGGTTGGTTTCAGAGAACCCTGGAAAGATTTGAACAAACTAATGCAGAACAAAGTGATAAAGACAGGAGAACTATTTATAGAATAACAACATTGCGAAGAAAAACAACTCTGAATCACTTAAGAAACTTGATCAATGGAATGACTGTCCGTGATTCCAGAGTACCAGTGGCGAAGCATGAAAGAGGTGATGATCTCAGGGTGCAGAATGAGCTACAGTTTGGAGGTGGCCAGTGTGTGGATCAATCTTGTTTGAGTATGTATATTTATGACAAGGACGGTAGCCCTGTCAAGAGGGCTGGTTAAGGCACAGATCATCATGGCCCAGCCAAGCAGTGTATTATTGACGGGCAAACCCCAGGGCTGAACTGAACTTCAGAATTAGATTGTACTGCTTCATATTGTCTCGTTGCTTCTGCATACATGATAAAAGAGATTCATATAGACTTTGTGATTTACAAACTGACTTACTCACAACCACCCTGAAAGAATTATTCCCATTTTAGAGAGGAGGAAAGGGACCTCTGGGAAGTCAAGTCACTTGTCCAGGACCACCTAAGCACCAAATATCAGAGCCAGGACTTAAAACCCAGGTTATCCAATTCTAAGACTATGGCTCTTTCCACCGACCCACACTGCCTATGTGCCAGCCTATTTTACATGAACAGAAATAAATAGAATTTTCTGGCTACAAATCCCTGACAATAGATTACAGGTGTTATTAGGGAACATGACTGCTTTGCCAACTTGCGATTTGCCCTGATATTTTGTCTTTTCTAAGGATACCACCTGCTTTATTTAGGTTGTGCTAACAAAACCATTTTACAGCTATCACTGGCTGGGTTGTCAATTCTAATGCATGTCTATGCATATTTTGCTTGAGTTACCACTTCAAAAGTGGCTTCTTAGATAGACTCACAATAACCACTGCTTTATCATCATCTTTTCCGTGACATGCATTTGATCATCTCAATCAGTCTTGATTTCTAAACTGAACCTTGCATAACATATATTCCTAGACTGTAATATATCACCAGACTGCTTGTTGGGTTAGCCCTCTGTAGAGGATTTATGGGAAAACACGGACAAGACTTAGATAGGATAAGAAGATGTGGATGGGCTGAATTTTGTCTCAATGGAGGGAGTGCCCACAAGGAGACAAGAGATCTATAGAAGTATTTTAAGTATTACTAGACTATAAGGTTCTCGAAGGTAGGGACCATCCCTTATATAAAATGTATCTCTCCCCTAATGATGGATATGAAGTATGGTTACCATTTTTTCTTAATGCCTGCTCTAGATTCCATACAACAAACATTTTAAAGCATAGTTTACGAAAGACATAAGGCCTCTACTGTCATGGAGATTATGATCTATTGAGGGTATGCCTTGTGGGTCACATGACCATAATACAAACTACTACAAGTATGTAGAAAATCATGACAAATAGAACCATATCCAGACAGACCCAGTTTTTCGCCTTTTCTTTTCTGAAGACTTGAGGAAAGTTCATTTTAAAGTATCTCAGTTCGATTCTTTCTGTCACTTGCCAGAAATGACCTAGTCTGGGAGAACACAAACCTTGGCCATTTGGTTGGGACTAAACCCATAAAAATGAACCAACCTTCTTTAAGTGGCTAGTATGGGAGGAGCATGGCCTGGAGCACCAAGAGGTACTGCACATGCCCGCTGGGGCTCACAGAATGCTAGGGGATCCAATACCTACACGGAGAGCAATGTGGACAACATGGCAAACAGGATGAGGGAGCCCACTGGACAACCCCTTATACACTGACCCTTGTACAGGGACAGTGTAGCATGGGAAGAAACATGCTGATCTGAGAGGCCGGAGACCTGGATTTGAATCCTGGTCTTGCCACCAACTAGTTGTTGGTGCCATCTCCTCACATATCACCTGGTACATACATATTGTCCTCCCCGATAGGATGAAGGCTCCTTGAGGGCAGGCGTCAGGCTAACTTGGTCTAACACGGTGCTCAGCACATAAGAGATGCTAACCAAAATGCTTGCTGTCTGATTATTCAGAACATGTGACCTGGAAAATTCCCTTTTCTGGCCTTAGCTTCGTCAGCTGACAAAGCTGTAACATCCCTTCTAGCGTCCTCAAGTCTAGGAGGCCATGTCCAACTGAGTATTATTGTTCCCACGCAATTCAATAAATATTAAGTTTCTACTCTGGTCCAAACAGTGAGAAACAGCCCCATGTCCCAGAGATGACTCTCAGACCGAATTTTCCGCCTCCCCTATGTCACCCATCTCTAAGGCCTTACTAGGCAACTAGCTAGCTCATCTCCAAGGAGAGATTAACACTTGTGCATACTAAATTTCTAGTTGCCCTTCTTCACAGGATTTGTACCTTAAAAGGAAGGACATAAAGGTAAATACTAGAGTTGGAAATCTTGAGAACCAGGACAGGCTAGGGAAGATGATTGGTGGGCTCAGTGATTCTTTTAGCAATGCTCACAAATCATATTAGCTAAGTGACTATCTGGTCCATTTCAGCACAAAGGCGGACCCTGCCAACTGCACAAACAAAAATGACACCCAGTGGGTTGTCCCTTCCTTCCGCCATGACAGGCAGGAAAATTCAGTATTACATTTTTCAGAATCACAAAAACTCTGAGTTGGAAGGGCCTTCAAAGCTCATTTAACTTGACCCACACTTGAATATGGTGTTCCATCATCAAGGAGTCAACCAGCCTTTGCTTGAAGACCTCCATCACACTTTTGGGATGCCTCAAATTGTTGGGGAGGTTTGGCTTCTACCACACGTAAATCCACTCCCTGAAATTTTCAGCCATGACTCCCAATTCTGCTCCTTGGGGCCAAGGTGCACGAGTACAATGATCCCTCCCCCACATGACAACCTCTATCTACTCAAAGCCAGCTATCACCCTCCCCCCGAGACTCTTCTCCACTTTGGGTGAAGCATCCCCTAGGTCCTTCACCTGAAGCTTGTACAGATGAGTTTCCAGGCCTCTCACCATCCCAGGCATTTTGTTTTAATGTACTCCAGTTTGGCTGTTTTTTCTTTTAAATTCACCAAACAGTTATTAGGCACATGCGTGCAAGGCAAAACGTAAGAGCTATTTGGACCTGTTGCCTCCACATGGGAGCAGCGCCTAGGAGAATGATATATACGGAAAACTCCTTGGAGACCAACTGGAGCACTTATAGACATTCTGTGACTGCTTCCGGTTCAGCTCTACCCATATCCTAAAGAAGATGCCCTTTGACTTCAGAGGCATTCAAGAAGGCCTATCAACCTCAACTGCTGTCTCTTCACCTCATTAGCTTTTGCACGATCTCGATGACTCATTCAATCGTGGTGTGCGGTGAGGGGAGTGTTCTCTCTGATCTGGACAGTTTCCAAAAGTAGACAGAACAAGCCACGGGATGCAGGGAGGTAGAGGTCAGGCTAGGTTTCTCATCCAATCCAGTACGATGCCGTGGGGGCAGAGAGCCATCTTTGCCAGGGACCCAGTCAGAGGACTCATCTGGCAGCTGTGCCACATCTCAACAGGAATTTAGTGGCAACAATGTTGTGTAGGAACTGAAGGACACTGTAAGCCTAATCACACCCTCCCACCAATTCCTTTCAAGGCCAAGGTGGTGTAAGGGCGAGTATGCCCAGAGTTCCAAGGGAAATGTATCCATTTGCTCCTGCTGTATCTTTGAAGTAAACATCCTCCTACACAAGCCAAGCGATCGATGTTATCTTGTTAAATGGAACTGGGGTACAAACCATTTACCCCTTAACAATGGGGAGAACATGATAAGTAGGAGAACTACAGCCAGCAGCAGAGAAGAGAGATGCCCCCCCTTAACCCCCCCACTCCTGCCTAGGGCAGAAGCCAGAGGGGCAGCAGCCTGACCCTGAGACAACGGGGCCACAGCAAACTGGTTACACTAGGTACCGCGGGTATGACCTGTCCAGGGCAGGATACAGAGACATATTTCCTGGGGTCTGGACACCCCACCTCTCAATGAAGCCCAAGATCCCATCAGAGTTCTTGACTGTCAAGTAGAACTTGCAGTCCATTAAAAGTCCCAGATTTGTATCCCATAAACTCTCATGTGTTCATGCCTTCCCTACCTTGTACTGGTAAAGTTGATATTTTGAATCCAAGTTTAAGAGTTAATATTTATCCTTACTAAATTTTACCTCATCTAGCCTGTAGAGATTCTTTTGGATTATGACTCTGTTGTCAGATGTATTAGCCACCCCTCCCAGCTTTATATTATTTGATATGCAAGCCACCTTGCCTACCTCCCAGTCACAGATAAAAGAGTCAAACGGCATAGAGCCAAAGACATTCCCTGGGGTATTCCACCAGAGACTTTCTTGGATACATCAAACATTCATTCTTTTAAAAATACGAATTTCTCCTTTGCTGCAAACGGGACATTTCTCTGGGTAGACAATCCCTATAGGACCCACGACAAAGAGAAGATAATTTTCTGATTATAATAGGCTCTCTGGCAAATCGTATTTTTTTCAGAAATGCAGAAAATACACTGAAGTAACAAATCTGACCACCTAAAATAGAAGTCCTTCCAGAGAATTCTCAGTTTTGAGGCAAACGTTATTATGATGTAAGAATTGTACCGGAAAAGCAACGTTAAGCACAACTGCCTGAGAGCTGGCAGTGAATGCCCATATGTGGCCTTGGGGAAATTTCTACTCCCCTCAACCCTCTCCCCCCATTTCAGTTTCCTAGCTTTGGATAATGCTGTAAATGGTTATGTTTATGGCACCTTCACAGGATCATGAATTTAGAGTTGGCATGAACTGGAGCCCACCGAGTACCGAGGAGGAAACTGAGGCCCAAAGAGAAGTGACTTTCGCTAAGGGGAGCAGCTGATCAGAGGCAGAAACATGACGTGAGGCCAAATCCAGAGCTAGTACTCTCTCCACTGTCCTGTGTGGCCTCCGACCTCAACAGCAGTCAAACCATCATGTTGGAGTGTGCCACCGTTTATTTAACAAAGGAAATAAGATATTTTTTTTAAAAAGGCAACACGCTCCAGAACGCTGCGGTCTTTCTTCCCATCACAAACCCAAAAGTCTGAAGGGTGCAGTGCACTGACTTCGACTCAGAGGAGCTGAGTTCAAATGCTTCCAGGTTCTGCTCGTTCCTCCACAAGTGACCTTGGTGGAGTTAACTTCTGCAGGTCTCATTGGCCTCTTCTATAAAATGATCTCCAAGGTCCCTTCAAGCTCTAAATCGAAGCCACAAGAACATGAGTTCTGAGAGAGGGAGGGAGAACAGGAGAGAGAATGAGAGAAAAAGGAGAAAACAAGGGAGGGCACAAGACAGAGAAAACATTTCTGCCAATTTTCAAAAAAGCTGAGAGCTCCTACAGTTGAGCAGGGCAGCAAGCCTGCGAAAGAAGAGCCCAATCCACCAATTTCTCCTTAATCATCATTATTTTCATGGGCTCCAGGAACCTCTCGCCTTGCATTCCCAGCCTCATTCCTTCAACAGCTAATGAAAGTCTAGGCAGTCCTTCTCCCGGGGTGATCTGTTATCAGTTCAACATTGCAGGTCCCTGGACCTCTCCTCCCTCGTACAAGCATCAGCTCCTAGGCTATTTACAACACCAAAGGTTTCAAAATAAGATGATAAGCATCAGGACCCATTCACATCCTCCATCAGCTACTTCTGAGCAAGCCCTTCATGCCCATCCGAGGCGCTGGAGGCCACCATTGGTTTTAAGAAACCACACACAGCAGGAGTGACAGAAGTGAACTGGGAGACTTTGTGCCAGACTTGGGTTCAGATTCCGACTCAGATACTTGCCTGCTGTGTGGCCCTGGCCAAGTCACCTCACCTCTGAGGCTCCCTTTTCTTGTGTATAAAATAGGGGTAATAGAACCTACCTCACAAAATTGCGTTGAGGCTCAAAAGAGGCAGTAAGTGTAAAGTGATTCCCAGATCTCAAAGCCCGATGTGAACGTGAGCTATTATGATGATAATCAGAAAATCAACCCTTCACAGAAACTGTTCTCCTCTCTAGCTTGCCTACCTAGTAGCTAATGACACGTTCATAAAAATGTCCTGGGGGAGGGATGCACAGCCATTTGCTTTCAATTATTTCCATCAGCATCATTAAAACAGGGCTTTGTGTGCAGACGGACACACCCATCATTTGATTTCCCTCTTTCCAGAATCTAAGAAACCAGGCAGAGAAATGCCAATTACAGCTCAAACCGAGCACTCCACTCCTGCGGCCCCAGCCCAAGCTCAGGGCCGTCGGCTCCTTCCTCAGGGGTGCTTAGCGGCGTCTTGGGAGGGAGGCCAGCAGCCGGCCAGCCTCCCTGCCTGCCTTCCGGGGACTGCCGCCTGGCACGCAGCCTCCCCAAGGCCAGCTGCCCCCCCCCCCCCGCCCCCGAGAGAGCAGCTTTGGCCTTGGGGAGGCTGCGTGCCAGGCGGCAATCAGGCAACCACTCAGCCAGGTTAAAACACGTGAGACGCGCGGCCGCTGCAAGCGAATGGAGAAACACTTCAACGTTTCCTGGAGGTTCTATAGAAATGCCCCTCACCCCACACCCCAGCCGTGCCCCGGGCCTCTCACTCCAGGTCCCTTTGCAGAGTTTCTAGGGTGGCCTTCCGGGCCTTTGCCCAGGAGAAAGGCCTTTAAAGACCTCAGGTATTTCAACAACTTTCCACTCTACAGCTCGAACCCAATCACACAGAGAAGACATTGTGCCCGAGGGGATCTGAGGAAACGCACAGGACTTACCTACCCTGGGCTCCGCACCTGAGGCCCAGCCGAAAGGAGAGAGGGGAAGGACGTGGGGCCCTGGCCGGCCGGCCGTCTTTCTGCAAGGCCCGTGAAGCCCCAGTGCCCCCGCCCCCCCCCCCCCCCACGTCCGTGTCCTCTCCTCCCTCACGCCTTCCAGCTGTGCATCTTTCCCAGTTCTACTGAGGTCTCATTAGCTTGACATCGTTTGCGCTTGTTTAAGAAGCATCCTCGTGTGCCGTTCTGAGCACAGGCCCAGCCACCCCCCCTGTGGATTGAATGCAGTTCACCTGGCCTGTCTATTGGGTCGGTGCACCCTGGGAAGGGAACTTTCTGTCCCCAGGCAGTCCGGTCCACTCTACGACTGCCCCAGGTAGTAGGAAATTTCTTTTCCTAACATCAGGCCTAAATTTGTGCCTTTGCAACTTCCACTCATACTCCGGGCTCTAGACGCGGAGCTGGAGGGCAGTCTCTGGGGCCGAGCAGAACAAGGCTAACCCCTCCTCCACGTGATCATCCTTTACATACTTGAACTGGAGGGCCTTGATCCCTTCCTTCCCCCCTCTTCCTCTCCCCTCCCCCTCACTTTTCTTCTCCAGTTTCAACATCCCCAGTTCCTTCTTCAACTAATCTTCATGTAACATGGATTGAAGGCCCTTCATCATCCTGGCTGCCCTCCTCAAGATGTTCTTCTGTTCATCAACAACACCCAAATGCGGGCCCAGGCCTGAATGTAATAGTCTAGAAGACAGGTAATGAGAACAGAGTGGGGAGAGGCTATCACCTTCTTGGGGTCTCTTGATGCAGCCCCAGATCCCACGAGCTGGTTCACCTTGAGTTCGAAGTCCACTTAAACCCTGAGAACTTTTTCAGACAAACTACTGTATAAACCATATCTCTCCAACTCATATTTCAGAAATTGATTTTTGAACCCATGTAAGACTACATTTATCCCTGGTGAATTTCATCTTATTAGATTCAGCCCAATGCCCAAGCCTGTCAAAACCTTTTTGTGTCCTGACTGTCATATAGTACGTTAAGCTATCCCTCTTTGCTTTGTGTCCTCTACAAATTTGATGAGCATACATACTGTTTATGCCTTTATCCAAGTCATGAACAAAAATGTTAAATAAAATAGGGACACATCCAGATCCTTGGGGTGGGCCATTGGAGATCTCCTGACATATTCACATTAAGCCATTACCGTGACTCTTGAAATCCAGTCACCGATCTGTTCTGAAGCAAGCTAACTGTATTGTCATCTAGCCAACTTTCCATCTTCTCCACAAGAATAGTATGATAGACTTTATCAAATGCCTTCCTAAAATCTAGGTAAACCATACCCATAGCATTCCCTTCATACAACAGTTTATCGACCCTGTTAAAAATGAAATTTATACCCTAATGTAAATGGAACTCATAGAATCAGTCAACTGAGGAATTGGGATGCAGAGAATAAGCCTTTTGGGCCATCACACAATAAAAGACTTTCTCTCGTGTTGTCGGAATGTCAGGCATTGGCAAGAAGGTCGGGTAGAAATTAGGAGTTCAGGGACGAGTAGGGGACACTCCCTGGAATCCCTGCAATCCTTCCACACAGGCAACCATTAGCTCCCTATATGACATGAATCCGGAAAATTCACACACAAGTCAAGCCATAGCTCCGTGATGTCATTGGATCTCTTTGAAAATGAAGGGCAAATAACAACCACCCCTGACTGTGGTAAGAGTTTAGTCCAGAGGATGAGAGACAGAGCTGGAAAGGTCTTCAGAGTTCATCTCTCAGTCTGTAGATGAGGAAACTAAGACACAGAGAGGTCAGGGAATTTGCCTAAGGGCACTCCACCAAGAAGGTGAAGATCCAGGATTCAAACCTGTGGTCCACTCGTTTCTTTCCACTCTCCTGCACTGTGTAGTTCTGGGCTATGGGCACCTCTGGCATTCAGCATACATTGGATGAGGAGAAGCCTCCTTCCAGCAGGAAGGGGTGAGGATAGGGCACACGTACTTGGAAAGCTCTGCTCCGGTATGTCTACTCAGAAGACTTCACAACTACTTTGAAGGAAGGCTGTGAGTAAAGAGCCAATTAAGGCAGGAAGCCCACTTGAGGGAATTGCTCTTCTCCTTAAATGCAAGACAAAGCCCCCGAGGCCCACTATTGAACACCGTGAGATAAGCAGCAGTACTACACGGCCACTTAGCTGGCTTTTTGCACATCACACATTCATTCAGTGGCTGGGGTCCCATTAACTGAGGAGTCACTGCATGAAGTTATTTGAACTAGTGTGATACACCATATTCTAACGTTGCTAATTTTTAGAATATTAGAGTTTCAAGAGGGTTTGAGGATATCTAATATACAAAATAAGCTAACGACCACCATGCAAATAAATTGGCTTTGCGTGTGAAATGGCCCTTAGCCTGTCAGTACAATTTAGCCATAAAATCTTTCAAAATACCGGCTAGATAATTTAAATGTATCAGGGGATCCAAATTTGTAACTAACTGACTGAAGTATCCCTCTGCCTGTAACGAGGAGAGGATTCTGGTGAACATTAACAAGGTTATTTCAATATTTCTATAGAAAATTTTTAATCTCTTTAGACTAGAAGATAATTGCAAGACTTTTTTTAAAAAGGCAATGTATATGATAGAGAGAGTCAGCATGGTATAGAGGGTGGGCAGCTTCTGATATGTACTAGCTATGTGATTCTGGGCAAGTCCTTTCCAGGGCTTCTTAAACTTTCCACTTGCAATCCCTTCAGCGCCTCTTAAACTAAACCCCATATGGGGTCTCAACCCACAGTTTAAGACGTGCTGAATTTTTAATCCAAGCCACTTGAGCTCAGAAGCTACTTTTATTTTTTTTACTGCTTAAGCATTGTGTTTGTACCTATTTATGATGTCCATATTATCTCCCCCAGTAGAGTGTAAGTTTCTAAAGGAAAGGAACTGTTTTGCTTATCTTTGTATGCCCAGCTCTTACCACATTGCCTGGCATATGGTAAATGTCTAATAGATGCTTGTTACCGATTCACATAACCCCTTGGTATGCAGACAACTTTCTAAGAGTTGCTGATCAGAATTGATGGAATTAACACATCAGAGAGTTCCCTAAAGTGACAAAATTACAGGGCTAGGCCCGCTACCCCCTTACCACGACCCCAAAAAAACCTAACTTAACAATATTTGTTTTTCATTTGCTTTGCTACAAAGGAACACGAATGTCCATTTGCAGTGCTAATTTCCACCCGTGGTAATAGAATAATTTTGATCCACTCATTGGCTACCACTGGCTGCTTTCACCTTATTTGCAACAAGGTAGCCATGTAATTTGTGTGGCCATTTTTCTTTTTTTGCCATTTGTCAGCTCTAGATGCATCAAAAACCAAGAGGAGAACTGACAGACAGCCAATATATACTTGACTGGAAAGACAAGCAATCTAGTGAATTCAGGATCCAAAATGGATTTTACAAAATTTCAGATCAGTATTTAGGGCAGTCGTTAATTGGCTATAAATCACCAATTCAGAGTAAAACCAATTCTTAACTGGAAATTATTGTCACCATTCATGTATGGCATTGGCAAGCAAGCATTCCATGTAAAGTGATTAAGAAATAATAACTGTCTAAAATGATTTATACCGTGAAGATTATCTGCTGAAACCCAACAGATTTTTAACAGAATGTTTAGAATAAAGTAGAGCAGGCCAAGAATAAACCAGGCTCATGGCCCATACTGTCTATAAACCCAAGCTTATTTGTAGCCCTTAGTAACTAGGCTATTGGTGCTTCAGAAAAGACACAGTATGGTCTAGTGAAGAGGAAGGGAAGAGAAATTTGTTATACACTTATCATAGAGGATGCTCACTAAATCTTGTTAAGTGCTGTCCAAAGCTCTTTACAAATAGGATTTCATTTGATCTTCTCAACAACCCTGGAAGGTAAGTGCTATTATTATCCCCATTTTACAGATGAGGAAACTGAGGCAAACAGAGGTTGCCCAGAGTACAACTAGTAAGAGATACAACTAGTAAGTATCTGAGGATGGATTTGAACTCAGGTTTTCCTGACTCCAGGCCCAACACTCTATCCACTGAGCCACCTAGACTTAGAATCTGGATTCAAATCCTGCCTCTTACACTTACTAGTTGCACGACTGCCAGCTAATCACTTAGCCTCTCTGAACCTCAGGAGCATTCTAGTAGGATGGACGGAAACATGCGCAAATATAAGTAAATGTAAAATATTTTTTTTCAAAAAAGAGGAGATGTTCTCTAACAACTGGGAGTATGAAGAAAGGCCTCATGTAGGAAGTGGTACTTGAACTCAGCATCAGAACAGCTGGAGTGTCCAAAACAGAGGTGAGAAGAGAGAACATCCTTGGGGGCACAGGTGGGTAGTTCAAAGTCATAGAGGTGGAAATTGGAATTTAATTTATAAGGAACAGCAAATAAGCAGGGTTGGGTTGAACATAGATTGTGAGAAGCAATAATAGAAATTCAGTCTGGAAAGAAAGGTTGAAGCCAGATTGTGAAAGATTTTAATTGCCAAGCAGAGGAGTTTGTATTTTTGTTGTTGTTCTGTCATGTCTGACATTGCAGGAGTATCAGTGACTTGTCCAGGTTCATATAGCTAGTAAGTGTCTGAGGCCAGATCTGAACTCGGGTCCTCCTAACTCCAGGCCCTGCGCTCTATCCACCTAGAAGAAACAGGGGCCTATAGAGCTTCATGAGCAGGAAAGTGAAATGATCAGACCTGTGCTTTAGGAATATCAATGTGGCTGCTGTATAAAGATTGGAAAGGGAACAGACTGGAGACAAAGGGACCAATTACAACAGCAAAAGCAAAATATAAGGGCCTGAACTACAATGGTTATGGTTTGAGTAGAGAAAAGTGTATGGAAGCAAGAGATGTTGAGGGAGAGGAAGAAGGAGAATCAATGAGACTTGTGATTGATTGCATAAGGGAGGGGGGGAAGAGTGCAAATGAAGAGTGGAGAATAACTCCAAGGTTGAGAGAGTGGGTACCTGGAATGGTGGTAGAGCCCTTAACGTAAATTGGGATGTTTATGGAGCGTTAAACTAATACTATTAGCCTATTCTATGATAGGCTAATGTTTGTACTATATTACACCTGGCAAACTGATATTCCTAAGAAACGGCCATGGCCATGGCACTCTCCTGAACTAGAAGCTTGAGTGGCTACCTATTGCCTCCAGAATCAGATATGAAAGCCTCTCTTTGGCCTTTATAGATTTTCACCTCTCCAGGCTGTTTGCACATTCCTCTCCGTCACACACTCTAGCTTCCATCCAAAATGGTCTAGTTCTTCTTCCCCACATATCACATTCCAGCTCCTCCCTGCGCCCGATGCCAGGGAGACGTTTTGCCTTCACTTTCACCTCGTCTTACTCTGAGCTTGCTTCAAGGTTTAGCTCAAAGTCTACTTTCTGCACCAGGCCTAATGGAGAAGCCTGCCCCATTTACCTGTCACCTCTACCTCAAAATGATTGTGTGTGAGTGTGTGTACTGAATTTACTTCTCTATGCTTTTGTTTCCCCACAAGAGAATGTGAGCTTCTTGAAAGCATGGAGCTGTTTAATTTTTGTCCTTTTATTCCTAGGTAAGTCACAGTGCCTAATACTAAATAAGCTCTTAACAAAATGGTTAGTGAATTGTTAAATTGGTATCTATGATATCTTAAATGTGTGTGTATGTATGCATGTATGTATATGTATATATCATTAGATTTAAAATGTGGAAACCTTCAAGTCACTGGGATACATTTGTTCTTTTTTTACATTTTAAAAAAAATTTGACAAAAAATCTACCTTTTCGCTATCCCACCTCCCCCACCCTACTGGAAAAGAAAAAAGAAAAACAAAATCCTCGTAATAAGTAAGCATTATAAAAAAAGAAATAACCACATTGGCCATGTCAAAAGAATATCTCCCTCATTCTACAGCCTGGGCTCATGTCCTCTGTTAGGAGGAGGGTGGCAGGTTTCACTACTGAGACCTGGAATCATGGTGGACTATTGTGTTGATTGAAATTTTTGAGTCTTTCAAAGCTATTTGTCCTTACAGTGTTGTTGTTATTGTATAAATAGTTCTCCTGGTTCTTCTCACTTCACCCTGCATCAGTACATGCAAGTTTTCCCAGGTTTCTCTTAAACTGCCCCCTTCTTTGTTTCTCATAGCATAATGACATTCCATTACATTTACATATACTAATTGGTTCAGCCATTCCCCAATTGATAGGCGCTCCCTCTGTTTCCAGTTGGTTGCTATTACAAAAAGAGCTGCTACAAATATTTTTGTACATGGGGCAGCTGGATAGCACAGTGGATAGAGCACTAGGCTTGGAGTCAGGAAGACTGAGTTCAAATCCAACCTCAAATAGTTACTAGCTATGTGGCCTTGGGTAAGTCATTTAACCTCTGTTAGTCTCAGTTGACTTATCTGTAAAATGGCAATAATAATAGTACCTACCTCCCAAGGTTGTGGTGAGGATCAAATAAGATAACATCTGCAAAAGCACTTAGCCTGGTACCTGGCACAGAGTAAACACCATATAAATGTTAGTTATTATTATTATTATCATTATCATACATGGGTCCTTTTCCTCTTTCTTTGATCTCTTTGGGGCATAGGTCTAGTAGGGTATCGCTGGGTCAAAGAGTATGCACAGTTTCATAACTTTGGGAGTATATATTCAGACTGCTTTCCAAAAGGGCTTCAATTCACAGCTCTACCAACGATGTATCAATGTACCAGTTTTCTCTCAGGTCCTACTTTTCTTTTTATGTAAGTGTTGTCAAGCTAATAGATGTGAGTTGGAGCCTCAAAGTTGTTTTACTTTTTATTTTTCTAACTCTTAGTGATTTGGAGCATTTTTTTTCATATGGCTATTGATAGCTTAGGTTTCTTCCTTTGAAACTGACTGAAAACAACAACAAAGATGGTGGCACAGGCAGAAGCAGAGTCCAGTTCTCCCTGCCAAGAGGCAGCTAGATGGTTCAGTGGATAAAGTGCGAGTACTAGAGTCAGGATGAAATACATTCACATCTGGCCTTGGACTAGCTGTGGAACCCTGGGCAAGTCACTGAACCTCAGTTTCCCCAACTGTAAAATGGGGATAATAATAGCGCCTATCTCTCAGAGTTATTGTGAGGATCAAATGAGATAATAGTTATAAAATGCTTAGACAGTGACAGGCACTTAGTAAATGCGTATTTCCTTCCCTTCACAACTACTTTAATAAAGATCTAAAAACAGCGTCAGACCAAGTATCGATTCGACAATCAAAAGAGAATTTACAGTGGGTCACTTTCTGTGACCCCCGAGTAGAATCATGGATTCAGACCCCAGGCTCAGATCTGGAGGAAGGTGGCAATGCTATCACTCTGAATCTGCAGACCTCCCAACTAGCTGACCAGGGTTGTGGTTAGCAGCTATCTGCTGGAGCTCTTCCCAAGGGCAAGTATGCAGCTGTGCTGCCTCATCTTAAGTGAGGATCTGGGGCCTAGAAAGTCCAGGAGAGTAGCCATCAGACCACATCCTAGGTCGGAGCACATAGGGCTCATTACAAGTTTACACCTGCCTAGCACAGGCTACCCCTCTGATCCTTGAATAACATAGCACTCGGTGCCTGGAGAGTATAGTGGCATAACCCTGGATAACACAGAATCATTAAAAAAAAAAAAGCTACAAGAGTCCATTTGGAAGTATACATAGGCTGGGCCAAACACAAAATCTAAATCCAGGAAAACATATTTGGGATATGCGAGTAAAAATCTACACAATCTATTCGATTTATACAAACTAGAACAGAAGGAGTCGTCGTCACTTGAACCTCACTTTAATCTGAAATTCTCCGACGAGGGTAGAACACATACACATATACTTAACCCACATAAAGATTTCAGTATAGAAATACATTCAACTCAACAGGAAAACAAGAGAGATAAGGACAAGGGGAGAGAAATGGATAAAGGGAATGGTAGATTCTGTTATTGTTGTTGGGAGGCAAATAAATGGTACAGTGGATAGAGCGCTGGGCCTGGGGTCAGAAAGACCTGGGTTCAAATCCAACCTTAGACAGTTACTAGCTGTGTGACCCTGAGCAAGTCACTAAACCTCTGTTTGCCAAATGGTAGATTTAGGGAGGGCCTAGTCATAAACAAAAACTCTAAACTTATAGAAAAAATCATAAAGAGGGGTTTAAAAGGGAAAAGAAAGCAAGTAAGAACTTGCGATTGGGGTCTGGGTGAAGGGAAGCTAGGAAGAGCAGGGGAGAAAATGCCGACTGCGTCTCAAGCAGAGAGCACTGATGCCGAACACACCATGACTGTGCGTGCAATGAACTCCCATACCAAAAGAGGATCAGAGGAGAGCACACCAGATCAGAACACAGAATCCAACAACAAATTGTTGGACAAGAAACACACCTGGAACAGAAAGACTCATACAGAGTTAGAATGAGGAGCTGGAGCAAAATCCATGCTTCACCTACACCAGAGATGGGGAACTTGCGGCCTCGAGGCCCCATGTGGCCCTCTAGGTCCTTAAGTGTGGCCCTTTGAATCCAAACTTTACTGTGATGTCAGAGGGCTGCACTGGAGGACCTAGAGGGCTACATGTGGCCTCGAGGCCGCAGGTTCCCTACCCCTGACCTAAACTGAGCAAAACAGGGGTAGCAATTGTGAACTTAGACAAGGCAAGAGCGAAAGAGATGAACAGGGAAACTTTATTGTGCTAAAAGATGCCATGGACGGTGAAGGGATGTCATCATGTATGCACTAAATGGCAAAATATATAAATGCTCCAAGGAAAAGCTAAACAAATTATAGGGAGAAACAGAGAGCAGAATTACAATAGTGGAAAATACTGACATACATACCCCTTTTAGAGCTAGACTAACAAAGAAAAGAAAAGGTAAGCACCTGGATAGAAGTTTAGAAAAGTTAGATCTTACAGATTTCTGGTGATTATTGAATGAGAATAGGAAGGGGTAAACATTTCTCAGCTGTGCATGGCATCTGTGCAAATATTGACCATGTAGCACATAAGAAGCTCACCAATTTAGAAAAGCAAAAATGTTAAAAAGCATCCCTTCCTAACCACAGTGTAATAAAATATATTCAATAAAGGGCCTTGAAGACAAGATTACAATGTCATTGGAGACTAAATAACAACCCTGAGCACGAGTGAGTCAAATGATAAATCATAGACACAATAGATAATTTCATTAAAGATAACAAAAACAATGAGACAAGATGCCAAAAATGTGTGGGATGCAGCCAAATCGGTCATTAGGGGAACATTTATGTCTCTCCTCAGTTTCATCAACAGAAAAAGAAAAAAACAAATTGAGCTTTCAATAAAAAAAAAACTAGAAAACAGACAAAGTTTTTAAAAAAAACACCAAAATATAAATCCTAAAAATCAAAGAAGAAATCAATAAAAATGAAAGTTAACAAACATTGAATTAATAAATAACAGTAGGTGTCAATTTTTAAAATATAAAATAAAGTATTATCTGATTTGATTTTTAGAAGAAAAGAAAATTACTAGCATCATACATGAAAAAGAAGAATTCAAAGAAATGAAGGAAAAATAAAGAAAATTATTAGAAAATACTTTGACCACCTATATGACAAAAAAACTGACAACTTGAAATAGATGAATATTTACAGAAATATAAAACACCTTGATGAACAGAGTAAGAGACAGTCATTTTAAATAACCCAATCTCAGAAAAAGAAATTTTAAAAGTCATAAATTAACTTCTCTACACCCCTCCAAAAAAATAAAGAACTCTAGGACTAGATGAATCTAAAAGGAAATTCCAGCAAATAGTCAAAGAATAATTAATTTCAGTATTACACAAACTGCTTATAAAAATTCATGAAAAGAAGGGATCTGACAAAATTCCTTTTTTGATACAAATAGGGTCTCAATACCTCAACCAGGAAATGTCAAAATGGAGAAATAAACCTATAGACCAATATTCCTAATTCATATAAATGCAGATATTTTAAATAAAATATTAGCAAAGAGAATACAGCAACATATCATAAATATTGGACACTATGAACACATGACAATTATAGCATGAAGTCAGAGTTGGTTCAATATTAGGAAAACTATCAACATAACAGAACATATTAATATCAAGAAAAACAAAAAATATATTATTATATTGAGAGATACCAGAAAAGCCGTTGACAAGATACAATACTCACATCTGTTTAAAAAACATAAAGAAAAACACAGGAATAAACAGACCTTTCCTTAACATGGTAAGTATCCTCTATCTAAAACTTAGAACTACCATTATACGTAATGTGGATTAACTAGAGGACATTCCTGTTTGATTAGGGGTAAAACAAGGTTGTCCATTGTCCTCACTGCTTTTTGCTAGAAATGCTAGCTACATCAATGAGATAAGCAAAAATATTGAAGGAATAAACACAGGCAAATACAAAACAAAACTATTTCTTTCTGCAGACGATATGATGGTTTACTTAGAAAACTAAAAATTAACTGAAACAGTAATTTGCAGGTCATGCAGTATGACTTTGTCTAGCAAAGAATTGCTAAGAATCGAGGGAAAAAGGAGTTGCCTATCAATTGGGGAATAGTTAAACAAATTGTGACACATAAATGTAATGGAATATGGTTATGCCATAAGAAAATGATGAATATAAAGAATTCCAAGAATGGGAAGACCTATGTACTAATGCAGGGTGAAACAAGCATAACCCAGAAAACAATACATGCGGTGACAACCACAACATAAATGGAAAGAACAACAACAGTAAAACCTGAATTCTAGGTAATTATAAAGACTAAGCCTAGCCCCAGAGAATAGGTGAGAAAATGGATCTCCCTCCTTTCTCTGAAGAAGTAGGAGACTACAGGTGCAAAACACTGCATATACTGTCAGACTCAATTGAAGAGCTGGTTAATTTTGCTGAACTACTTTTCTCCCTCTTTAAAAAAAATCTTCTTTATAAGAGATAGATCAATGGGTAAAGGAAGTGAGAAGTATATATTCAGAATGAAGGTGATGCAAAAACAAAAGATATCAATATCTATACTAAACATATATGTACCAAGTGGAATAGCATCCAAATTCTTAAAGGAATAGTTAAATGAGTTACAGGAGGAAGTAGACAGTAAAATCATACTAGTAGGGCACCTCAACTTTCCCCTCCCAGAACTAGATAAATCTAACTATAAAATAAATAGGAAAGAAGTTATGGAAATGAATAGAATTTTAGAAAAGTTAGATATGATAGACCTCTGGAGAAAATTGAATAGGAATAGAAAGAAGTATACGTTTTCCTCAGCTGTATATGACACCTTAACAAAAATTGACCATGTGCTGAGGTATAAAAGCCTCACAACCAAATGTAGAAGGGCAAAAATATTAAGTGCATTCTTTTCACACCATAACACAATAAAAATTATATTCACTATAAGGGCTGTGGAAACAGATTAAAAATTAATTGGAAACTAAATAATCTAATCCTAAAGAATGAAAAAAATAGAAGACAATGTGAAATAGCTCACTGGAAAAACAACTGACCTGGAAAATAGATCCAGGACAGATAATTTAAAAATTATTGGACTATCTGAAAGCCATGATCAAAAAAAGAGCCTGGACATTATCTTTCAAGAAATTATTAAGGAAAACTGTCCTGATATTCTTGAACCAGAGGGTAAAATAGAAATTGAAAGGATCCACTGATCACCTCCTGAAAGAGATCCCAAAAGGAAAACCCCTAGGAATATTATAGCCAAATTCCAGAGTTCCCAGGTCAAGGAGAAAATATTGCAAGCAGTCAGAAAGAAACAATTCAAGTATTGTGGAAACACAATCAGAATAACACAAGATTTAGCAGCTTCTACATTAAGAGACCGCAGGGCCTGGAATATAATATTCTGGAGGACAAAGGAGATAGGATTCAGCCAAGAATCACCTACCCAGCTAAACTGAGTATAATCCTTAAGGGGGAAAAATGGATATTCAGTGAAATTGAGGACTTTCAAGCATTCTTGATGAAAAGACCAGAGTTGAATAGAAAATTCGACTTTTAAACACAAGACTCAAGAGAAGCATGAAAAGGTAAACAGGAAATAGAACTCATAAAGGACTTATTAAAGTTGAACTATTTACATTCCTACATGGAAAGATGATATTTGTAACTTATGAGACCTTTGTCAGTATTAGGGTAGTTGGAAGGGGAAAAATTATATGTATAGATAGATAGATAGATAGACAGATAGATAGAGGGCACAGGGTGAGTTAAAAAGGAAGGGATGATATCTAAAAAATAAAATTAAGGGATGAGAGAGGATTATACTGGGAGAAGGAAGAAGGGAGAGGTAGAATGGGGTAAATTATCTCACATAAAACAGACAAGAAAAAGCTTTCACAGTGGAGGAGAAGTGGGGAAAGGTGAGAGGGAATGAGTGAATCTTATTCTCATTGGATTTGGCTTGAGGAGGGAATAACATACACACCCAATTGGGTATGGAAATCTATCTTACCCTCTAGGAAAATGGGGGGAAGGAAATAAGAGAGCGGGGGGATGATAGAAGGGAGGGCAGATTGGGGGAAGAGGTAATCAGAAGCAAACACTTCTGAGGAGGGACAGGGTCAAAAGAGAGACTAGAATAAATGGGGGGTGAGATAGGATGAAGGGAAATATAGTTAGTTTTTCACAGAATGACTACTATGGAAGTGTGTTGCATGACTACGCATGTATAACCTGTATCGAGTTGCTTGCCTTCTCAATGAGGGTGAGTGAGGAGGGGGGAAGGGAGAAAATTTGGAACCCAAAGTTTTAAAAACAAATGTTAAAAATTGTTTTCACATGCAACTGGGAAATAAGATATACAGGCAATGGGGTATAGAAATCTATTCTGCCCTACAAGAAAATAGAAGGGGAAGGGGATAAGAGAAGGTGGGGGTGATAGAAGGGAGGGCAGATCAGGGTAAGGGGTATTCAGAATGCATGCCTTGTTGAGGGGGAGGGGTGAGATGGGGAGAAAATTTGGAACTCAAAATCCTGTGGAAGTGAATGTTGAAAACTAAAAATAAATAAATTAATTTAAAAAATAAACCCAAAGGGCCAAGCTTTTGGGATAAGACCTCACCATTTGACAAAAATTGCTGAGACAACTGGAAAATAGCTTGACAGAAACGAGATATAGATTAACATTTCACACCTCATACCAAAATAAAGTCAAAATGGGTACATTATTTAGACATAAAGGGTAATAGCATAAGCAAATTAGGGGAGCATGGGATAGTTTACCTTTCAGAATTATGGATAAAGGAAGAATTTATGACCAACCAAGAGATAGAGAGCATTATGGGATGTAAAATAGATAATTTTGATTACATTAAATTAAAAAGGGCTTGCACAAACAAAACTAACATAGGCAAGGTTAGAAGGACAGCAGACAACTGTGAAAAAATTTTATAACAATTTTCTTTGATAAAGGCCTCATTTCTCAATTATGTAGAAAACTGAGTCAAATTTGTAAGAATATGAGTCATTCCCCAGTTGATAAATGGTCAAAGGATATGAACAGGCAGTTCTCAGAAGAAGAAATCAAAGCTATCTATAGTCATATGAAAATGCTCTAAATCACTATTGATTAGAGAAATGCAAATTAAAACAACTCTGAGGTACCACCTCACACCTATCAGATTGACTAATATGACAAAAGGAAAATGACAAATATTGGATGGGATATGAGAAAATAGGGACACTAAAGCACTATTGGTGGAGTTGTGAAGTGATCCAACCATTCTGGAGAGAGATTTGGAACCATGCCCAAAGGATTGTAAAACTGTGCATACCCTCTGATCCAGCAATATCATTACTAGTTCTATATGCTAAAGAGATCAAAGAGAAAGGAAATATCTACAAAAATATTTATAGCACCTCTTTTTCTGGAGGCAAAGAACTGGAAATTAAGGGGATGCCCATCACTTGAGGAATGGCTGACTGAATTGTAGTGTATCATCACAATGGAATACTATAAGAAACGATGAGCAGGATGCTTTCAGAAAAAAAAATCTGGGAAGACTTCCATGAATTGATGCAAAATGAAATGAGCAGAACCAGGAAAACATTGTACACACTAAGAGCAATATTATACAATGATCAACTGTGAATGACTCAGCTATTCTCAGCAATACAATGATACAAAACGATTCTGGGGGAGTTATGATGAAAAGTGCTATCCAACTCCAGAGAAAGAACTTATTATGGAGTGTCAATGCAGACTGAAGCATACTTTTTTTTTGCTTTATTATTCTTGTTTTTGTTTTTTGCTCTACATTTTCTTTTGCAACATGACTAACATGAAAATGTTTTGCATGACTGCGCATGTAAAATCTATATCAAATTGTTTGCCTTCTCAAGGAGGGTGTAGGGAAGGAAAGGAGGGAGAGAAGTTGGAACTCAAATTTTTTAAAAATAAAATGTTAAACATTTTTGTTTATATGTAATTGAGAAAAAATAAAATAAACATTAAATCTACAAAGGAACCATTAAATATACTCCCCAGCATATGTGTCTTCCAAAGTACCTATATTTTGACCATAAAACCTTCAATAAAATAAGTATATTGGAAGCCATTGCCCACATTAGTAGTGAAGCAGCTCAAACAAGTAAGATTGACTTTATTTAGCCTTAAATTTCCTCTGATGCTTACCAGATTTGTTCTAGTAATGCAATTATCTCTCCAGCTAATAGCTCTTGAAACAATTATATTTCTATTTTAACTGTTTATATTTATTTTGTTTTCATGTAACATCACTACAAATAATTGCACATAGTGAATATTTCATGTAGTTGACCAGAAATGTATAATAATCGTATGGGAAAGATCCCTAGTGGCCCCCCCATCTCCGTGGCTTCAAACAGGGCAATATTTGTGTAAGTGAAGACAGTTATATCTATTCTATTCAATTTTTAAGAAAGCATTGAGGTAATAGGTCATGTGAACAACAAGATGGAAAACTAGTCATTTTCTCCAAATCCTCACAAACTGAAATTTCTCAAAATAATTATGTGCGAGAGATGAAAGAACTGCAGCTGTCTCTACAGTCTAAGACAACAAGAAACCTAACAATGTAACTAGCTGATGAAGTAACGGCAGAGAACGCCAATCCTTAATTGCTAACATGCTCACTTAGTTCTCCTCCCCCCAGCAGCCCCATGCTCTGACAGGGCAGCACAAGAGGACACATGGGCTTGTGTTCTGGGATCCACTCAGCAATTTCTTTGATGCTGTGGGAGTCTTTCCTACCATAGGCCTCTGCTCCTGTGTTCACCCTACCACTCTGTAGCAATAAAGAAATAAGCCTCAACTCTGACCCTTCTCTGTAAAGTGGAGGTAAAGCAAGCAGAAGGGTGCTAGGCCTGGGTGACAGCATATTGTGCTATTTGAGGGTTCGGCCAGAGAACTAAGGATCAGGAAGAATTGAGCAAGACACCAGAACATGTGTGGGGCTATACCATGGCTGAAAGAAACGGGACAGACATCCAGCTGTGTCCAGTTCTGTTACTTGAGGAAGAGAGTGACACTGGTGAAAAGTTAATTCCCCAATGTGGGTGGAGGCTGAGGCAGCCTTGAGGTCTAACCAGCAGGGGACCCACCACCATCAAAGGTGAAGAAGTCAGAGAGTTACCAGTAGGGGGATATAAAGGAAAAAAACTGAAATTGCTGAAGATGTTAGGAGCAAGAAAACTCAGTTGAAAACCTTAAGCGCCAGCAGATAAATAAAAAAGTAATACATTAACAACAGTAGAGAAGATAGCTTCCAGGATAGATAAACGAATCAATACCTGAGGCGACAGATCCTGTGGATTCCCCAAAAAGCACAGAACCACAAAAAGATGTTCCTGAATAGATCAAGACAGAAACAAGATGAAAGCAGAATTTAGGCCTGCACAGTAGAAATAATTGGAAGAATAAAAAACCTTGAATCCACGGTGACAAGTCTTTCCAAACAAATGTAAGAGAAAACAAATGACTGTGAATACAAATACACAAAAGTGAAGAAGAGAAGCAAAAGGCATTAATATTAAAAAGAAACTATGGTCTCCATACAAGCAAAATGTATTGATCCTTAAGACAGGCTACACAGAGAGAGCTTCAGGATCATAGGTCTCCAAAAAGAACATGGCAAGTCAAAAAACCTGAATGCCATAATGCAAGAAATAATACAAGAACTTCTAGACACACAAAACAGTGCCAATCAAAAGAATCCATAGATCGCCTCCAGAATTTTTTAAAAATATGCTATAAATTCCAAGACACATAGTTTGTTGTTAAATTTAACTAGAGGCTTTCCAATAAGATTAAGAGTAAATCAAGGATTTCTATTATCATCGTTACTCACTGATATAGTAGTAGAATGCTAGCTATTTCAATAAAACAAAAAGAAATTGAGGGAAGGACCATAGACAAAGAAAAAAATAGTCTTCTTCTGCAGATGGCATGATGGCTTACTGAAAGAACTCTAGAGAGTCAACTAAAAAGTAATTGAAATTATGAACTTCATCATAGTTGCAGAATATAAAACAAATCCACAGAAATCATCAGTATTTCTGTATATTACTTACAAAATCCAGCAGGAAGAGACATTCCGTTTAAAATAATTACAGAAAGTATAAAATTCTTGGGAGTTTACCTTGTCAAGATACACAAAGGAACTTTACAATTCTAAAATACTCTTTATGCAAATAACAACTGATCCAAATAATTAAGTAATAATAATATCACTTGCTCATAGGTAGGCCTAGCCAGTATAAGAAAAATGACAATACTACCTAAATTGATTTACTTATTCAGTGCAATACCAATCAAATTACCTGACTTTATAGATCTGGAAAAAGTAATAATAGGTAATAACAAAATGATAACAAATTTATCTGGAAGAATAAAAGGTCAAGAATTTCAAGGAAAATAATGAAAAATAAAGTGGGAATGAAGGGGGCCTAGCAGTATGAGATCACAAATTATACTACAAAGTTGTAATCATCAAGACAATTTGTTACTGGTTAAGAAATAAAGAAGCTGGTCAGTGGAACAGAGTTGGTACAGATACTTATTCTGGTGATGTAGGTAACAGAGTAGGTACAGAAACAAACAAGAACACTAGCTTAGTGTTTGATAAACCGAAAGATCTCAGCTATTGGGGTAAGAACTCACTATTATACAAAGCTTCTTGGGAAAACTAGAAAGTAGTCTGGCAGAAAGTTGGTATAGACCAATATCTTATACTAAATACCAAAGTAAGCTCCAAATGTGTATATGACTTATATATAAAGGGTGATACAAATTAAAGGAACAAGGAAGAAACTGTCCATCAGATCTGTGGAAGTTTGTGACCAAACAAGGTGCAACCCTTGTCCCAAGGTCATTGGCATAGGACTCGTTCCTTATTGGTGGAGATAAATGCCCTGCCCTGCATGAGGGGCAGAGCAGAGCTGGTAAGAGACAGAGAGCTTCAGTTCTCAGCAGTACTCCTTCAAGCACTTTTCAAGTGGGAATCTTCCTTTGGAGGTTCTACAAGTGCAAGTCTTCTTTGAGCATCTAGTAGGCTTCCAGCTTCAAGAGAGAATATGAAAGAGGCCAACTCCACTTCAGGTTGCTGAAGGGAAAGACTTTGAGAAAATATGAGAGGAGCTGACAGTCTCCGTCAAATCCCTATTCCCAGCTTGCTACACTAGACTTCAGGGAATTTCCCCTTGGGTGAGATCCAGGACACACTCTCTTGGCTGAGCTGAGCTACTTCCATCCCCATTGGAGAGCTCCTCCATTCTGTACTGGCAGGTACATATTCTCCTGTATATACTTTCTCTGATTTCTACTGGATAAATGGGTTTCTTTGCTATTTTCTATGTGTGTTCACTATAGAACTGGTATTAGGTGAGGAAGGGGTCAGGCCTTGAATATAGAGCAGGTGCCCCCCCCCTTTCTGCTCAAAATGACAGTGATAAAAAGCTAGATGGAACCTGTTCATATCCCCTAGATGAACAATATTTAAGGGAGCAGATAGATATTTTCTAACCTAATACTCATCTTTCTCTCTCTGAGGACAGCAGAGTGGTGGCCTCCAGGCCCAACCTCCTGCTTCCCGTCCTGGTAGGAATAAAAGTCTCCCTTGGAGAAGGGTGGGGGAAGAAGAGGCTAAAGATATCTGTTCTGCCTCCCTTTGAGCCATACACAAGGACAGCCTCCTCTCCTTACACAGGGATACAGAGTATCACAGAACATAAAACACAATTTTTATTACATAAAATTAAAAAGGGTTTAAACAAACAAAACCAATACAGCTAAAATCAGAAGAGAAGCAGGTCAATGAGGGGGAAATGTTTGCAGAAAGAATCTCTGATAAAAGGCTTCATTTATGAGATATATAAAGAACTGATTCTAATTTATAAGAATAAGAGCCATTCCCTAATGGTTAAGTGGTCAAAAGATATCAACAGGTGGTTTTCAGAGGAAGAAATCTAAGCTATCAATAGCCACATGCAGAAATATTCTATATTGCTAATAATTAAAGAAATGCAAATGAAAACAACTCTGATTTTCTACCTCATACCTATAAGATTGGTAAAATTGGCAAAAAGAAAGAAAATGACAAATGTTGGAGAGGTTGTGGGAAAACAGACAGATTAATGCATTATTGGTGGAACTGTGAATGGGTCTGACCATTCTGGATAGCAATCAGGAGCTATGACCCAAAAGCTATCCAATTGTGCATATCCTTTGAACCTGGAATCTGCTACTAGATCTATGCCCAAAAGAGATGAAAGAAATAGGAAAAGGACCCATATGGACAGAAATATTTATTGCAGCTCTTTTTGCAGAGCCTATCAAGTGGGGAATGGTGGAACAAGTTCAGCTATATGAATGCAATGGCATGCTATTGTGCCATAAAGAATAAAGAAGGTGATGGTTCCAGAGAAACCCAGGAAAACTTGAATGAATGGAAGCAGAGTTAAGCGAGCACAATAAAGAGAACAATATATACAGTAACAACAATATTGTAAAGACAAACAACTTTGAAAGACTTAAGAACTCTGATCAAGGAGGAAGTGAAGGGAATCAACATTTATTAAGTGCGTGCTACGTGCCAGATACTGTGATAAGTACTTAATAAACATTATTTCATTTGAGCCTCACAACAACCCTGTGAGATAGGTTCTGTTATTATCCCCATTTTACAGTTGAGGAATCTGAGGCATACAGAGGTTAAATGATTTGCTCAGGATCACCCAGCTAGTAAGTGTCTGAGGCCAAATCTGAACTAAGGTCTTCCTGACTCTTGGCCCAGTGCTCTCTCCACTGCATCACCTAGCTGTCTGACCATGACTCCAGATGACTTATGGTGAAACATGGTACCCAGCCCGTTAGAGAGATGATGGACTCAGAATGGAGACTGAGGCAAATATATTTTTTGAACTTGGCTAATATGTGAATTTGTTTTACTTTATATGTTTATAACAGCTTTTTTTTCCCTTTCTCATGGGGGAAGTGGTGAAGTGGTAGTAAAAAGTGGATTTCATTGATTGAAAAAATAACATTTAATTTTTTTTAATTCCAAAATTCGTAAAAAGGGTGAGAAATGGGTAGCGGGGGTAAGGGGAAGAAGAAGACAGTCTCTGGGAATAGAATTGCCTTAATGTAGATTAAGCAAAAATAAATGGAGACAAAGTACTGTCTTTAAAGAATAAGAGGAACAAAAAAATTCTAATAAAAAACCAATATTAGAGACACATGAAGGAATATATAAGCCTAACTCTCATAACTTTAAATGTGAATAAATTAAATAATCCAATAAAGCAAGAGTAACAGATTGGGCACAGATATTGCAAATAAATGTAAAAAGGCAGAAAAAGTAAACACATCCTTTACATACCCTAACACACATACACAAAAATAATCGTCAGTTCATGGAGCACAATCAAAACATGGAGACCCAAACAGACACTTAACAATGAAACCCTTAATAATGAGTGGGTCCAAGAACAAATCATAGAAACAATAATTATGTGAAGGAAAATTATCATGATGAAATGATATACCAAAATATCTGGGATGTGGCTAAAGCAGTCCTTAGGGGGGAAATTATAACCCTAATACATATATATATATAAACAAAATAGAAAAGGAGAAGATTAATGAACTGAATATGTATTTTAAAAATTAGAAAACCAATAAATATAAAATAAGGAAAAAAGAGGAGATATTGAAAATTAGACAAGAAATAGATAACTGGAAACACACATATATATTACATACATGTACATGATAAAACTAAAAGCTGGTTTTTCAAAATGACTAATGAAATTGATAAACCTTGATACAACCTGACCAACAAGAAGAGGGCAGAAATCAAATTGACAAAATAGCAAATGTACAAAGTGAAATGAAAGAGAGAACTACAGAAGAAATAAAGAGAAATATCAGAACCTGCTAGAGACCATTAGATGCTAACAAAACTAAAAGCAGAAAAGCAATAGAGGAATCACTTCACAAATGTAAATAGTCAGATTTTCAGAAGACCAAAGGTCATTCTAAAATAATCCGACCTAAGAAAATGAAATTAAGATTGTTGTAAAGGAATTATGAAAGGAAAAATATCCTGGTTCTGTGGATTCACAGGAGAATTCTATTACTTTAAAAAAATTCATACCCACACTACACAAATAATTCTCAAAAGTTAAGAAAGCACCCTACCATACTCCCTTTGTGATAATATTAGTAATAACAGACAGCTTTTACATAGCATTTCCAGGTTTGGAAAGTGCTTTACATATGTTATCTCATTTGCTCCTCACAACAACCACAAGAAGTAGGTGCTAATATTATCCCCACTTTACAGTAGAGGAAATTGAGTCACAGAGGGATTAAGTAACTTGCTCAGGTCACAGAACTATTAAGTGTTTGAAGTAAGATTTGACCTTGGATTGTCTTGAGTCCAAGTCCAGCACTCCAGCATAGCTTTGCACAGTGTCTGGCACACAGTGGGTGTTTCATAAATGTTTATTGACTCTATTTACTGTCCTGGAAGAATATTCATTACTCATGTTTGGGCTGGGCCAATCTAATAAAATGACAATAGTAAGGAAGTTAATTAGTTTTGATGATATGTATCTCAAACTATCAAGAGGACGCTTCATATAACTAAAAAAAAAAATTAGTGGAAGTCATGAAAAGGGGGAATGGCAGTTCTAGATCTCAAACTATATCATAATGCAGTATTCATAAAAAAACTTTTGCTATTGGTTTTAAAATATAGAGAAATAGATCAATGGAACAGACTAGACAAGGAACAATCAGAAACATTGTAACAGAATAGCACAGTGCTCGATTAACTGGAAAACAAAGATTTCCCTATTTGATAAAAACTACTGGGAAAACTGGAAAGCAAACTAGTAGAAATTAAGTTTAGACCAGCAGCTTCTGCCCTACCTCGCAACAAATCCCAAATGGATACATGACATGAATATTAAAGATCATATCATAAAAATTTAGAAGAGAAGCAGATCATATACCTTTCACAGCTGTGTTCTTTGCCAAAAAAGAGATAGAGGCAATTACAAAAGATAAACAATAATTGATTACATGAAATTGAAAGGCTTCTATATACACAAAATTACGCATCTATGATAAAAAGGCAAGTGGTCAAATGGGAAAAAATCTTTTTATCAAACTTCTCAAGTTTCCAAAATACACAGAAAATTAACACACATATATGCATATATATGTACACACACACATATATGTATGTGTATATATGTATATTTACACACATATATGTATGTAACCAAAAGCCATTCTCCAGTAGATAAGTGGTCAAATTATATGAACAAACAGTTCTCAAAAGAACTGCAAACATTTAACAACCCTATGAAAGAAGGCTCCAAATCACTGAGAATAAGAGAAAGGCAGACCAAAACAACATTGAAATTTCACCTCACAACCAGCAAATAGGCAAAGTGGCAAAAGATGGGAATGGTTAGTGTTGGAGGGGGTATGGGAAGATAGGCACACCCAGCACAGTGTTGGGAGAGCTCTGAATCAGTACAACCCATCTGCAAAGCAATTTGCAATCATGCAGATAAAGTGATTAAATACCTTCATCCTTTGACTCAGAGATTTTACTACTAGGCTTACACCACGAGGAAGTCAATGATAAGAAAATTAGTCAGTTGAAAAATATTATGTGCCAGACACTGTGCTGGAAATACAAGAAAAAGAAAGCCAATCCCTGCCCTTAAGGACCTTATAACTTAATGGGGGAAGGCAACACATGAAAAGAATCCCCAAAAGCAAGAAGGTTGGGGAGGAAAGGCACCTCCTGAGAGGGCATGATGGAAAAGTCCAGAGGAGCGCAATTGTGTAGGAAATGAATGAACAAACTCTCAATATACACCAATATGTTTAGAGTAGCACTTTTTGTGGTAATGAAGAATTTTAAACCGAGTAGGTGCCCATCAATTGGGGAAAGGCTAAACAAATTGTGACACATGGATGTAATGAAATATTATTGATGTAAAAAAATGATGAATATGATAAATACAGAGAAGCATGGAAAGAATGACACAGTATGATACAGAATGGAGTAAGCAGAGCCAAGAAAACACATTAAGTGCAACAATATTAATTGAAAGAACAACCACAATACAATCCAAAGTGAGTGTTGCAAAATTACAAAGAACAAGCGTGGTCCTAAAGAAGAGAAATGAGAAGACACTCAACCCCACTTCCTTACAGAGATGGGAGTTCCATGAGGGGGGCATATTGCATACATTTACATACTGGTTCATTGTGTTGGTTACGTCTGATGGTTTTCTCCTCGTTTTCTTTATTCTTTTCCTCTTTAAAAATATTGCTATATGAGATAGCTTTCTGTGATGGGGAGAGATACTGAGAAATTCTGATGATGTAAAAAGCAAAAGTTATCAATAAACATTTAATTTTTTAAAGAAAGTGTTGAGAGGAGATTCCACAATTTCTCTTAGAGATCTTTGGCATTTGTAAACTCTTATTCTCAGAAGCTTGTTCCTTTCTTATTAACTTATTTCCTTTTTTAAAAAGTCTTTATTAGAAATGGAGAAGATATAGTGACTGTCTATTTAAGAGTCATTCATACACTTCTTTTTTGTTGTTGTTGTTTCTTTGGTGAAGCAACTGGGGTTAAGTGACTTGCCCAGGGTCACACAGCTAGTAAGTATCAAGTGTCTGAGGCCAGATTTGAACTCAGGTCCTCCTGATTCCAAGGCCAATACTCTAACCACTGCACCACCTAGCTGACCCCGTCCATACACTTCTAAGTCAGTGAGCAATGAATATCAAGCACCTACTGTGGATAGATTCCTGTACTGGGAGCTAAGAGAATAATATTAAAATTACTGTGATACATGTTTCTTGCCTTCAAAGAGATAATAATCTAATTGAGGGGAAAGAACAACCATATAAGAAAGCAGCTTAAGAAAAGTTACAAATTAATACATAAAAGGTATAAAAATATGGAAGGTATTAGGGTGAAGGTTGACTTACAAGAAGAGATGAATTTTGATCTGAGTCTTAAAAGACGTGAAGGAAATGGTTTTCAGAGTAGGAAAGGATATCAAAGGACATCTAGGGTCACACGTACTTGGACAGAAATCCCATTTACACCACCAACAACTGGTCATCTGGCCTTCATTTGAACCTCTAAAGAAAGGAAGCCCATTAATTCCCAAAGCAGTCTGTTTCATTTTGGGATTTCTCTAATTATTAGGAAGGTTTTCCATACTTTGAGCTTAATCATGCCTCTATGCAAACTTCTGCCCATTTTCCCCTTTAGGGCTAAGAAGAATAAGTCCAATCTCTTCTAGATGAGAGCCTTTGAAATAATCAAAGACAACTATCCAGTTCCTCTCAAAGATGAGATCATATTTTTCATCACTTCCTTCAACCAATGCTGTCATGGCATGGTCTCAAGGTCTTTCCACATCCTCCTCTGGATACTCTGTGGCTTGCCAATAATCTTCCTAAAATATGACACCCAAAACCGAACACAATGCTCCAGATGTGGCCTGACCAGGGAAGAGTACCATGAGCTATTTATCTCCCTAGTCATAAGCACAATGCCTCTCTTAAGGCAGCCAAAGATCCCAGGAACTGGTTTGCCTGCCGCATCACACTGTTGACCTAGACTGAGCCTACAGACCACGAAAACAGCCAGATCTTTTTCAAATGAGCTGGTTCCTAACCATATCTCCCCCATCCTCTATGAGGATGCATTTTTAACCCAACTCCAGGATTTTATGTTCATTCCTATTAAATTTCATCATATTAGATTAAGCCCATCATTGTAGTCATAATGTGATTTATCATACAACAGTAATTCATTGTAACTTTTGACAAGGAGAGTGATCTGATGAAAACCCAATTTGTGGAAACAGGCAGAAATGGAAAGCAGACAGCATCATCTAGGAGGCTACAGCAATAATCGAGTTTCTGAAATAATGGGCTTCAGTGGTGGCTGTGATAAGGGATAGAGTCAAGACATGACAGTGGAAGAATCTGCAAGAGTTTCTCATGGATTGATTGTGAGAGGCAAAGAGAAAGAGGAATTGAAAGCAAATGAAGTAGTGAAAGCAGTTATGCCATTAATGATAATTAGGAGCTTGGGAATGAATAACAGGGAGGGGGGAATTATAAATCCAGTTTTCTCTAAGCTTATTGATTCCCATTTCTTTGAGTTAGGGATAAAGGTTAGGGAGGGGTTACATCTTTTACTTGATGGGTATTTTCAGTCTGGAGACTGGTCACCTCAGTCTGTTGCAGGGTTCTTTACCTGAGGTCCATGAACTTTTAAAAAAAATTTTGATAAATATTTCAATATAATTGGTTTCCTTTGTAATGCTGTGTGTTTTGTTTTGTGCATTTAAAAACATTCTGAGAAGAGATACAAAGGCTTCAACAGACTTCCAAGGGGGTCCATTATAGAAAAAGTTAACAATCCCTCACCTTTATTAATTGGGGTGGGGGGCAGAGCCAAGATGGTGGAGTAAAAGCAGTGACTTGCTTGAGCTCTCCACCAAACCCCTTCAAATACCTGTAAAAAATGACTCTAAACAAATTCTACTGCAGCAGAGCCCACAACAAGACAGAGTGAAACAAATTTCCAAAGTAAGACAACCCAAATTGTTGACAGGAAAAGTCTGTTGTGCTGGGCTGGGAGAGAAACGCAGTTTAGTGTGGGCACGCAGGCAAAGATGGGCCCCCAGCAAACCCCAGGCTTCAGGGGCCTGAATCACAGGCAGCTGTGGCGGTTTCCAGACTTCTCAACCCACAAATGCCAAAGACAACTTGGAAGGTTAGTAGGAAAGGTCTGTCGGACCTGGGTGAGAGAAGAGCCGGCCCTAGCGCAGTCTGGGAGGGGGGTGGCCACAGGGGCAGTGGTTGCTTCCAGAGCTCTTAGAGCTCTTGGCCCACGGACTGAGGGAGAATCAAGTGGCTGATCAGAGGGGTATTGCAGGGATCTCTTTGCTGGTGCTGAGGCAGGATTCTCTTACTTTGCCCGTGCTTGGATCTGGGCTACAATCCTGAGTTGCCCTCCTGGGGCCAGGAGGAGTGCTGGAGAGGCGGAGCTTGTGGTGGTAGAGAGGGAATCCTCCTCACAGTTCCAAGGCATAAAAGAATGCTTGTGGCCACTCATAGACCAGAGCACAGGCCAGGAAAGGAGTAAACACTTCTCCTTTGATCATAACACCTTGGAAGAACTGAAAATTTACAGGTCCCTAGAAATATCTCCGAAAACAGCTACACAAAACTCCTGAAGCTTGGGACAGTACATCCTCCACATTGGAAGCAGAGCTCTACCTTAACAAAAAGGTAAAAAGTCAAGTAATTGGCTGGGAACATTAGCAGGCAGTGGGAAAAATACTCAGACTATAGAATCTTACTTTGGTGGCAAAGAAGATCAAAACATACAACCAGAAGAAGACAACAAAGTCAAAGCTCTTACATCCAAAGCCTCCAAGAAAAATATGAATTGGTCTTAGGCCATGGAAGAGCTCAAAAAGGATTTTGAAAGTCAAGAGAAATAGAGGAAAAATTGGGAAGAGAAATGAGAGTGATGCAAGAAAATCATGAAAAATGAGTCAATAGCTTGCTAAAGGAGGCCCAAAAAATACTGAAGAAAATAACACCTTAAAAAATAGACTAAAGGGCAGCTAGATGGTGCAGTGGATAGAGCACCGACCCTGAAGTCAGGAGGACCTGAGTTCAAATCTGGCCTCAGACACATGATACTTACTAGCTGCTGTGACCCTGAGCAAGTCACTTAACCCCAATTGCCTCATCAACAAAAAAAAAAACAAAAACAAAGCAGACTAACCCAAATGGCAAAAGAGGTCCAAAAAGCCAATGAGGAGAAGAATGCCTTAAAAAGTAGAATTGGCCAAATGGAAAAGGAGGTCCAAAAAATTCACTGAAGAAAATAATTACTTAAAAATTAGAATGGAGCAAATGGAAGCTAATGACTTTATGAGAAATTAAGAAATTATAAAACAAAACCAAAAGAATGAAAGAATAGAAGACAATGTGAAATATCTCATTGGAAAACAATTGACGGAAAATAGATCCAGGAGAGATAATTTAAAAATTATTGGACTACCTGAAAGCCATGATCAAAAAAAGAGCCTAGACATCATCTTTCAAGATATGATCAAGGAAAACTGCCCTGATATTCTAGAACCAGAGGATAAAACAGAAATTGAAAGAATCCACTGATCACCTCCTGAAAGAGATCCCAAAAGGAAACCTCTTAGGAATATTATAGCCAAATTCCAGAGTTCTCAGGTCAAGAAGAAAATGGTGCAAGCAGCCAGAAAGAAACAATTCAAGTATTGTGGAAACACAATCAGGATAACACAATATTTAACAGCTTCTACATTAAGGGATTGGAGGGCTTGGAATATCATATTCCAGAGGTTAAAGGAGCTAGGATTAAAATCAAGAATCACCTACCCAACAAAACTGAGTATAATCCTTCAGGGGGGAAAATAGACATTCAACAAAATAGGAGACTTTCAAGCACTCGTGATGAAAATACCAGAGTAGAAGAGAAAATTTGACTTTCAAATACAAGACTCAAGAGAAGCATAAAAAGGTAAACAGGAAAGAGAAATCTTAAGGGCCTTATTAAAGTTAAATTATTTACTTTCTACATGGAAAGGTGATATTTGTAACTCATGAGACTTTTCGCGGTATTAGGGTAGTTGAGGCACAGGGTAAGTTGAATATGAAGGGATGATATCTAAAAAATAAAATTAAGGAGTGAGAGAGGAATGTATTGCAAGGAGAAAGAGAGAGGAAGAATGGGGTAAATTATCTCCCATAGAAGAGGCAAGAAAAAGCTTTTACAGAGGAAGTGAAGGGGGGGGGTGATAGGAAATGAGTGAATCTTACTCTCATTTGGGTATGGAAATCTATCTTACCCTACAGGAAAATAGGAGGGAAGGGGATAAGAGAGGGGGGAATGATAGAAGAGATGGCAGATTAGAGGAGGGGGTAATCAAAAGCAAACACTTTTGAAAAGGGACAGGGTCAAAGGAGAGAATAATGGGGGGCAGGATAGGATGGAGGGAAATATAGTTAGTCTTTCACAACATGACTATTACAGAAGTGTTTTGCATGACTACACATGTATAACTTGTACTGAGTTGCTTGCCTTCTCAATGAGGGTGGGTGGGGAGTGAGGAAGGGAGAAAATTTGGAATCCAAAGTTTTTTTTAATTAATTTATTTTGATTTATCAACAATCACTTCCATATGCTTTTGAGTTTAAAATTTTTCCCCCCCTTCTTCCCCACCACCCTCCCCAAGACAGTGCATAATCTGATATAGGTTTCATATATATATATCTATATATATATATATATATATGTCTATTAAACATATTTTCACATTAGTGATGTAAGTGAGAATTAGAACCAATAGGAGGAACCACCAGAAAGGGGAAACAAAACTCAACAGAAGAAAAATATAGCAAATAGCATGCTTCGATCTGCATTCAAACTCCGTAGTTCTTTCTTTGGATATGGATAGCATTTTCCATCAGGAGGCCTTTGGAGATGTCTTAGATCCTTGTATTGCTTGGAAGGGTTGAGTTCATCAATATTAGTCATTGCACAATGTGGTTATTATTGTGTACAACATTCTCTTGGTTCTGCTCACTTCACTCAGCATCAGATCATACAAGTCTTTCCAGGTTTTTTTTGAAGTCAGCCTAGAACCCAAAGTTTTAAAAACAAATATTAAAAATTGTTTTTACATGTGACTGGGAAATAAGATATACAGGCAAAGGGGTATAGAAATCTATCCTGCCCTACAGGAAAATAGAAGGGAAAGGAGATAAGAGAAGGGCAGGTGATAGAAGGGAGGGCAGACTGGGGGAAGGGGTATTCAGAATGCACACCATCTTGGGGTAGGAGGAGGGGAGACATGGGGAGAAAATCTGGGACTCAAAATATTGTGGAAGTGAATGTTGAAAACTAAAAATAAATAAAATAATTTTTAAAAATAACTAGAGGTGGGACCGCCCTTAGGTGTTGGGCAACCTGTTAGACTCTTGGAGAAAGCAGGAATCAAGGAGGCATTTTCATACTGAAAAGACAGCTGTCAGGGAAGAAGCATAGTGTCATGAAAGGAAAGTGGAACTTGTAGTCAGGAGACCTGAGTTGGGTGAGTTTCTGTCCCTAACACTTACTAATTGTGTAACCCTGGCCAAGTTCCTTCACCTATCAGGACCATAGGCTGTTCTCCTTCGAAAATAGGGGAGGGGGCATCTCTCATCCATACATCAATGTCATGTGACCCCCATCCATATAGCAATATCATTCAAGATTTCTTGGAAGATGGAATAATAGAAATAGCCACGTCCAATGAGCTTCTGATAGCAAATATTAGGTGAGACATAAAACAAGGAGAAGGGAAATGTGTGCTCCCCAAAGGTATCTGCCACCGTGATGGAGAAGAACCCAAGGAGGATTCCCTATGGATAGTGACACTGTGTCCAGTTCAAGTTCTCAACAAGCATATGGGGAAAAATGCTCTCAACCACTAACAATTAGACAAATACAAATGAAAGCAACTTTAAGGATCTACCTGGCAAAGATGACAAAAGAGGAAAATGACAAATGTTGAAGAGTCTGTAGGAAAACAGGTACACCACTGCATTGTTGGTGAACCTGTGAATTGGTCCAGCCATTCTGGAAAGCAATTTGGAACTATGCTCAAAATGTTACTAAACCATGCACAACCTTTGACACAGTTATACCACTACTAGGTGTATGTCCCCAGTGAAATCAAAGAAAGTGGAAAGGTACATAGATGTGCAAAAAATCTTTATAACAACTCTTTTCCAAAAATTGGAAACTAAATGACTTTAGTTCTTCCTATTGGAGAATGGCTAAATAAATTGTAGCATAAGAGTGTCATGGAATATCATTGTGCCATAAGAAATTATGAAATGGACAGTTCAGGGGAAACTGGGAAGACCTGTATGAACTGATACAGAGCCAAGTGAGCAGAACCAGGGAAGCAATTTATAAAACTATAACAATTATAAAGAAAATTATTCTGCTATGCTTTTGTGCCTCATATATAATGGTTAAGCAGATTACATTTCACTCCTTGTTAGAATTTAAAGTTAGCAGTTCCTATATTTAGCTCCCCCTTCACAGGATCCACTGACAGTTTCACAAATTGGCCATTCATTTTATGCCTTTCAGGTTGTCTGTACATAGTGATGTGCTTGGTTCCCATTCTGTGTGCTATTGAATTTTGTTTCTAGCAGTTGGTTACTTGTACCTGGAAAGGACAGACAAGATAGAATGTAAGCATTTCATTTACAGGCTACAGCATAGGAGCTCTGCTACTCCCAAACGATGCATTCTATGCTCAGAATGTTTTAAAATCATGATCAAATTCTGATGCTTTCAGAGCATTGATCTGGCATCTATAAGCACTCAATTTTTTTAAAATAAATAAATGAAGAGATGGCATTTCTTCCAGATTCCTTAAGAGGAATTACAAAAAAGAGAAGCCAAAGAATTTCTGAGACAGGAGTAGAAGCCAGAGATACAATTCACATGGTCAGAACAAACAGTTATTTTTTTTCCAAATTTTCAGGAAAAGACAACGAGGTGTAGTAAAAGAACTAATAATGGGTTGGAGTCCTCCCAGCTCTGACAGGCTCTGTATCCTGGGGTAAATCAATCAATGAGCATTCATTAAATTTCCACCATTAGCTAGCTATTGGGCTAGGCACTGGGGATACAAAGGGATGAATGAAACATTCCTTCTCCTGAAGTTCACATTCTGTTGAATGAAACCACATTTATACAAGAAAATACATAGTACAGACAGTCAATAAAAGATACTTTTAGCTAGGGAAGAACACAAATGGTCCTAACTTGACTCCTCTGATCTTCAGTTTCCACATATGTGAATATGGGTTCATACTTTTGTATTATCTCCCTCCATGAGAGCGAGCCTCAGGGACAGGAAGAGCTGTGTTCATTTTCCACCTCTGCTGCATACTTGCTATGTGACCCTGGGTAGGTCACTTAACCTCTAAATACTCCAGGCGTATCTATATGACTAGAACTTCTAAAGCAGTTGCTTCTCTGCCTTGGTAGAGGGAGTGGCACCCTGGGAGGTTCCAATGCAATCCCTGTTCTAGATTTAAAAAACAAAAATCCTGTATATGATGTGTTATAATAGGCAACCTGGTACAGTGGCAAGAACATTGACTTTAAGGCAGAGAACCTCATTTTGAAACCTAGCTCTGGTGTATACAATGAAGGTGACTGGGGGCAAGCCCTTTAACAATTCTAGACCTCAGTTTCCTTGCCTGCAAAACAATAATAGCAACAATAATAACTGAAATTTACATAGTGCTTTAAAATTTGCAAAGTGCATTAACCTGTTTGAGTCTCAAATAGCCCAATGAGGTTGCCAACAATGGCATGCCCATCCTTGTTTTCTAGATGGCAAAGCCAAGGCTCAGTGATTTGTCCAGGCCCCATAGCCAGCGGGATGTCAGAGACAGGATGAGAAGCCGGCTCTTTCTGGCTCCACGTGAGGCATTTGATTTTCTTTCTTGCGCTGCCTTGCTAGTCTCAAGGATGCCTCCCACCTTGTGGTTTTCTAATTCTATTCACTGCCAAGTGCTATCTAAATGTAAACATTATCACTCCAAATGACTATCATATCTGATAGAGCAGGATCATTTCTTCCACCTCCCTGACCCCCATTCTCTGAACTGTGATTGATGCCAGGTTCAGCGGAGAGGTAGGTGCTGAGTTAGAGCTGGTAAGCTACATGTAACTCCCAGAAACAACCTTTTCTCCTATATACATACATTGCTTTAATCTGCTTGGACATTCAGTCTATTGTGTGTGGGGAGGGGGAGGAGATTACACATCGTCAAATAATACTTATGTTATCTATCTACAAAAGAACCTGTCTCAGATTATGATCGTGTCTGAGGAACTTGGCTAGGAGAGAGAGTTGGTGCTAAAGTAGAATGAGAGAGAAGGCTGGAAAGGAAGGTAGATTGAGGCCAGCTGGGAGAGGGCCTTAAATGCAAAGCTAAGCATATGATCAAAATAGCCCCCTGCTGCACTACCACAGTTAGAGTCTCCAAGTGGCCCAACCTCCTAATATGTACAATGTTCACCAGTCCTTCTTTTGCTTATCAGGGTCCATGCAGGGACACAGTGGGTGCTGCTAAGCTCCAGGAGGCTGAAGAAATATAGTCTCCGTGGGGTTTGGTTTCTATTTTTATTAAAATTCTTCCTTGCCCACATCTTCATCTTTATTTAGATCTTGCCTTTTGAGAGCTGGACCTGAGGTGCTGTGCTCCTTTTCTAAGCAGGGCTGCAAAGGACATTGAAGAAAATAGGACTGACATTTCCAGAATGGCTCTTTGGGAAGAGCTTGAAATCATACACAATTGTCACTGAAACTAGGCTTTCTCTTTTTGTGAATGTGATTTGAATTGGTAATTGGGACGTGCATTTTAGTGCATCCAGAAAGGGGTAGCTTGTTCTCCGGGAGGCCCAAGAGCTATAAATATATTCCAGTCACCAGAATATGAGGAAATTACAATGAAAGCAATTAAACTATATCATAAAAATGATGGTAGCCTCACATCTAGAATCTGAGCATTCTGGAGAGAAACTAGATCTTAGCTACATTTGGCCCACTGCTGCCCAACCCAAACCGTGCCGAGGGCTGACAAAATAGCCCAGCCCATTTACTAGGGACTGTCCTCCCCCCTGTGCAGCCTCAGCACTGGGTCCCTCAGAGGCTCAAGGGAACAGAGATCAAAGGGAATGAGTGAGCCAGGAGATGCAAAGGGGAAAACCACAGGAATCAGCTTTTTTAAAGATTCTAATATTTTTTATTGTTGACTTAGATGAAGGCACGGATCGCATGTTGATCAAAATCTCAGGTCCCTACAGAGAAGTTTGCTGGGTGTCTCGGATTTCTCTCCTCTTCATCAAAATTCAAAAAACGAACTTCCAGCGCCAATCTTAGCTACTGGCTCCACCGTTCCCTCCAAAACCACTACTGGGGTGCTTCGGTGCCAGCCACGACACCTTCCTCCCAGACACGGTCATTGGGGAAGTAAGCAGAGAGCATTCTTCTCCAAGCAGCCTGACATCTGGCCTGAAATGGGCACTAAGCAAAGACAGAACTGATTAATAGGAGAGGAGGAGCTCATGAAAAGGGGGAAGTCCAATCCAACGACCTTCCCTCTCTGTCGCTGAAGTTTGGAAATAGTAATGGAGCCAACACTTCATTAATTCAGAGTAATTAGAGGGCAGTCAGTCTAAATTACAGACAATTGTCAGAGAAATGGGGTTTTGTGCTTTTGAAGCATGCTGAAAGCTGATATGAACTTTTGCCAAGCAAAGGGGCCTATAGGATTTGCTTTAACAAACAGACAAGATAGGGATTAATGGGTCCAGTCACTGCTGACATAGAAATGGATGCTGTTAAAATAACTTTGAAAGGGCTTGAAAATTTGGGGTGGAATTGTGCCTCCACTAACCTTGGTTACATCATCTAATGTTTTTGAAATCTTTTGAATATTGAATGATTTCAGAGATTTAACCTCTGTTTACAAAGGCATAAGCTCCAAAGGGCCCAACAGAATGCAGAGTAGAATTTGAAGAGGAACAGGACCAGATCACCTGAGATGGCATATCTCCATGTAGAGAGGCTGGGAGCTGCTGGATTCCAAAAGACTCCATGGGCACATGTGTAGACATGCTGCCATTGGCTTAGCAGGAAGGGGTCTTTTCCCATTGGTTACATAGGAAGCCATACTTGTCAAGGTCCTTGAAAGGGCTAGAGTCAGGACTGGCTAGGGTTTGGGCAGAATTAACATCTGAAGAAGGAGGTGGCTTCTTCCCTCACACCATGCATGACCTTAGGACTTCCTCCTCCTCTCAAGATATATGACCTCTCAAAAACGGGCCTGGGTCTTTGATGTGTTCACTCCTTTGTTATTTCACCATGCTGGTGCAAAGAGCAGAAAGTCTCTGACCTGGCTAGGCAGCATGAGCTAAGGGAATCTGGGAGAACAGGAATTTAGGAATGCAGGCCTGGTGCTGCATCCATACTAGCAGCTACACTCCAGGGAGCAGAGTTTTGGGATGTCCTCTCAGTAGAAGTCAGAAGTGATGTGAGCTTTGAACATGAATGAACCGGTTGGGGCCAACATTGTGTAGGAACTGAGCTAAACTATGAGTCTAATCCCTCCAGATTGAGGAGGTGTGGGGTGATTGTGCTCCTGAGATGCTAAGGGAAATTTTTGTATGTTTCTTCTTACAATATCTTTGAAGAGAATTGCCATTTGTAAAAGTTAATCTGATGCTAAATAGTTAAATGGAACTAGGGTACTAGTCACTGGGCCCCTAAAATCGTAGGGGGAGCAGAACACAGTTCACAGAGCACCAGGCCAATGGCCGAGAAGAGAGACCACCCCCAAGCTCTACAGGCAAGCTGAGAAGCTGGAGGAGGGACCCAGCTCTGAGACAGTCAGCCATCTCAAGACAGCCCTGCTACCTAAGGAAACATTTCTGGGAACAATTAGAGCTACCTAACAAGCAGAAAGGACTGATATTCACGGGAGGACTTCAAGCATGAGTTGGAGGATAGCTGATTGGGAATGTAATGATCATTGCTTATCCAGTGTTCAGACACTTTAAAAAGCATTTTTCTATTTATTAGTTCAGTTCGATCCTCACAACAACATGGTAAAATGGTTACTCTACCTATCATTACTCCCATTTGACAATTTTTTTTAAAACTAAGGCTCAAGAGAATTTAAGCAATTTACCCATTGTCACACAGCTAGTAAGTGTTGGAGGCTGGCTTCAACCCAAGTCTCTCAAGTAGAGCTCGTAAAAGGGATTCCTATTCAGGTACAGGTTGGAATCTGGCTCCAATGGCCTTCCAACTTCAGAGAATCTCTAAGAATAAAGAGACCTTCATACGTGAAAATAACACTTTTTTGACCCTCTGTTTGGATTTCTACCTTCCCACCCTTACTCTAGCAATGACGATGGATTGCACTGGATTATAAACATGCTCTCCTGATAACACAACTGACTGGAACTAGCTCACATTCATTCTTCTGCATACACGCTTGACAAGCTGGCACAGAGCAAGTCAGACAAGCTGGGTTCAAATCCCACTTAAATCACAGCCTCCTGGGCCTCAGTTTCCTCATCTGTAAAATGAGGGACCCTTGTCCTCTAGATCTCTGATCCAAATGAGGAAATCCACAAGTGCCTTGAGAAATCTGTGGGCAATCTTACAAAGCTGGTCTAAGTAAGGCATGCTTGAGTGGTAGAGTGAGGAAAGGCAGGGGAAAGTTTTCCAATCTGTATTTAAATACCTTAAATGGGGATCTATGAAATAGACATCATAGGATTACTACATTAAAGGCTATAACACCCTTTATGCTAGTTCCCATGCTTCTATCAGTCACTTTCATGACATTTCCTGAGGATCAGTTGGCTGCAGGGAGATTTCCTAAGAATCCTCCAGTACATGAAAGATTTGTATACATAGACTAGCAACTGGCTGCTCTCGATTTCCACTGGGTCTAGAAGAGGAAATTAGCTTAAACTGTAACGTGGAGGTTTCAGTTGGGCAGGAAAAGGTCCTGCCAGTCAATTTTATTAAACCAGGAAGTCTGAGAAATCTCCTGGGAAGGGTTTTATATATAGATCTTCCTTGTTTGGGATGAGTTCATTACAGGGACAGCCTACACACTGATGGAGAAGACAGCTGCCTATGTGGTACAACCCGTGGGGTGTGGGGAAGGTTTCCTTGCCCTTCCCCCATTTTCCCCAACCACCTGTCCTGAGTGCATGATTTTAGGCTTTAGAGTGTGAAAAGAACTTAGAGCTGGTTTAGTCCAAACCCCTCATTTTGCAAAGGAGGAAACTGAGGCCCAGAGAGAGGAAGTTTCTTGTCCGAAGTCATACAGAAAATGAGTAGCAGAACCAGAATTGAAACCCAGGTCCACTGGCTGTAAATCCTATGTGTTTCCTTTAAGGCGTTGCCCCCTATCCAAGTCAGAAGTACCTCTAAAAGGCCTATGGGAAGCCCTGTCAGTCACTAATGCCTATATGTGACTTCATTCATTTAAAGCTTTCTTTTCAGTGTAACAACTAGAAAAGCCTCAGTCTGGACTGAGAAAAAGAGCAGAGAGACAGGTTCAGAGCATGGGGCACTGCCCAAAGACAGAAAAAGCCTATTTGGGTGGGCATCGTAAGGACTCGAGGAAGGACAGAGAAGGAGGAAAGAACAGGACGTAAATTTGAGACAAACTGCTAACTTCACGATTTGGCCTACCATAGGCCTTCTTTACACGGAGCTCTACCTGGAAGCAGGAAATAGGAATACATGAATTCTCAAGATCACTTACAGTCTGAGGTTTCTAGAATGTAACAAATACTTGTAGCCATTGTCCTTCCTGGGGAAGTCTTTATGTAGAAATATGATTTCACGTAGGGATAGGGCCTGGAATTCCCAGGTGAGGAAATTTCTTCCACCAATGCAGGTCAGTAGCTTCTCTGCAACTTAGAGCTTAGAGAGCTGCCTAGAGCACTAAGAGGTTAAGCAAGTGGCCCCCAGGCCCCCAGCCTGAATGTGTCACAGGCCTCAGGTCTCTCCCCACTAGCCCACACTGCCTCTCAGCTGGGGTTTAGTTGGGATCTGACTGTATGCGGCTCCGTAAGGCTCCCAATGATCATTGGTTTCCTCTGTATCTTACTGCAGGGGATTCTGGCCTGGCCATTCCTGTATTGAGAGAATTCAACTCTAAAGTTCTCGTTGGCACTGAATTTTATCATCGACTCTCTTGGGTTCACATTCAGAACAAGCAATATGCCAGACTTTTTCTTTTTGCCAATGAGCTTCCAGTGATTCTTAAAATGACTTTAGTAGGGAAATACCTGACACATTATATTCCTTAGCTGAGCTTTTGTTAATATTAGAGAAAGTATAGTGCTCACGTGGCTAGAGTGACTTTCTGGAGAGGATCTGCCTTTTCTTTTCTTCAAGAGGCCAGGGCTCTAGGGTAAATTGCATCTCATAGCAACTGGGCTGAGGTGAAAAGAGTGAATTTCAATGGTGACAAATGTATTCAACAAACAATGACTTTATGTGAAAAATGAAAATGAGAAAGTTGTTTACCAGCTTCTAATATAATACAATGGAGCAGAATTTCTTTCCAGTGTGGTCATACTACACAGGCAGGAAACCCTTCCCCCCACAGAGGATCAGAATCTGCTCTAAGGACTGGCTTGACAGATGGTTCCATTGTATCCACATCAACACAGCCATCCAGGAGCCACTGGACCACTGGGGATGATGAGGATACTAGCTATTATCTATAGAATACTTTAAGATATACATTATATAGAGAGAGGTGTCTATATCTACTTATCTATTATATATGTATATCCAATAAATGTTCAATGATATATCCAATGACACATATGTGTATATGTGTATATATACACATACATATATATGTGTGTGTATATATATATGTGTGTGTGTATATATATGTGTGTGTATATATAATGTGTGTGTGTGTATGTGTATATATATATATATATATATATATATTCAATGAAACTGCCCGTATAATTTAGGAAAACAAACGCTTATAGAACTATGTGACTAAAAAATGTCCTCCATTAAAAATATACATTAAAAATATAAAAATATACAGTTAAAGCATAGCTATATTCCTGATGGAAATGATGTACTAATTTTGTGTTTTTACTTTTTCTGTATCCATACACATATGAATAAAAAACTTCTCACCATCAAAAACACAGAGACCCTTTCAATATATTCAAGAAAAGTTGGAAAAGTCTGTCTACTCTTCTTGTCTAAACTGTGGCATGAAGATTGTCCCTCCACTATCTAGGGCCATGGGTTTTTAACCTGGGGTCTGTTAACTTAGAGTAAGAGCAAGAGTGAGGCGAGAGACAGAGAGAAACAGAGAGTCAGAGAAAGAAGAGAAGAGAAGAGAAGAGAAGAGAAGAGAAGAGAAGAGAAGAGAAGAGAAGAGAAGAGAAGAGAAGAGAAGAGAAGAGAAGAGAAGAGAAGAGGGAGAGAGACACAGAGAGGAGAGAGAGATCTATATTTGAATATAATTGCTTTTCTTTCTGGTCCTATGTATTTTATTTTATGCATTTAAAAACATGATTCTGAGAAGGGATCCAGAGTTTTCACCAGACTGACAAAGGGGCCCGTGATACAAAATAAAGGTTAAGCTTCTGATCTAGATTATGAAGGTAAAAGAGAAAAGAGGAGACTTCAACATGAAAACAAAGAAGAAGGATATGAAGAGGCAGAGGGTAATTATTTCCTGAGTCAGGAGGTTGGAGGATGGAAAAATACCATACAGAAGAGGGAAAGGAAAAGAACCATTGAACATTTGGGGCTAAGTTAGAGATATGAGGGTCTTCCAAAACAGGAGGAAGCTGACCCGTCAAGGAGGAGGAAGCACCTATTTGTTCTCTAAGGAATTATAAGCTAGATGTCTAGGTGGCATCTGGTGAGAGCTCATCCAGTAAAAGTTGGAGGAAGAAGAGCTGAGTGGTCCTGGTTCCTCACTGCTGGCTGAGGGATACTGAAGCAGCTCTCTGCCAATCTCAGAGCACCAGTAGAGTGGTCTGGTGTCTTTCCAGGTCATGCATCCAAGACACTTAATCAATCAATACGTATTTATTAAGCATCAACTATGTGCCAAGTTCTGTGCAAGGTACCAGGTAGACAAGGAGATACCACATGTACACCTATAAATATATACAAGATTAGGATGTGCAAAATAGACACAAAATCCATAGCAGGTAATTGGGATAAGCTAAGAGGTAGTATTGGAACTGGGATGTGAAGGAAACTAGGGATTCTAACAGGCCAAGATGAGGAGTGAGAGCATTCTGGGTATGAAGGACAGCCTGCACAAAGGCACAGTCACAGGAGATGGAGTGGTATGTGTGCCAAACAGCAGGAAGGCGAGTCTACTTAGAAACACACTTTCCGTTGGAGCCAGGTTGTGAAGAGCTTTAAATGTCAAATAGAGGTGGTTGCGTTTGATCCTAGAGGCAATGGGGAGCTGCTGGAATTCATTGAACTAGAGGGCGACATAGGCCTGTGATTTAGCAAAATCACGTCGGCAACTGGGTACAGGACGGATTGAAGAGGAGGCAGGGAGACCCATTAAGAGGCTATTGAAATAGTCTAGAAAGAGGTGATGAGGGGCTAAAGTAGGGCAATGACCTTGTTAGTTAAGAGAAGTGAGAGGTGTTATGAAGGTAAAATAGAGAAAATTTGTTCTCTATGGGGTGAGGGAGAGTGAGAAGTAAAGAATGACACAGAGATTGGGAACTTCCAGAAAGATGGTGGTGTCTTCAACATAAATAGATAAGTCAAAAGAGAGATGGATTTGGGAGAAAACCATGAGTTCTGTTTTGGGCATGTTAAGTTTGAAATGTCTATGGGATATCCAGTTGGAAATGTTCAATAAGCAGGTGGTGATTTGGGCCTGGAGTTCGTGAGAGAGACTATAAACATAGATCTGGGAGCCATATGCATAGAGATGATAAATAAACCCAGGGTTGCTGATGGGGTGACAAAAAAAGAGTGTAGAAAGAGAAGAGAAGAGAAGAGGGCCGAGGTCAGAACTTTGGGGTATACCCACAGAGTTGGATATGGATGATGGTTCACCAAAGGAAAATGATGAGGGGTCAGACAGGTAGAAAGAAAACCAAGAGATCTGAGTCCTGAAAACCCAAAAAGGAGAGAGTATACAGCTGGAGAGAATGGTCAAGGTTGTAGAATGTTTTAGAGAGGTCAAGAAAAATGAAGATTGAGAAAAGGCCATCCAATGTAGCAACTAAGAGGTTATCGGTGACTTTGGAGAGAGTAGAAAAAGGAGAGGAAACTAGTAGAAAATGCTTTTTCTAGGAGTTTAGCTGTGAAAGGGAGGGCAGGAAAAGGATGATAGCTTGAAGGGTTGGTAAGGTCAAAGGAGGGTTTTATGGCAATGGGGGAGACATAATAGAGAACCTCTAAGTTTTGTCAAAACCTGGGACTTACGATATCCTCCAAGTCACCCACTTTCAAAACCTTGGCACCATCCCCGATTTCTCCCTCTCGTTCACCTCACGTATCTAATCTGTTGCTAAGTCATGATTTTTTCTGCCTCTACATCTCTTGTATATGTGCCCTTCTCTCTACTGACACAGCTGCCACCCTGGTGATGGGCCTCAGCACCTGATTCCTGAACTACTGCACAAATCTTCTGTTTGAGCTCCCCGTTCTAGTCCATTCTTCACTCAACAGCCAAAGTAGCAGCTAGGTGGTATAGTAGGTAGAGTGCTGGGCCTGGAGTCAGGAGGGCCTGGAGTCAGGAAGACCTAAATTCAAATCAAAGCCTTACTAGCTGGGTAAGTCACTTAACTCTGTTTGCCTCAGTTTCCTCAACTGTAAAATTGGAATAATAATAGTACCTACCCTCCTAGGGTTGTTGTGAGGATTGAATGAAATAATCTTCATAAAGCATTTAGCACAGTGCCTGGCACACAGTAGGTACTATAAAAATTTTAATTATTATTATTATTATCATCATCTTCTGAAAGTGCAGGTCTGACCATGTCATTTTCCTATTCAGTAAAATCCAGCAGCTCCCTGTTACCACTAGGATCAAATACCCAATGCTGTGTTTGCTATTAAAGCCCTTTAAAACCTGTCCCCTTCCTACCTTTTTACATTTGACTCTTCTCTGTGTACTCTTTGATCCAGCACCACTGGGATTCTATGAAAGGCAGAAATTAGACAGTATTGTGATAAGAGGCAAATACCTTCAGAAATTCTCTTTGGTTTTCCTATCATGTGTGCACTGATATTTTTGCATGTGTTTTAATAATAGGCTGTTTTATTTCATTGAAATGAAAAATGGTCACAGAAACAGACTTTCTATGTTTTACAACTGTGTTTTACGACAAGAATTTTATTTTGGTTTTTACAAGTCTCATCTCTCTCTTCCCCTATAATATTCCCCTGTTTCCTCCACAAAAAATATACTACACACCCCTATTATCAATAGTTCCCACGAACCTTGATCACTATGCACGTTTAAATGTGTTCATTTCAAAACACATGGTATCACAAAAGTTTATTGTTGCTGTTTTTAGTCACTCCCTCTAATCCTTCATCTGGATTATTTCTCCATTTCTCCTCATTCATTTTTCCTCTTATATGATCAAGGTTGGTCACACACACAGTCACTCTTTCTATCACCCATAGGCAGTATACATTCTTTTGCCTGCAGGGCCAGCTGATGATATTGGGTCAAAAGCCAGGGCTAGACGGCCTTTCCAGAACAGTACCTCATCCTGTAACGGTACCAACCGGGGCCATGAAGGTAGGAGAACATCCAGAGCTCATTTGTCTATTGGTTCCATAGCTATTTCTTTAGCATCTGTGTGTTGGAGCCTTTCCCATAAGTGGGTTTTGAGGCAGCCATTTTTCTCTTGTTGTTGTCTTTGTCTATTTATCCGTGGATGGCCCAGGAGATGGCACATTTTAAGACACCTACGAGGGAGCTGATTTTGAGAAAAAACAATTGATTTGCTGTGCCTTTCAGTTTTTATAAGCTGAAGTGTCATTGAGAAATGTAAATTCAATATAATTTAATTGCCAGCCTATTTCAAAGAGAAATAGGATTAGTTGATTTTTTCAATTAAAAATGGAATTCATAAAGTTCAAAAGTTGCTCAAATCATTGAAAAACTGAAAACTAAGCAGTCGCTCCCTAGCAGGCAACGATTCACTTGGATATATATTTTTCCACTTCTAATAATTTATGTTCTTATAAGGCTTACATATGTGGTTCATTGAATCAATTCAGCCAGTCCAAATTTCCCATGTGAAAACTCATTATATTCTTAGGTTTCTGATGTACTCTTTGTGAATTAGGTCTTGTAGGATTATCTAAACGATTTTAACGTCTTAGGAGAGGCTCCCTGAAGACATTACCTAAAGCCACCAATCTGCAAGCCAGGTTTCAAACAACAGCTTTAATATCACTCCAGCAGTTTTCTCCCGGCCATTTCATTTTCATTCACCACCAAAACACAAGGCCCTCTGGGGCTTCAAAGCTGAAGATGAAAGGCATTGGTCATTACCTTTCCTTTGACAGCGGATACAAGTTTTCTAGAAAGATAAACATTTAAGCTAGGTGGGATAAAAGTGCTACCTTAGGAATAAAGCCTTATTCTGTCAAGGCTCAGAATGTCCTTCTATGAAGATTTACATGGGTGAAATACCTGGGCCATGCATGATAATATGAAATCCTTCTAGGAGATATGTTCCTAGTGATAGCCATTCGCTGCAGTTTTCCAGGACCTGAATACAATGCTCACGGTGGATGGTGAGCAGGCTTGCAAACGCATATTTCAATACTTGAAGGATCTAGGATTTCACTGGTGTGGGGACCCATCTGTGAGGAAGGGAATGGTCTTTGAGAGTTGCTGTGGCCAAAAACTTCATCACTGGCAGGCAACTTGGTGATAAACCTCTCTCCATTTAGTAAGGACAGACACTGAGTATCACCTGGACCCATACTCAAAGTCTTTCCAGCGTGGTAGGGCCTGCCTGAGATTACACTCTAGTGGCATAGCCTTGGACAACTTTGTATCTCCAGGGAACATTCCTAGCACCTAGGGTTTAGAGCCTAGGACATAAATGTTTGTTATATTGCAATGAATTCAGATACTGGAGAAGAAATCAGTAAGGCTACCAAGTCAAGTTCAAGGTGATCAAGGAGAGGGCCACTTTGGCTTGAAGGCAAAAGATTACAGGAAAGAAAGGAAGGAAGAAAGAAAGGAAGGAAGGAAGGAAGGAAGGAAACAGACTGTCTTCAAAGATGTGATCCTTCTAGGATTTTCTGTACCTCTGATACTCACCACCTTGCCTGTCCAACCCACATTATCTGCCAGGTCCCTTTGGACTAGTCAGATTCCTTGGTCTTTACAATACAATTCAGGCCCACTGTCATCTCTGTCTTAGTGACAGGGCATACAGTTCTAATATAAGGAGGTCACTTGGCTTCCGTAGCAGAGTTGGGGGTACACTGGGCCTTCTGCCAGTAACGATAAATAATCATACCCATGCTTTGGTTCATGTGTCACTAATACCTATGGTGAAATCATAGGAATAGTCTTAGCACATTGGCTGGGATGCCACCGATTTATTTTCCATCAGCTACTCCACCACTGCTATTGTTCATCATTGTTAACCTGAACCTGATTTGGACCAGTGACCTAGAGAAGCAAAAGGCTCCTTTCTTCTTCCATTATCAGCTCCCTGAGGCATTTGATTCCTTCCCTAGGCTTTTTGAATGATTGAAAGACCAGTTCAGATAGTGCCATTTTATTTCCTAATGGAAGCAACAGCTATTCTCATAAATGATTTACCTTGTTTCAAAAATCAATGGAATTGCAATGCCCTAATATTGTCTGTTTCCACAGCATTCCCCCTTCTCAAAAGTACTGTCCTGTTTAGTCTCTGCATAAAAAGGAAACTGAAATTAATTTTGTTTGAAGAATTTCACCACCTTCTTTAAGATAACTGGAGCCTCCCAGGAATGTTGCCAAATCAGGGTAGGAAGTTGCTCATTGAAATGTGGGTTTTAATAGTCCTACTTTTTTTTTTTTGAAAAAGCATATAAAAATCAGTTTGTGTCACAATTCCTTGGGTCAAAAGAACAGTGTCAACATCCTTTTTCTTAATAAATTTATTATTGGAAACACATCTATCCATCTATACATATATGTCTCTTTATATTTAAATAACATCTCTGAAGAATTCTATGATACCTTAAAAATATACAGGACAGCAAGAACAGTCAGCAACTAGGAGATGGGGATCACTGCTGAGATGTAAAGATGCATGCTATAGTATACGTGTACATAGCAGCACCATGGACAGGAGCTAGTTTCTTGCTAGCAAAAATAGGATTAATTCATTTCCTTTGTATAATAGAAAACAAAATGAGTTTCACCTTAATCTTCTTTCAAGGCTTAATAAGATCAACTGGAAGATGCCCAATCAGCATTTATCTTGAAAGTCGAACAGCAGATACAGTATATCTTACCTTTGGAAAGTTAATGCAGGAGAATAATTAATCCATAAGCTAACATTCCAAAGCTATTGTCTTGTTTGTTATGCCCACACATACTATTCTTTTTGCTAGGAGACACTGGAGTTATTGGGGAGTTTAGTGGTACTATTGGTGTTGGAATGATTTTTTTAAATGGCCCAAGTTTCCTTAATGGTTCCAGCTCTTAGGCATTTCAAGATTCCAAATATATTTCATACATTCTACCTTCCTGTGGGGTTTTTCTGAATGAAAGTAGTGTTTTCTCATTATATTACTTTGGCTATAAATAAATTACAGGGATTTCTGAAAGGCAGATAATTGGTGGCAGAGCCAGGAATAAAACCTAAGTCTTCTGACTTCTTAGCGCTCTTTCTGCTGCACATTATAAGAATAAGAATAACCACCTCTAAGTCCTTGCTGAAGGTGGGAGGGGAAGAGTTGTGGAGACCAGTAGAAGGGCAAAGGAATCCCACCCACCACAACGTGCAGAAAGACTCTGTGTGCCCTGGAACCACTGTGACAGTGTGGAAGGAAGCCTGGAAGAAACCCTGAAATTCTGGCCAAGTGGGCTCTGGTGATATTCCCATTGGATTAACATCCCAGCCAATGCGCTAAGACTATTCCTGTGATTTTAAGAAATAGACAGGGAAGCATAGGGCTGCAGCCTAGCCCGACTTAAAACTATCATAATGATCACCTTGGTGTGAAGGTTGACATGGTGGTGGAACAAATGACAAATCCCTCATGTTCTTGTAGCACAAAAAGCAGGAGACATTGGAACAAATCAGAAATACCAATAACTCACCTGTTGGAAATACTCCAGTGCAATCACTAAAGCAGGCAAACCACAAGTGTGCATAAAATGGATTGAAGACGTGAATATTTTCATTATGCATCAGTATTATGTCAAAGCAAAACTGGAAAAAGACCACCGGTTATAAGCAAGGACTATATGCTACTTTTTGTCAATAGCACCCTCAGCTCCATGTCCCACAATAGCATGTTGCTAATCAATGCAGGGCAATGCTAAAAATGACTTCATCCCTAAACATACATCAGATAAAATAAGGGATGAAATGGAAGAGATAATAAAATAGAAAGAGAAAATTTGAAGATCCTGCAGTCATTGAATCTTCACTTAAGTCAAATTTCAGAAATTATACCTAATAACAAAATATTTTTGAAAAGCAGCACTGAGAACTCTAATGATTTTTAAAAGGTGATGGGCATCCTTAGACTGGAATTGTGAAAAGCCCTTTTTTGAGTTGATGTCAAGAATCCAACTAGCAGACTAAGTTTACCAAAACAAATTCCAAAAAGCTAGTATTTGCTATAACCATCATGAGTACTTATATTTTCCACAGCTTCTGATGAAAAGTATAAAAACACTTCAGGACTTGAATACAATAGTACAGGTGGCAGCTAGCTAAAGCCATGGTGAGAACCACAGGAAAATAGATGGAGCTATCCAGGAATATCCTTAAGGACAGTCAGCAAACACCACCACCAAGGTTTTCAAATAATTGAAACAACTATTGAATATATGGAAAAAGCTATTAGAAGATTATATTGCTATTTAGCTGGTACCTGCAGTAAAAAAAACTTGAATGCCATGCTGCCAAACTAAAGGCAATAAACAAGGACACATGGAAAGAAGCGCAGAAAACAAAGGCAAATCAAATTTCTAGATTCCTTTAATCAACAATGTCAAGCAAAAGTCAAAAAATTGAAGCAACACGAGGAACAAAACAAACCATTCAGTATCCATCAAAAACTTTACTATAGAGGCTTAAGAAGTAAATCAGAAGTAAGAGAATCATCAAAGGAAACTGCTGGTTGGCTTCACCAGCACAAGAAGAGCAATGCAGAATAAATTCAAGTTGGATCAAATGAGAAACAGCTCATGCATCATTAATATAATGAACTTCAGGATAGTTACATCAAGGCAAGTGAGTGAAACTCTAGCTTCTCTGCAAAACTGGAAGGCTGTATGGGCAGTCAGTCAACTAATATTTATCAAGTGCCTACTATGAGTGAAACACTGTGCTGAGCACTGGGGATGCAAAGAAATGCAAAAAAAAAAAAAAAAACCAAACCAAAACCAAAAACCCAGTCCATGTTCTCTAGGAGCTCAGCATCATGTGAGAGAAAACATGCAAACTATGTACAAAAACAAGTTATAAACAAGCTAAAATGGAAATAGGCAACAGAGGGAAGACACTAGAATTAAGAGAAATTGGAAAGGCTTTTGGTGGAAATTGGAATTTTAGCTGGGACTTGAAGGATGCCAGGGTATCCAGAAGTTGGAGATGGGGAGAGAGAACATTCCATGCATGGCAGCCAGCCAGCAAAAATGCAGTCAAGAGATGATGTGTCTTGTAGTAAAGAACAGCAAGGAGTCCAGTGGCACTGGCTATTTCACAGTGGTGCAACACGCCTCAAACTTTGGTCTCGGATTTATAGTCTTAAAAATGATTGAAGGTCCTCTTGAGACCTTTTGTTTATGTGAGTCATACTTAACAATATTTAACATATTAGAAATAGTAACACCTTAGTATTATTATGAAAATAGTTTTGACATCATGGACCCCCTAAAAGGGGGACCCCACTTGGAGAAGTATACCTTACAGCTTCTTCCCAGATACCATAGTGATCCCGCCTTCTTAACAGAATACATCGTATACTTAAAACCAAAAGATGAATTATGAGTTTATGTATTATATACAAAGCATTCAAATCTTATACCTTCTCTCAAAATTATAAACACATGAGAAAATAACATATTGGCTAAGAACCAGAAAGATTATATCAAAAAGCCCCAGGGGTATACACATCAACTCATTATTGGTTTGGCTATTCTTAAGCAAGCCATCTGAAAGTGCTATAACATTCATATCACACTTATTGATCATATCTCAAAACTTTTCATTTCATCCCCCACATATGGCTTATTCTGGTATTGCAAATACAGGTTGTCCCAAAAGTCATAGTACAATCTGAAGCTTTAACAGCTTAAAAAGATTTTCTGAACACTCTGTTATAAAGTAACTCCAAAAATGATGAGGATGCCATAGCATCTGATGTCCACGTGGAAAACTCTTATCTATTTAAAATGCCACCAATATTAATAATGTCAAAATTAAGTAATATAAATTACAGCAAATTTCAGGAAGACAGACTAAACTCATTATTAGTTCTGGCTACCCCTAACTCTGTTATCATCTCTCCTAAAGAAAATTGTGCATACCTTCCAAGTCAAGGAGGGTGGTGCTCTCAAACCCGTGTCAGTCACTTGATGTACGTGGAAGACGTTCCAATGAAAAACATTATTATACACCTTCTTCATCCCATAGCAACTTTCTCCAGTGATATGAAAATGCCATTTGTACTCAATAATAAGTGCAAAACAGTCAATGTATACCAAAGAAAAATAAAGTCTAAAGGCTTGAGCTTGAATTAGGAGGTCAAATAGAACCAATGGATGAAGGTGATACTTAAAAGTAGCTTGTTCTCCTCCAGGAAAAATACATCAAATAAAAAGTTATTGAGGAGGATGCTGTAGCTGCATGTATCATGACACTCACTGGCACCTCAGAGTCCAAGCTGAATGAGGACAATCGTGTTTAGTTCAGTTAACACCTTCGCAATGCCAATAAATACAAACCTTTGGAATAGGCAAAAGGACAGAAACAGATTTAGAAAGTAGGCAAACAATATCACCAAAACACAGGGCCTACTACTTCGAGGCAACCATGGAAAAATTAACATTGCCTTTTATTAAGGAAGAAGAGGACTGAGAGCTGCTCTCATATTGCATGATAAACAGTGTTTGTTCAGTCATTTCAGTCATGTCTGACTCTTTGTGACTCCATTAGAGGTTTTCTTGGCATAGGTAGTGGAACGGTTTGCCATTTCCTTCTCCAGCTCATTTCACAGAAGAGGAAACTGAGGCAAACAGGATTAAGTGACTTGCCCCGGGTCACAAAGCTAGGAAGTGTCTGAGGCTGGATTTGAACTCAGGAAGATGAGTCTTCCTGACTCCAGGCCTGGTGTTCTGTCCACTGTGCCACCTAGCTGTCCCTGATAAATAGGTTAAGAATGTACAAAACCACACTGACTGGGCCCATTACAGTTTATGCTGCATAATCTCCCCTGGGTCCTCACTGTGGCAAGGCAATCCTTTGACACCTTCCTAATCGATTCACTCTTCCACTACCCACAACGACTCTTCCAAACCTTTCCAACCCTCCTCAAACTTCCAATGGCACCCATCCCTGCACCCTCTCAGCTGAGTTGCTTGCCTCATGTTTCACTGAATATATTGAGGTCATTCACCAAGAGCTCCCTCTTCTCTCTTCCTCCTCAACTCACATTACTCCTCTTCCTTCACCCATTTCACATGAAGAAGCTTGCCATGGCAAACTCTTCTATTCTGTCTCATCTTCTCCATAAGATTGCCCCCTCTATCATCACCACTCTCTCATTAATCTTCAATCTCTACCTGTCTTCTGCTTCCCTGCTGCCTACAAATACGCCCATATCACTTTCATCTTGAAAAAACCCTCACTTGATCTGTCCATTGCCACTAGATATCATTCTATGTCTCTCCTCCCTTTCATGGACAAACTCCTTGAAAAAACTACCTATAGTGGGTACCTCCATTCTTTCTTCTCACTTTCTTCTTAACTCTCTTCAGTCTGACTTCTGACCTCATCATTCAATGGAAACAGCTCTCTCTAAAGTTACTGGTGCGATTTCCAGTGCCAAATCTAATGGCCTTTCCTCAATCCTTGTGCTTCTTGAATTCTGTACAGTCTTTGCCACCACTGACCACCCGACAACTCCTTCTCAGTCTTCTTTGCTGAATTTTCATCCAGGCATCCCCAAAGACTCTGTCCTGGGTCCTCTTCTCTTCTTGCTCTATGCAATTTCACACGGTAGCCATATCAGCTCCCATGGAGTCAATTATCCTCTCTCTGCAGATGATTCTCAAATCGATTCTTCTAGAACTAGCATCTCTCCTGACCTCTAGTCTCACATCTCCAAGTGCCTATTAGACATCTCAAACTGGAGAGTCCATAGGCATCTTAAATTCAACATGTCAAAAACTGAACTTACCTTTCTGCCAAAACTTTCTCCTCTCCCCATATTCCCTATTACTGGTGAGGCCACTACCACGCTCCCATTTACTCAGCCTCACAGCGTCAATGTCAACCTTGACTCCTCACTCTCTCTCACCACCCCCACATCCAATCTATTGCCAAGCCTTCTGATTCTCTCTTCACAACATCTCTCATATCCACCCCCTCATCTCCTCTGACCTGCTACCATTCTACTATAGCCCTTTATAGCCCTATAGCCCTACTATAGCCCCACTGTTGTGCTATTGCAGATCTTCTAGTTGATCTTCTTACTTCAAGTCTCTCCCCACTCCAGTCCATCCTCCCTATTCAATAAACTCCAGTGGCTCCCTATTACCTCCAGGATCAAATATAAAATTCCCTGTTTGACTTTCAAAACTCTTCATAAACTGGCCCCTTCCTACCTTTCCAGTCTTCAAGGTTTTTTTTAACATGCATTGTGTCCATTATCTCACTTGATTCTCACAAAAACACTGAGAAAGGAGGTCTCTGTTGTTATCCACATTTTACAGAAAAGGTTAACATATTCAGAGAGGTTCAGTATTTTACATGAGGGTCACATAGCTAGGAAGTGCCTGAGGCCAAATTCAAACCCAAGTCTTCCTGACTTCAAGTCTAGTGCTCTTTCCACTATACCAGTAGAGATTCTATAAACTTGGCCAGCATAGACCTGGCCAAAGACACTTTAGGTTGGGTGAAAAATTCTAGCATTAGGAAAGACTGTGATGTAATTTTGGCTATCAGGACTCATGCTGTCCAACTTCTTATCTGATTCCAATAAAGGAAGATAATAACATTTGGTGGGCTGAATTTTAAAATTTAGACCAAAGTCATATATTACCAAGTATATGGAAATTGAATTTTCAAAACCACAGAACTTTGGGATTGAAAGGGAGATCGGTAGAGACTACGTAGTCCAACCCACAACAGGACAAGAATCCCCTCTATAGCTTATTTGGCAAGTGGCCATCCAAGCTTGTCTTGAAGACCTAAATCAAAGAAAAACCTGCAACTTTGAGAGGCGGCTCATGTCTCTTTTGAATGACTTGAACTGTTAGGAAGTGTTGTCTGACATTAAGTCTAAATCTAACTCTTTGCCATTGCCATCCACTGCTCCTATTTCTGCTCGATGAGAAAATTATTCTGTTACATATTAGGTACCCTTTCTGTTGTATGGGACCCCAAGAAAAACTACTCCAGCTACAGGGTACCCTGAAGGACCATATCTACTCAAAACCATAGTTCACGAGACTGCACCAATATGTTTACTCTGACTAGTAAGCCAGAGCACACAATCGGTTCAAAACAACAACAACAAAAGTTAATGAAATAGCCTAGTAAAAAAAAGCCACAATAATGACTAGCATTTATATAGTAGTGCTTTAAAGTTTATAAATTACTTAATTGATATTACCTCAATCCTGTGAGGTAGGTACCACATATTATTATTATTCTCATTCCACATAGTAGGAAACCTGAGGCCCCATGTTCAATCAGTTGACAAATATAGATTAAACACCTACTATGTGCCAGACTCTGTGGTAGATGCCGAGGCTACAAAGACAAAACCAGAAGAGTCACTGCCCTCAAGGACTTTATGCATGCACATAACTAGTAAGTGTCTGAAGCAGATTTTAAACCCAGGTCTTCCTAATGTCGGATCCAATATACTCTCCACTCTACCAGACTTCTGTCCTTGGTGGTAGAGTGTTCCCCCTATAAATGTGGAACAAGGTTTCATCAGTTGGATGATCATATCATCAGTTGGAACACATGTGGAGGGACACATATACAGGGAACATATATGGTCAGCACATTTGGGTGAAGGGACATATGATGCTACAGGATTGCCTATGTCTTCTGGTGATGTCATCACACTGTTCCACTGGGCTTGCTCCCTGCTGGCACCTATGAGACTTGAGAGGCAGTCTTCAGCTGAGGCAGCAACCCCTTTCCTATAAGGGGAGTTGACTGCTACCTCTTTTTCTAGTTTCCAGCTAAGAGGCTACGTTTCCTCTCTTCAAGAGGAAAAGACAGGTCTTCACACACCAAGGGGCTTTCTCTCCAAGTGGAGAGAGTTCTTTCAGCTCCTATAGTCTTGGCCTCAGGGCGTAATTAAAGACTACCAACATTTAGTAGTCTGACTTTGAACTCATTTCTTTCTTCCAGCAGAGCCAAAGTCCCAGTCCCAAGCTTCTATCTGACTTAGGGTTTGAAAGTCTCCTGTAATTCCAATTAATTCCTGCTTGTCAACCTTCATCCCGCTCAAATGTTCCAACTGCAATGGATACAACAGTTTGCCTTGGCCTCTCAAAACCTATTTATCTTCCCACATACATACAGAGGAGGGGGATGACAAGAAGTGAAAAACTCAGAGGCCCTGCTGGGAGCTGATCTCAGGCTCACCTCAAATCCTTTGTTCTCAAGTTTTACCATTCACATGGGAACATGGTTGGCAACAAACTTCCCAGACTTTCAGATGCCCACAAAACTTAAAAATCATCTACTCTAACTGTTAGCCCACACACAAATCCCCTCCACAGCATCCTAGACAAATGTTAATCTGGTCATCCAGCCTCTGCCTGAAGGCCTGGGAGCTTACTACTTCACAATCAGGTCATTAAACTTCCCACAGGGAGAAGAGATTTTCAAACACACTCAGCTCTAACTACAGAAGTGCTTCCTTATATTAAGCTGAAGACAATCTGCCCCCTTCCCCATACCTAAAACATAGTAGAAACACACATGGAATTCCACCTAATTTTACTTATACATTTCTGCTGGAAAATACAATAAGGGAAACTTATTCCTAGTAGCTGACATTCTTTGTGGTCTAGCTGTCTATGTTTCCAGCCTTTAGGCAAAAATGAACTAAATAAAATTAGAACAGGCCAGATCCTTAATGAACTTGAAAAAAAAAATCAATACTGGTGATGGGGAAAATTTTCAAGACATCAAACACACTGTCAAAGAACAATAAGGGAGCAAAACCTTTTTCTGGAGAACATAAGAAGTCACAAAAGTGTTAGAGAGAAATTGCCTGCTAAAGTCCAAGAGATTACTGGTGTAATCTTCTAACAGAAATGGGAGTAGGGGGTGGGGCGCCAAGGAGAAATATTCAAATTGTTTCTAACTTGAGTGTGGAAGGTCTACCAAATAACCTAGACCTGAGAACAAATGATACTGCATGGTGCAAACATACTTCTTAGAAACATGTCGAATGAATGATAGGGTTTGTTTTGTTTGTGCCAGGGAAAAACATTTTCCAAAGTCTATCTGCAGAAATGAGTTATGAGCATTAGTAGAACTGCAGAACCAAAAACAAACAAAAACATTAATCACTGTTTTACAGCAAAAATCCTCTGTATGCTTCAGAAAAAAAACTCATGTATTTACATTAGCACTCATATTAGACAGCAACTCAAATAGACACTGGCTGAAATTGGTTCAAAAGACAAAAGCTTTGAATACCAAAGAGTCTGGGAAACCAGTTTTCTTTCTCATTTGTGATTATTTCAGTGAATGTGTATCTTCTTTACAAAACTATCATCTCCAACCATTCAGAAATAATTTCTGGATGATTAATGGTATGTGATGTGTTCTACGGATATGAATTGAAGCTGGTCATCATCATTCACTTTTACCATTGGCCTTGGTTGTAACTGACTTTGAACATGTGAATTACAGAGGAGGAGTGGGAGGTAGAAGAGATTTGTAAAACTCTTAGCCTGAATGATTGCTCGGTGGCCTTCAATGCTTTAGCCTCTGAATTGCAGTTTCTAGCAGATTATACTTTCCCCTTAATTTAAAATATCAATGATCAAAATAATATATGCCAGCTCTCATAAAGATCTCAAAGCAATTTATCTACAGATATTTAGTAGGAAATTAACCACGTGAGGGTCCATGCAGCTGCTCCCACCAGTTTCTTTCAAAATTTGCTTGGTGAAGGATGTTTGAAAAAAAATGTCGACTCACAAAAACAAAACCTCTTGATTCAAGAACACTGGAAGAAAGGGAGAAAATGGGAACCGGGCTTGAAGAAATCTTAAGTAGTCTGAAGGTCTACCAACACGTTTATTCCTTCCCAGTCTCTAAATGTTTTCCAAGCCTCTAAGTAAAAAAGACTAAGCACTTCAATGAGTTTCCTCTGCCTTATATTTCTATAGGGTCCCCCTCTGTGTTTACCACAAGGCTGAGCTGTATAATCCTCAATCAATAAAGATATTTTGACTGCTTAATACAAATCCTAGCACTGTCCACACAGCTTCTCAACATGCAGACATTGTATTAGGCAATGGGGATACAAAGATTTCTTTTATTTTTAAATTTTGAGTTCCAAATTTTCTCCTTCCCTCCCACTCACACCCACTGAGAAAGCAAGCAATATGACATCAATTATCCATGTGAAATCATACAAAACAGTTCCATATTAGCCATATTGAAAAAAAAGCAAAAAAAAAAAATGAAGTGAGAAAGCTATACTCCCATTTGTACTCACAATTCATCAGTTCTCACTCTGGAGGTGAATAGCATTTTTTCGACACGAGTCCTTTGGAATGTCTTGGATCATTATATTCACAGTTGATCAACATTGTAACATTGTTGTTATTCGTCACAATGATGTCCTGGTTCTTCCCACTTCACTATGCATCAGTTTATATAGATCTTACCATGTTTTTTCTGAAACCTCCCCTCATCATTTCTTGTAGCACAATATGTGCTACAATTTATTCAGCCATTCCCCAACTGATGAGCATCCCCTCAATTTCCAGTTTTTTTGTTCCAGTTCTTTGCCACCACAAAAAGAGCTGCTATAATTATTTTTGTACATATAGATCCTTTTCCTTTTTCTTTGTTCTCTTCAGGACACACACTTGGTAGTGGTATAGCTGGGTCAAAGGGTATGCACAGTTTTTTAGCCCTTTGGACTTAGTTCCAAATTGTTCTCCAGAATATTTGGACCAGTTCACAACTCTACCAACAGTTCATTAGTGTTCTTATTTTCCCACATCCCCTCGAGCATTCAACATTTCTGAGAGGTGTGAGGTGGTACCTCAGAGTCGTTTTAATCTGCCTTTCTCTAATTGATAGTGATTTAGAACGTTTTTTCATATGACTATAGATAGCTTTGATTTCTTCTTCTGGAAACTGCCTGTTCATATCCTTTCACTGTTTATCATTTGGAGAATGGCTCTTATTTTTTAAATTTGATTCAATTCTTTATATATTTGAGAAATGGGATATTTATCAGAAAAAATTGCTGTAGATTTTTCTGATATTACTTCATTGTCTGTGGTACCTTTCAGCAAAAAGTAGTTTCTCTGATTATCTCTTTTAATTAGGTCTATTTTTGCTTTTGCTTTGTCTAAGATCATGCCGTGGAAGGCTTAAGGAGAGACAAGAAGGTTTGAAACAGCCACTGTGGGGAGTGAGATAGTGAATCAATTAAGGGAGGGCTCAAAGGAAAAGGGCAGGCAAATCTGGATTGGGGAGTGGGGATAAGACATAAAGGTGGATGATCAGCGAGTCAAGGATAAAGAATGGAATTTGTACATCAGCAGCCTGGGGTTTCCAATCACTGTGTTGGGGGGAGTGTAAGGAAATGTAAGTGGAATACTTGTGGGTGATGTTATTTGTGGCTGAGTATCCTAAATATGGAGCGGTGAATTCAGGCAGAGTGTGGTAGAAGAGACTTTGCTCTTGTTGTTTGTCTTGGTTTGATTTAGTTGATTTGGTTTTCTTAGGGAAGAATGAGATTAGAGTGTCTGAGGTGGGGAACCCATGGCCTCAAAGCCACATGTGGCCCTCTAAGTCCTTTTGACTGAATCCAAACTTCACAGAAGATTTGGTCAAAGGGCCACACTCAAGGACCTAGAGGGCCACATGTGGCCTTGAAGCTACAGGATTCCGTGCAAATAGATTTTTTGAAGGAACTGACGTCCTCCCTTGACGTTTAGCCTCCCAGGGATGGGGAACCTGCAGCCTGGAGGCCACATGTGGCCCTCTAGGTCCTCAAGTGTAGCCCTTTGACTGAATCCAAACTTCACAGAACAAATCCTCTTAATAAAAGGATTCGTTCTGTAACAAATTTGTTTAGGATCTAGAAGTTCACATGTGGCCTCGAGGAGGCTGTTGGTTGGCCATCCCTGAGAGGCTAAATCTTAAGGGAGAACCTCAGTTCCCCACCCCTGCTCCAGGCAGAGAGAATTGTTGTGTCCCGTGAGACCCAAGGAGACCAACCTTATAAGAAGCAGGAGCACATGCAGGTATGTACATCTCAGGCAGGAGGCCAGGATTCCTTGCCCGTCCTGGAGAAAGCCCTAGGGGGCAGGAGATGGAAAATGCTCAACAAACCATTCCTTTTGTCTTATGCTGATGATAGACAATGTTTTCTTGCCTAAACTGACAGCTTTTGTGAGTGTTTCTTAGCTTCCACAAGTTGGAGAACTGGTTTATAGTTTTGGGTGGTGCAAACGTAGCCTAGATAACAACAATCAGTTGTGTTCTTCAGTGTAAAGATCTCCTCTAGTGAACTCTTTTTTGTTTTTGTTTTGTAGTAAACTTTTTTTGTAAGCTCACTGAGGACAGGCCTTTTTTCTGCTTGTATTTTTACTCCTAGCACTTAGCCCAATGCCTGGCACACAGTAGGTAGGCTCTTAATCAGTGCTTGCTGTCTGTGTGCTTTACAACATAAGTAATTCTCCACCCCACCCCACCCCCTCCCCACATGCCTTGATCTATCTGCTTGGCAGAGTCTGATTCTGGTGGCTGGTTTTTCTTCAAGCATACACAACTGTATTATTCTGAATACACTTGGCTAATAAATAACAAACCACTAAAAAGTAAACAACTGGATTGCAAATAATTGATGCAACCTGGGTGTTAAGATTTCTTCCATAACCAGACCACTAATATTTGTTGGTTCGGGATCTAGGCAATAGCTCAGGTCTTTCTGTTTGCAAACTCATTTCACCAAGTGATCATCAAGGTCCATCAAAAGAAGAGCTTTGATTGTTCTGTTGCAATGCTTGCCCTGCTTCAGTATGATTTCACTTAATAGGTATCATAGCAGAGTATTGGACTTCTAGGAAGCAGAGGACATGAACTCCCAGGAGACTTCCTCTGGTATCCATCATTGTTTTATCTTCATTTGTGAATTACAACACACACACACACACACACACACACACACACACACACACGCCAGAAACCAAGACAAAATACAATCCAAAAAGAAATGCAGCAAATGGGAATTGCCAATCTGTTTGCAAGGGCCTGTTTAGTCCATGGGGATTTATAACTTCTCTGAAGGTTATTTAGCAGTATATTTTAAGAATATAGTTCAGCCTCTGGTTACATTTGGTCAATAAAAAATTGTTAGAAATATGATCGATACAATCCTTGTAGTATATAACCACATCTATCTTTGAAATTATTTCATGATTTCCAACTGTCCAATATTTTCCACTGCTATTAGCAATTAAGAAGAGATATAGGTGCAGCTAGGTGGCGCAGTGGATAGATCACCGGCCCTGGAGTCAGGAAGACCTGAGTTCAAATCCAGCCTCAGACACATAACACTCACTAGCTATGTGACTCTGGGCAAGTCACTTAACCCCAATTGCCTCAGCAAAAAACAAACAAACAAACAAAACAAACAAAAAGAATAGATCTAGCAGTCACGTGGACTAAGTGATCCAGAACATAATCATAGAATCTCAGAGGTGGATGAAACCTATGAATCCATGCAGTGTCTGTCACTGGTACCTGAATTAGAATTCCCTCTCCAACAAAATGATGAGTACTCAGACATCCTTCTCTTGAAGATCTCCAGTTGAGAGGAATCCCCTACTTCTGAAGGCAAATCATTCCACGATTGGAGAGCTTGAAGTAGTAGGAAGTGTCTCCTTACATCAAGCCTAAATTCACTTCTCTGTGATTTTCGTTCACTTCTCCTTATTCTGCATTCTGGTGCTAAGCAGACCAACTCTGGTCTCTCTTATGTGTTGTTGAGTCATTTCAGTTGTGTCAGACTCTTTGAGACCCCATTGGGGGTTTTCCTGGCAAAGATCCTGTAGCGGTTTTCCATTTCTGTTTCCAGCTCATTTTTTCAGATGAGATATTCAGGGTTACACGGCTAGTAAGTGTCTGCGGCTGGATTTGAATTCATGGAGAGGAGTCTTCCTGACTCCAGGTCTGGCTCTCCATCCACTGCTGCACCACCTACCTCTCCCCCTTCAACATGATGCTCCTTCAAATCCTTGAAGATAGCCATCATGTCCTCGCTCAGTCTTCTCTTCTCCTGGACAAACATCCCCAGTTCTTTCAGTCAAACTTAGTATGTATAACCAGGAGGGACTTCCCCATTCTGGCTGCCCCCCCCCCCCAGACACTGGTCAGCTTGCTAACAATACTACTGCTCCTGTGACCGTAGACATTACTTGGGATATTCTTACAGTATAGTACACTATGGTACTATCATTTAGTTTCTTACTAGATTGTAAGCTCATTGAAAGCAGGAACTATGTGATTTTTTTTTTCTTCTTCGTATCTCCAGTGCTTTGCACAGAATAGGCCCTTAGCAATTTTTTGTTGAATGGAATTGAATCAGACAATTTACTAAGCTCCATAAAAATATGAATTATTTGTGACTAATAGTTTAAATCCTAACACTTCCCAAATGCTCTGCGATGATGTATGACGTTTCATAACAATAAGTAATGAAACATCTTTCATGTCCCAAACCTTTTGACTATCAAGATGAATGGGAAGAAGCTTAATCAACTGATGACTGGCAGAGCTCAGAAAAGATACGCAGAATGGTATTTTCTCAGTTTCCTTTGACATTTATACACCTGGAAATGGGAGAGTTTGCTTGTATTACTTTATTATGAATTACTTAAGTGGCCAGAAAAATAAACATGACTTTGGAGAGTTGAGCTTACAGTTGAAAAAACATTTTGGAAGCTTGAAAAAAACCTACAAACCATTTGATTCTGTATAGTCAGCATCAAAGTAAGTATAAATGTGAATTTCTAAGGGAAACTAGCTGCCTTACTATGGATCACTTCTGAGGGTTCCATGGTGATTCAGTAAGAGTTATACTGGTTCATTAATATGAACCTGAATGTACACTTCACCATTCCCCCTGCTATACTGTGCCACACATGTTTTCATTTTATTTCCCCTCTCTGCTTTCTGGCGAGGTGCTTAGAGGCCTTTGAGTATGCCTCTGCTCTTTAGCATTAAGGTATCTCAGAGTAAATAAAGCCATCTCACCAAGCCTTTTTTACAGACCAGCTTGAATCAGGTGTATTTAGCAAGAGTCTAATCCTGAATGTGTTAAACCTGTGGGAGATTAAGAACAGAGACAAAGAGAGAATCCTGGCTATAGTGGATTCAATTTTGGTTATATTCACACCAAAAGAGTTCATGAATAGGAGCAACAAGGAAAGATGTGGAAAATAGACCAAAAGTTTAGCTCTCTGCCTGACCTTGGATGTGGAGAGGGGAAAGGTAGGGAGCTGTGTGGGAGCCCTAGAGGGATGACTTTCTTTTCTCCCTCCAGGATGATGTACCTTAAGAAAAAGCTTTCCTTCCAACAGAGGTGAGGCTCCACAACAGTTGTAGACTGGCTGGTGATCCCATTTAGCCACAGTAGGCAACTCAAACTGAGGCCCAGCCCAGAGGGAATAGAGCCAGCAGCACCGACATTCACATGGCCTTTCTTACACTTGTATAACAGCATCTCCTCCCCATTTAGAGTGCAGTTACGCTGGGTTAGAAATAGCATAACGTTGATTTGTAGCAATCCATAGGACCACAGTGAAGTCTTGTAACAGTAAGAGTGGAGAAGGAATGGACATAAGAGAGATATCAAATGAAAAAACAGAGCACCCACAAGCCTTGGGAGATGAAGGAGCAGGATAAGTCCAAGTTGGTGGAAGTTAAAAGCATGTGCAAGTAGGAACATGATGAAATGGGCTTGAACTGACTCAAGGCTTGCAGGATTACTAAAACACTCAGGAGGCTTGAGCTTCTCATATGGCATGGTACAGAATAAAAATTTAGGGAAAGCTAGGTGGCGCAATGGATAGAGCACCAGGCCTGGAGTCAGGAAGACCTGACCTGAGTTCAAATCCAGCCTCAGACGCTTAATAGCTGTGTGACCCTGGACAAGTCACTTGACCCTGTTCGCCTCAGCTTCCTCATCTGTAAAATGAGCTAGAGAAGGAAGTGGCAAACCACTCCAGTATCTTTGCCAAGAAAAGAACAAATGGACCATAAAGATGTGGAAACGACTGAACAACAACGAACGGAGAAAATATCTTTTTTTAAATTGTCAAAGTTAGTTAGAAGGCATCATCTTCCCCATGTTTTTAGAACATGTAAAACTTCCCTAAGTAGGCATAGGAAATGCCTCAGTTCCAAAATACCATTCACCAGCTCAGAAACACTCCTGGCTAAGAAGCTAAAGGTGATGGCAGGTTGCTGTTGTTCTGATCCACTCATTTCTGTCAGGGTCCAACTCTTCGTGACCCCATTTGGGCTTTTCTTGGCAAAGATACTGGAGTGGTTTGCCATTTCCTGCTCCAGCTCACTTTCCAGAAGAGGAAACTGAGGCAAATAGGATTAAGTGACTTACCCAGGGTCACACAGCTAGTAAGTGCCTGAGGCTAGACTTGAACTCAGGAAGAGAAGTCCTCCTGACTTCCTGTTGCTCTATCCACTGCAGCGCACCCTACCTGCCCTAATGGTGGGTTAGTGTCAGTCAAACAAGGAACTGATCAATCAACAAACGCTTATTAAGCACTTACTATGTATCAGGCAACAAACATTTATTAAGCACTGCTCCCCTAGGGAACTGGAGAGATAAAGACAAAAATAGAACAGTCCCTGACCTCAAGGAACTTACATTCTAGTTCAAGAAACAACATCTACACATATAAGTACACACAAAATAGATTTAAGATAATTTGGAGGGAGAGGTAGGAGAAGCTAGGAGGATCAGACAAGGAAAAGCTCATGTAGAAGGGGAGTTGATGCCCTGTGATAATATAAGATGGATGCTTTAGGTCTGAAGTTATAACGAGACACGGGAATGAGTTTAATATGCACACATACACACACACACACACACACACACGAATACAAAATCAGTCAATTACCAAGTACTTTGAAAAGAACATATCACTCATGTTTTATTCGGTGGTTGAGTGCCATTTTTTAGATCTAATTTATACACACAGACATAGCTTTTTAACTCAGTCAAAAAAAGTTGGTGCATATAGTGGTTCTCGTATAGAATGACATTTTTATACCTGTCATCATTATCATCATCAGCCCAACTGGCATTTCAACAGTACTTTAAGGCTCACAAAACACTTTACATACCTGTTCTCTCTGGAGTCTCACAGGTCCATATTGCTAGTACTAGAGCTATCCCCATTTTATGGATGAAGAAACTGAGCTTTAGAGACCCAAGTGGCCTGCAGTCATAAAATCAGCACCCGAAGTGCAATTGAAACTGTTTTTTCCTTATTCCAAGTCCAGCATTCCAGCTTCCACACCATCCCATATGGTGTTCAGTTTACCTTGTTGCCAGGCAGTTCTAATCAGTGATCGAAACATTTTTATTCCCCAGTTTTAGGCCATACAGTGCAATATATTTGCAACAGTACAAAAAGAACAGGACGGTTTAGGGGGAAAAAGTGAATTTTGTTTTCATTCATTTAATGAACATTAAGTACCTCTCGTGTACAGAAGTATATGCTAGTATCAATGGGAGAAACAAAGTTTAGGTAACACTTAGTTGTTGCCGTAATAGAACCTACAGTGTAGAGGAGGAAACAGAGACAGGCAATGATTTTGAACCACGTTCCATGAGCAGGATATTAGAGAGAAGAGTGAAACAAATTCTATGTGAGGTCTAGGAGGAAAGCCCCTACCACCTGGGGAGATGAGAGAAGGGATGCCCTTTGAATTGGCCTTTCAATTACAGGAATGCATTTGAGAGATGAAGAGGGAAAGGGAAGACATTTTAGACGGGACTGTTTGAGCAAAGGCAATGAGATTTGAGGATGCATGATGAGTATAGAAGGGAACAACAGGAAATAAGGGTGGAAGGGTGTGTGGCACCATATTATGGAGGGCCTTGAATTCCAGGTGGAGGAATCTGAACGTACTCAACAGACAACAGGGAACAAGCAAAGGTGTTTTTTGAGCAGAAGAATGTCCTGCCTAGATTCATATGGAAGAAAGATTATTCTAGGAGTAGCACAAAGAAAAGACTGGAGGAGAAGGAAAGAAGGGAAGTGGGAAAACCTATTAGGATGCTATTCCAATAGTCCAGGCAGGTGGTTATGAGGGCCTAAGCTAGGATGCTGGCAGTGGAGGGAAAAAGGTAACGTAGCAAAGCTTTCATAGGTGGAATCTGGTAAATGACTGAGTAGAGTAGCAGGAGCATTTATCTAGGGCTTTATGCTTCCTCATGTAAATCTCACAACCATCCTTGGAGGTAGGTCACTTAACCTCTGTTTGCCTTCGTTTTTTCAACTGTAATATGTAGATCATAAGAGCACCTGCCTCACCTGGTTGTTTTGAGGATCAAATGAGATCACCTTTGTAAAATACTTAGTATAGTCTCACGCAGGTAGAGGGGGATGAGATCGGAGACATGTAGGGATACTCCTTCTGTGACCTGAGTAAAGATGAGAAGAAGGGGGCGAAGGAGTTGGTGGTCTTAATATTCTCAGGAAATTAAGAGGCAAGGTTATTTGTTCTGCAAATTAGAAATGGCTGCAGAAGGGGAAAAAGCAATAAGAGAGTGCTTGGAGCAGAGAATAAAAGGTTTTGTTGTATTTTCCCAAAACAAAGATTTCAGGCTAATTGCAGTCTTGGATAAAATATTCTAGAAGATAATAGGTCAGAATGAACATGGTAGCTTTCCAGTGTGACATTGCCTCCTCAAAGGACAGAGAGAGTTTTGGGCTCCGTGTTGCTTCTCTGATACTGTTCCAATCGTTCAATACTGCCAGCCACCCTGGAAGATAGAACTGGCCTCATTTGGGTGAGCTGCCATCTCTGGTGGGTGAGGCTCTTATTCACCCTCGGCTTTAGAGGAGAGGTATGCCTCCTTTAACTACTACTTCTTCCTTCCCCTGCCCAGAGATCTCCATCCCTAGAATTCGCTTACAATTCATTCAGCCTTGAAGGCAATGAATAAACATCGTTGCTTTTCCCTCATGGAATCCATATGGACAAAAGAAGGTACTCAAGGCAATATTTCTTAGACTAAAGCTTTCCCCTAAGTGCTGGTTTCACTACAAAGTCTAGTGAAACTGATGGGTTTGTACAGTGCCTTATCTCTGGACAGCTATAAAGTTGTTATAGATTTCTTTTCAAAAACTGATCCTCACAACAGCCCCTGGGGGTCTGTTTTTGTCTTCATTTCAGAAAACACAGACGTGAGTGAGGTCTGAAGCAGTTCTCTGGATTTTGCTCACATGGCAGGTCCATGGGGCCACCAGGAGTAACCTTGGCCAAAGGCTCTTCTCTAGCTTGCTCTTCCACCTTCAGGTTCCCTCAAAACACTTTGGCGAGCCCAAAATACTCCTCTCAAATGGGATTTAAGTCAAAATAGCACAAGTGTTGTCTGTAGGAATTTCCAAGAGTTAGCTGTTTCTGCATGAACAAGTAGACACTAGTTGGATTTTAAAGAAATCAAAATGTTAAATCGAGCTCTTAAATTATTATTAAATTCTACATAAACATGTTCATTCAGCCTTGTGGAATGCTTCAGGAGGAATTTTTACATTTGCGGGTCTAGTTTAATCTGCTGTCACACCTATCCTTCCAGATTTATTTTGCATTAATCCTCTTCAGGCCTTCTCTGTAGCGGCCCAAATGGTCTCCTTGCTGCTACCCAAGTCAGTCTTCCACCTCCTCCTCCTGCACAGGCATTCCTCGGGTCTTGGTATCCACCCCCTTCTCAACTCTGCTTTGTAGGACCCTTTTCATCCTTTAGGCTCAGATAAGAGGGCACCTCCCTCCAGAAAGCTCTCCTGCGTACTCCTTCACTCCACAAATTATTGTATATTTACTTATAAGTTGAAATATTACATCCCCCCAGGGAAATGTAAGTTCTTTGAGCACAGGGGCTGATTTCCATTTCTGGCTTGTTTGTCCTTACTAAATGTTTATTGGATTGCATTTAAAATACAAAGGTATAGAGACAACATTCTATATAATTTTTATAATCATAATTTTTCCATGGCTGGACTAATCATATTGCTAATGGTATGAAAATGGTTTATAAAATCTGATGAGAAATGAAGCATAGCATTATCTTTAAAGCAGCTATAATTGTCAGTCTGATCACAGCCTCCATTCTGGAGATCAATTACATTAAACTGAGTCAAAATCTCTTAGACTACTGATTATTAGGCTTAATTATTCTAGAGTTGGCCATTTTTGCCAGGCTTGCGCCTTTCTCATTCCTCTCCAGCTTTCCTTTAGATCTCTCTGTATTCCCCTGACCATGGAGTGATCTAAGCTAGAGTCAGAGGCTATGAGAGCACCACCTAAAAACAGCTGGATCTAACGGCAGATCCAGAAATTTCCCTGTGTGCAAAGAATCTCACTAGCACTTCTTACACAACTGCCCCATAGTTTAGTTAGAAAGAGATCCAAGGATAGTGTAACCTTAGTTACACTAAGTCTTAGTGTTACGCTATCTGTTACATTTGGTATTATACCATCTGGCTTTAGAAATATGTCTAAAAATGCCCAAAGCTTTTAATTCACTTTTGCAAGTAGACACAAAATTGCAAGCTGTTGTTGCAACAAGGCAGGAACATCTTGTCTATAGCAACTAAGATAGGTTGTATTTCAAATCCTCTAACAAAGAAAACGGCTAAGGGAGTTTGGGGAGGGAGGCCTTCTCTGTGGAACGCAATCAGATCTGGCTTCCTTTGGAATGTTTCTTATTTCTAGTGTAAGTAATCTTCTGGAAATATGCATAATAATTTCACTATCATACAGTTCCATTGGGGGAAGGAGGGAGAAAGGGACAAACCTGTGATTTAAGCAGTGTCAGGAATTTCCAATGGGGGAGAAAACTCTCCACCAATGCAAATCAACAACTCTCATATATAAGATGTCATTTCAGGGGGATGCTTGAGAGCACTAAGAGATTAGGTGACTTGCCCAAGGTCACAAAAGTTAGTATGTGTCTTAGGCAAGACTTGAACTCAAGTCTTCCTGCCCCTTCTCCACTTGCCTCTCCTTAACCTAATGGATCATCATTTCCTTTCCTCAGGCATTTAGATAGTAACTAATGGCTCCTCTAAATCCATCAGACACAAATATCCTTCTAGAGGTAGGCAAAGGATTTCCCCTGAAAAAAACTTAATTGCTTTTTCTAATTAAACTTTTTTCAAGTATTGAATCTCACACTAGTTTATCATCATTTAAAAATACTTACTGAGCATATACTATGTCCAGGGAAAAGGGAACTGGCAGGATGTGTTCATGTAAATATCTAGTAAAAATATTGACGTGCACACATGTATATGGTGGTGGTGTTGTCCATTCTCCCATCAACAAATTCTGGAGTTGATCCTTTTACCTGTGTCTCTTGAGCACTCCAGGTGAAAGTGTGATGTCACTTGGTTAACCAGCTGCATAGACCTGGGCTTGTTGATTCACTCACTGAGTCAAAGGTCCTGTCTGAGTCAAAATTTCTTCAGATTTCCAACTGCCTGAGATCAAGGGATCATTTCAACTGGTTTGATCACTGTTCAGAGACTCCAGTGGCATAAAGGAGAGAGAGAATACTTTGATCATAGGGAAAGTAGAACCTCTTTCTAATGCTGCTTTCAGGGGCTGGAGCTACCACCTGTTATAGAGTCTTTCTGGTCAGGTTGATTTGAGTTTGTTTTTCACTACACAGAGTTGGTGTTTTAGGGGATACAATTCAATGCATAGCATTTCCTTATCTATAGTATAACAGGCTCAGAGTCCTACTACATTTCCGAACACTTAATATTCTACTGGAGCCAGAAAGATTCTGCAACATTAACTTAGCTTGGAAAGACAAGAGCCATTAGTTATACTGAAATCTTTTCTTCTATAGCATGTTTTAGAATTTAAATTATCTAGATAATTTCCTCAATTCAATCTGTGTCAACAATCGAGAAGCTATGATTAAGGCAACCCTTGAAACTGAATCTAAAGGATTGGGAATATTAATAGGTAGCATTAATATGGCACTTTACACATATTAATTACCTCATTTGATCCTCAGGACAACCCTGTGAGGTAGCTATCATTACCTCCATTTTACAGATAGATGAAATGAGTCTCAGAGTAGTTAAGTGACTCACTCAAACTCACACAGCTAGTAAGTCTCAGGAGTTAGATTTGAACCCTGATCATTCCTGACTCCCACTCCCAGTATTCTTTTCACTATACCAGGTTGCCTTTGACTCCAGGTTTTTATACTTCAGTTCTTTATGACTGAATAAAAATGAAGGCTAATGATAATTGAGTTTATCTATGTAACAGAAATTAAACATTTAGAAAGGTTAAGAAGTATAGAATTGGAGTTTTTACTTAACTACTTAAAATAGGTTAATTACTGCCTCTGGGGAGTATTGTGGCATTTTAAATGTCACCAATTATTATGATTAACATTAATAAATACCATGATTAAAAAACATTGGCTGTTTCCACGTTTATAGCTAGTTTGACCCTAATGAGGGTCAAAATTTCTTTTCTTAAAAATACTTTAGGGGGATGGATTTAATCCTCAGAGTGGTCAAATAGTTGTGACACAGGCTTCACAAAATTCAGTTCGATTCAATGAGCATTGATTAAGTGCTTACTATGTGCAAGAGGCCATGCTATGTACTGAGGACATAAAGACCAAAATTAAACTGTCATTACTCTCGAAAAAGATTACATTCTAATGAGGGGTAAAATCTAACACCTATAGGTAAATACATGGGCAGCTAAGTGATGCAGTGGATAGAGTGCTAGGCCTGGAGTCAAAAAGACTCATCTTCCTGAGTTCACATCTGGCCTCAGACATTTACTAGCTGTATGACCCTGGGCAAGTCGCTTCACCCTGTTTACTTCAGTTTCCTCATCTGTAAAAGGAGCTGGAGAAGGAAATGGCAAACTACTCCAGTATCTCTGCCAAGAAAGCCCCAAATGCAGTCACAAAGAGTCAGACATGACTGAAAAATAACTGAACAAGAAGAAGAAGAAGAAGTCAATACATGATGATTTCAAAAGGGAGAAACCCGAGGCATATAGATGGGGATGGAGTAGAGGAAGAGGAATCAGGAAAGGCCTCAGGAAGGAAGTACTACCTAAGCTATGCCTTGAAGGAAGCTAGGGTTTCTAAGAGACAGAGATAGCATATAGTCCAGATATGGAAGACCATCTGGACAAAGGAATGGATGCAGGCAATGGAATTCACAGTACAGGGAATGCCTAGCAGGCCTAACTGATAAAATAACTCAAAGACAGTAAATTTTAATTAGACTATAAAAAACTTCTTTTTTCCCTGTTATTTTCATTTTGCATCAAATAACAGAGGCACTAAAGTATAGAAATGCTATAGAGTATTAGATCAGAAGAGTTCTGAGAAGGATAATTTCTTGTCCTATAAGCAGTTAGAGATCTGGGACTGGAGCTCAGGGCAAAGGTAGTGGTGATGGTGGCTCAGGTAGGTATCACTAACATCAAGGCTGCAGCTTCAGCTTGAGAACAATGAACTTGCCAGGAGTCAGCTTCGAGGGAGAAGAATAGAGAAGATTGAGCAAGGCCCACAGAAAGGAGGGAAGGGAGAGGGAAGGAAGAAGAGAAGTGAATAGAAGATGCTGATTAGGAACACTCAGGCAGGAGAACCGAGATAGAGCAGAGTAATGCAATCTAAGCAGGTTTCGAAGAGGAGGGAATGAATGGCTAACAGTGTCAAATACTACGGAGAGATCAAAGATGGGAACTGGGAAAAGACCACTGGATTAAGATAGGGCTAGGTCAGCAGCAGTGATCATCAAGATAACAGTTTCTACTGGAGTAAGGAAGCCAGAATTCAGATTCCCAGGCATTTAAGGAAGGAACAAATGGTGAGAAAATGGAGGTAGTGGATGTAGATAACATATGAATAATAAATTTCACTGTGATCAGAATGAAGTAAGTTGAACCAAAATTGGGATGGCTGGGAGGATGAAGCAAAAGGTTTTTCAAGAGAATGTTTAAAGATAAAGGAGGGAGGCCTTGGGACCAACCGAATCAGCAGCAGCAGGTTCCAGAGCTCTCAGCCCACGGCCAGTAAGGAGGTTAGACAACTGGGCAGAGGAGATTACAAGGGCCCCTTTGTTGGCACAGGGTGCAAGGCTCTGTTGCATTGCCCATACTTGTGTATGCAATCTGGGTTGCAGTCCCAGAATGAGGAGGAGCACTAGCACACCAGAGCTTGCAGTTGCAAGGGGAATGGCAACCCTGGTCACAGTTCCAGGACTACAAAGAGTGCTTAGTTGTCATTCACAGATCAGAGCACAGGCCAGGAGAGTAGTAAACACACCTCTCCTTATATCATACCACTTTTGAAAAATTTAAAACTTTCAGACCTCCAGAAATAGCTCTGAGAACAGCAGCACAAAAACACCTGAAGCTTGGGAATGTCACCCTGGGAGCTGAGCACAATTTTAACATAAAGTTGTAAGTCAATAATAGTTGTAAGGCTATAAAATGAGCAAACCACAAAAAAAAAGACCTGACAAGAGAAAGTTATTATGATGACAGGAAAGAACAAAACACAAACTCAGAAGAAGACAAAGTAAAAACCACTACATCCAAAGCCTTACGAAAAATGTGAATTGGTCTCAGGCTCAAAAAGAATTGCTGGAAGCACTCAAAAGGGATTTTAAAAATCAAGAAAGAGAGGTAGAGGGGCAGCTAGGTGGCACAGTGGATAGAACACCGGCCTTGAAGTCAGGAGGACCTGAGTTCAAATCCAACCTTAGATCAAACACTTGATACTTACTAGCTATGTGACCCTGGGCAAATCACTTAACCCCAATTGTCCAAAAAAAAAAATTTAAAAAAAAAAAAAGAAAGAGAGGTAGAGTAAAAACTGGAAAAAGAAATGAGAGTGATGCAAGAAAATCATGAAAAAAGAGTCAACAGCTTGGTAAAGGAGGCACAAAAAAAAAAACTGAAGAAAAGAACTCCTTAAAAAAACAGAACAGGCTAAAAGGCAAAAGAGGAACAAAAATCCCCTGAAGAGAAAAACTCCTTAGAAAGCAGAATCGGTCACATGGAGAAAGATGTACAAAAATTCACTGAAGAGAATTCCTTAAAAAGTAAAATTGGCTAAATGGAAAAGGAAGTACAAAAGCTCACTAAAGAAAATGATTCCTTAAAAACTGAAACTGGGTAAGTGGAGACTCATGGCTCTATGAGACATGAAACGATAAAATAAAATCAAAAGAATTAAAATGAGAAGAAATTAAAATTAGAAGAAAAATTAGAAGAAAATATGAAATGCCTCATTGGAAAAACAACTGACCTGGAATGCAGATTGAGGAGAGATAATTTAAGAATTATTGGACTACTTGAAAACCATGATAAAAAAAAAGAGCTTAGAAGTCATTTTTCAAAAAATTATCAAGGAAAACTGCCCTAATATTCTAGAACCAGAAGATAAAACACAAATTGAAAGAACCCATTAATCACCTCCTAAAAATATCTCAAAGTGAAAACTCCCAGAAATACTATAGCTGAATTCCAGAGCTCTCAGGTCAAGAAGAAAATCTTGCAAGCAACCAGAAAGAAGCAATTAAAATACTATGGAGTCACAGTCAGTATAACACAAGATTTAGCAGTTTCAACATCAAAGGATCATAGGGCTAGGAATATGATATTCTGGAGGGTAAAGGAGCTAAGATTACAACCAAGAATCACCTACCCAGCAAAACCGAATATAATCCTTCAGGGGAAAAAAGGACACTCCATAAAACAGAAGACTTTCAAGCATTCCTCAGGAAAATGCCGAAGCAAAATAGAAAATTTGACTTTCAAATACAAGACCGAAGAAAAGGATAAAAAGCAAGTTTCTCTGATAAAAGCCTCATTCCTCAAATATAGAGAACTAAGTCAAATTTATAAAAATAAGAGCCATTCCCCAACTGATAAATGGTCAAAGGATATGAGCAGTGTTCAAAAGAAGAAATCAAAGTTATCTACGGTCATACGAAAAAATGTTCTAAAACACTACTAATTAGAGAAATGCAAATTAAAATAACTCTGAGGTACCACCCCACAACCTATTAGATTGGCTAATATGAAAGAAAAGGTAAATAACAAATTTTGTAGGGGATACAGGAAAATTGGGATGCTGATATACTGTTTGGTGGAATTGTAAACTGATTCAGCCATTCTGGTTAGGAACTATGCCCAAAGGGCTATAAAACCAAGTATACCCTTTAACCCAGCAATAACACTACTAAGTCTATATCTCACAGAGATAAAAAACAAAAAGGAAAAAGGACCTATATGTAAAAAAATTTTTGTGGCAGCTCTTTTTGTGGTGGCAAAGAATTGGAAATTGAGACAAGGGCCATCAATTGGGGAATGTCTATACAAGTTGTGGTACATGATTGCAATGGAATATTATTGTGCTATAAGAAATAATGAGCAAGATGCTCTGAAAAAAACCTGGAAAGACATACATAAACTGATGCAAAATTAACTGAGTGGAACAAGGATAACATTGTGCACAGTAACAGCAATATTATATGATAATCAACTGTGAATAAATTAGCTATTCTCTGCAATACAATGCTCCAAGACAATTCCGAAGGACTAATGATGAAAAATACTATTAATTACCAGAGAAAGAACTAATGGAGTCTAAATGCAGACTTAAGGATACTTTTTTTAAACTTTATTTTTCTTGACTTTTTTTTGGTCTGTGTTTTCTTTCACAACATGACTAATATGGAAACATGTTTTGCATGAATGTACATGTATAAGCTATATCAAATTGCTGGCCTTCTCAATGGGGGCAGGAAGGGAAGGAGGGAGAGGATTTGGAACTCAAAAAATAAAAAAAATATTAAAAATTGCTTTTACATGTAATTAGGAAAAAATGAAATATTAAATAAATAGAAAAGAAAATTTCAGCTAAAAAAAAGAGGGGGAATGGGAAAAAAAATGCCAAAAGAGATGAGAAGGAATAAAATCCAGACTAGGGCTGGAAGGGTTAGCCCAAAGGAGACAGGTACCTGCTTCCTTTCAGTCAGGTTCTCCCAAATGGATCCTTTGGCCCCAAAGCTATTCCCCCCTTTTTTTCTTTTTAAAATGTGGATTTGTGTGAGAAATTATACTCATTGTATTGTAATAATTCAATGCATCAAAATCAGTGGTTTCAATGATGTGGGTACTCCTTTCTCCTATGCTGCTTACAACTCCTCTTTACCTTAGTAAAGTCTGGAAAGTTCCAGAGAGAGAGTGATTGGAGCCAGAGGTGAGTAGCCTGGCATATTCTTTCCAATATCAATGGCAGTACTGTTTTGGTTATGGTTCCAGAACTGGAAATGGGCAAAGGAATGGCATTGTGGTGAGTTGAGATGATCAAGGATTAAAATGAAGCTCAGCTGGAGCTAGCCTGGCCTAATATAGTGGATAATGTGAGACACTTACCAATAAAAGTATTTCAGCATACACCTTTTAAAACTGCCTCAAAGACATTTTCATAATTTCTATTTCAGCTTCACAGAATATTGTTCTTTTCTCATTCATCTCCACCTGTCAAAATCCTGCCCACTATTTAAGACCCGGGTCAAATGTCACTTTCTCCTTGAAGCCTTTTTTTATCCTCCTCCAAACAGATATGATCATGTCATCTCCCACAAAACTCCATGATGTACCTGGCATTTAGCATAATTTGCCTTAAGCCAGAGTGTAGTGCAAATAGCTCAAGAGAAGAAGATGTGGGTTCCAATCTCAGCTTCAATATTTATTAGCTCTATGACCATAGACAACTGACAAACTCTCTGAGTTTCAGTTTCTGAAAAGGATGTAAAAAAGGACATAATTGTAATAGCCTGCATTCACAGAGCACTTGCATGCTTACAAAGCCTTTTACATCACTGTTGAAACTTGGAACAACCCTGGGAGGTAGGTAAAATGGCTATTATTATGTCCATCCTACAGATGAGGAAATTGAGACTCAGAGAAGGTAAGCACCTTGCCCAGAGGCATTAATCAAGGAAGTATCTGAGAAGGGATTCAAAGCCAAGACTCACTTGACTCTAGGTCCACTATGCTTTCTCCACCCAGTCTCAGAGGCTGTTGTAAGGAAAACACTCCATCAGCCTTAAAGCACTGTATAAATGTGAACTACTCTTATATTCACTTTTCAAGTCTCATTTCATACTACTTCCCATCACATATTCTATGCTCTAGCCAATCTGGCCTATACGCTCTACCCTCCTATTCTTCTCCTACTTTTTCCCTCCTCTGTATTTGCTCATGCCATTCCCTATGTATATAATAGATTCCCCTGCCTCCCTCTCTTCCTTCAAGGTCCAAATCAGGTGCAGCTCCTCCATGAAGCCTTCCAGGACACCTTGTGTACAAAGTGATCTCTCCCTCTTTGAATTTTATAGCTCTTTGTCTGGACCTCTTCTTTTGCACTTACCTCACTCGCCCTTGTATCACAGTTATTTGTGTACATGTCTCTCCCCCCCTCCCCATTTTATTGTGATGTGGCACATTATAAGAATGGTGTCAGGAGTGTTAAAGCTCAGAATGAGCTGAAGCTGGTGAGGAAAAGCAAAAGACAACAAAAGGGTGGGGTTTTCCCCCCTCTGAACTATATTGGGAAAAGAGGAGGATCAAAAAAAGGGTAGAACCATCACTCTGGATTTATGGAATTGTGAGAGCAAGATGATGTAAGGAAGGTAGAGCTGCTCAAATCTTCTTTTGCTTCCATGCTCTCTGCTAAAGAAAATTATCTTTGACTGGAAAAAGATAGAACAAAAGTAGCCAACAAGGAGTTAACACCAAAGACAAAGAGGGCCATAGTAAGGGATACACAGATGCCATGGCTCAATTCAAGCCACCAGGTCCAGATGCACTAATAAGCCTGAGGTACGGAAATAACTAGCAGCTGTGTTTGCTGAGCCAACACTCCTGATCTTTGAAAGAGTATGAGAAAAGAATCTATGGGACTAACAGGGGTAAATTTCTCAATTTTCAGAAAAAGAGAGGAAAGTAAAATTGGCAAATTATTGGCCAGTGAACTTGACTTCAGTCCCTGACAAAATCTAGAACGTGGTCTTAAATGGCTGGTGAGTGACCATCTAGAAAAGGAAGTAGTGACCAAAAGCATGGCTTCCCCAAGAACAGCTCATGCCGAACTACTAGAAGTGAATGGGATGCCCATTAATTGAGGAATAGGAATAGCAGTATATGAATGTAAGGAAATATTGCTGCATTGAAAGGAATGATGACTATGAAGAACGCCAAGAAGCATGGAAACACTTAGATGAACTGATGCAAAGTGAATTAAACAGAACCAGAAAATCATACGCTATGACAGTAATGTAAATGAAAGAACACAAAGGATCTAAATGGAATGGTGTGTGATTCTAATAACCTAGCTTGTCCCTGAAGAAGAAAAACATGAACTATGGGAGTACATATTACCTTCTTTTCCGATGCAGGGAACTCAGCATATATGGTTGGACTTTGTTGATGTGCTGATTAGTTTGGCTGAGCTGCTTTCTCTTTTATCCATTGTTATATAGGATGGTCCTCTGAGAGGGGGGAGGGGGAAGGTCATTTTGGGAAATGATGGTGAGGTAAAGACAAATGATATCAATAATTTTTTTTCCCTTAAAATAATAGGTCAGACCAGACTACCCTCATTTTCTTTTTCTAGCAGGATTACTAAACCGGCTGATCAGAGGAATGCTACAGGAAAAAGTCATATACTTCTATTCCTATTTCTCCATTAATGAGCATCCCCTTTGCTTCGAATTCTTTGTCATGAGCCATTTTTGATGAAGTCATGCTACTTCCTTTTCTAGATGGTCACTTGCCAGCCATTTAATAACACATTCTAGATTTTGCTAGGAACTGAAGTCAAAGTATATCACACAGTCTTTCATGCTAAGTCTCTAACTCTCAGCACAGTGACTGGCACGTGCCAAGCACTTAATAAATGCTTGCTGATTGATTGATTGATTACTGTTCCTATGGACAAGTTGGAGGAGTGTGTGATGCATAATAGTACAGGTAGATGGATTAGGGTACTGCTTGAACCATGTCCAACAAGGAGTCATTATTGGGTAGATGTCAACTTAAAAAGAAATTTCTAGTGAAGTAACCAAGGGAATCTATGTTTGGCTATGAGCCACAGGTCATATATATCTGTGACTAGGATAAAGTCATAGACAACTTTTTTTAAATCAAATTTGCCAACAATACAAAGCTAGGAAGAATTGCTGATACGTGGAGTAACAGAATCCCAAAAGATCCTGACACACTAAAACATTAGGGCGAAGCTAATCATATGAAAGTCATTAAGGGATAAATGCAGTCTTGAGAGGGAGCATGATAGAATGGATAAAGATCTGGCTTCATAGTCAAGAAGACCCATCCCTGACATATTGGTCACATGACCTCACTGTACAAGTCACCCCACCTCTCAGTGCCTCAGGTAACTCTGGAAGAATGAGTTGAAGAGAAGATGCTGATTTACATTGGTAGAGGAAGTTTCATCGGGCAGGGTCCAGCCCTAACATCCCATGACAAATAGCAGTCATAATTTGGATTCAAACAATTAGCATCACAAGTACAAGTTGAGGGAGATAAGGCTAGCTAGCAATTCATCTAAAAAGGACCTATTGGATTCAGTGACCTGTAAACTGGATATTAGTCAATAGCATAATACAGTAGCCCCAAAAGATTTTAATTCAGGCATAGCAGGGAGGTAATGATTCTGTTATACTCAGTGAACTGTTATTTTCAATCCTGAGTGCCACATTTCAGGAAGGATCTGGATATGCTGGCATTTAAAGCTCTTCACAATGCGACCCTTTCTGACCTACTTTTCCAGTCTTACACTTTCCTCCCTTGCCCTCCACGATCTAGCTCTATTGACCTGCTCACTGTTCCTCACATGTGACACTCTATCTGCTATCTCCATGCCTGGAATACCTTCCCTCCACCTTTTAGAATCCCTGGCTTCCTTCAAGATTCAACTCAAATATCAACTTCTGGAGGACTTTCATGGCCCTCTCAGTGACTACATCCTCCCTCTCTAAGGCTACCTTCCATCTACTCAATGGCTATCTTGTAGGAGCCTATCAGTTTACATGTTGTCTCCCTTATTATAATATAAGTTTCTTGAGGGCAGAGACTGCTTTTGCTTTTCTTCGTTTCTCCGGTGCTATTTGCCTGGCACATGATAAACACTTAATAAATGCTTATCAATTGATTGGTTGATTGATTTCCAGGAAAGGCTTGTATATGTGGGGCGATGGATAATGAGGAGGCAAGAATGAGCTTGAGGTTGTGAACATGGGTGACTAGAAAGATGGTGGTGCCCTGGACAGAAATAGGGAAGTCTGGAAGAGGAGGTAACTCTGGCACAATGAATTCTGTTTTAGAGCTGTTGAGTTTGAAATGCCTATGTGACATCAGTTTGCAATGTACAATAGGCAGTTAGTGCCACAGAACTGGAGCTCAGAAGCATGACGGGGGCTGAATATATACATCGTGGAATCTGCATTGGGACAATAATTGAACCCATGAGAGCTGATGAGATCACCAAGAGCCAAAGTATAGGGATTGTTGTCCTTCATGCTTGAAGAGGACCAAAATGACCTCACTATGTTGGGGTCAAGGTTACAGTGGGTCCAACTATGGCTGATTAGACCAATACAAGCTTGGAAGGCTCTAGCACAGGTCAGGCACAAATAGACCATGTGAACATTTGGAGTAGAGATGGCTCTAAATGTGTGCATCTCACGTTTCCTTTGAGCTACTGCAATTCTGCTTTGCTCATAGAGCACGGCGCCCTCTTTGATGTGGGCATGCTAGGCTCGGTGGTCTTGTGCCAGTGTTTCTCAAATCTCATAATCAATTCCAAAGTTCTTTAGAGAGACCTTGAGAGTATCCTTGTATAACTTCTGACCTCCGTGTGAGCACTTGTTTGTGTGAGTTCTCTGTAGAACAATCTTTTAGGCAAACATTATGTTTGGCATTCAAACAACATGGCCAGGCCATAGGACTTGTACTTTCTGCATTAGAGTTTGAATGCTTGGCAGTTCAGCTTGAGAAAGGACCTCACTGTCCAGTACCTTATCTTTCCAGGGGATCTTCAGAATCTAAAGCATAAAAAGTAGATAAAGAAAAGAGAAGAGGGTCCAAGACAGAGCCTTGTGGCATAACCACAGTTAGTGAACATGACACAGATGAAGATCTAGTAAAGGAAACTGAGAAGGTGTAGATAGGTTGGAAATCAAGAAAGAGCAGTGTCACAAAAACCCAGAGATAAGAGACTATCCAAGAGAAGGTGGTTGGTAGTGTTGGAAGCTAGAGAGATCAAGAAGGATGAGCCCTGAGAAAATACTAACAGATGTGGCAATTAAAAATTGCTAGGAACTTTGACAATTAAAAGATCAGCAGTAACTTTGAAGAGAGCAATTTTAGTTGAATGGTAAGGTCAGCAGGTTTGAGTAGTGCCTGGAATGTTGTGGTCCCAGGCTCCTGAGAGCCTAGAATGAAGGCAGGAGGTGATGTGTCCTGGGGTGTCCCATCAGCCAGCTAGAGCCATTTTTAGTACCAACATTTTACCGGTGTTGATACATAGCAGTGAGACATGGAATGGAATTCTTTCTGAAGAATTATAAATATATGTCACACAGAGGTCAACAGAGATGCAAGGTAGGTGGGAATAAGCTTCAATGCACGACCAGTGAGAAATTCCAGAGAAGAACAAGAGTAAAAGACATCATGAAGGAAGAGAAGTTATGATACGAAAAGAAGATGGGCAGGTCACCTGGGGAGAGCAAGAATGGCAGGTGAACAGCCAGGCACTCCACTAATAGTTTCACAATTTCAAGAGAAAGAAAGGAAGGCCTTCAGTACATTGTGGACCCTCTGTGTTGAATTTATGGAAGGGTATGTATAAGAGTCAAAGAGGACAGACTGTAATCTGTATTGTCAGAAGGAGCTTCTGAATCAGTGAGATCACAGCTCCATTTGAGCATGTGAGTGAACTGATGAGGTCTCCAAGAAAGAATGAGTAGAGAAAGAGAAAAGGGTACAGGAAAGAGTCTTGGAGCACATCTACAAATAAGGGGCATAAGATGAATCTGGATGACCCAGTCAAGGAGTCTGCAAACAGGCGCAGATATAAGAGAGAACAGTATCACAAAAATTGAGAGGAGAGAGGCTCAGGAAAGAAAGGGAAGTCAATAGTGTCCAAGGCTGCCCAGGGCTCAAGAAGGACTCGAAATGAGAAAAGGCCATGGGAGCTGGCAATGAAGAGGTGCCTGGAAACTTTGGAGAGAACCGTTTCGGTCAATTGCTTTTAGACAATATGTTGCAGAGCAAGTGCTGATCTGCATTGGCAGAGGGAGATTCCTTACCAGGAGCTCCTTCCACCAATGAAATCACCAATCTATTAAAAAAAAAAAAAGACAGTATGTAGGTGAAATCATAGGTCTGGACCAAAACCACTACCATTACCACCACCGTAGACACCGCCACCACCACTACTGTTACCCATCATTTTCATCACTAGCGCCCCCTACAGATTTTAAGTTCCTGGAGGGCCAAGAATGGAGATCTTGCTTATGAGGATATCCCTTATTCCAATGCACACAGCAGATGTTCAGGTAACACAATTGCCGCAATGAATTTCTTAACATGATTTCTCATTTAATCAATTTACAATTTACATTTTCTTTCTGTCTATGGATCCCCTAGTTCCTTACACATAATAAACGTTTGGTAAAAGGAGCTTTATTGCATTTCCATGATCCAAAAACATGGAGTGTATTCATTTCAAAAGAAAATACCCATTGTAATGACCTCATGGAGCTTCTATGTCCACTCACATTTCTCAGGTTCCCTTCTCCCTTAGATTTAAGTGAACCCTCAAACTCTTCCCCAGAGACACATAAGCAGAGACACTGTTATATCTGGGTCATTGACACTCTTAGCATTGTTCTTCCAGGTTCATAGAGCTCGAATAACTTACACCAACTGACCGGTACCACTGCCTGAATGCCAGCTTGGTGGGGTTTCAAAGGAAGTGGAAACCAGAGCTTCTGCCCTTAAGGATATGACAGATGTAGTTCTTGGTGTCTAGATTTGGGGGTTGTAGCCGTGGACCAAGTTACAACTGCTCCCTGATATGTGTGGGGTGTGTCAGAACAGATGGCTTGGACTGTGCCTTTCCACTGTCTCATACTGCCTCAACAATGAACAAACTAAAGTTGTCAGAACAAACTTGAAAACGACTTGGGCAAATCTACTACTATTGTAAATTTGTAATAGAAACATTAGCTTTCAACATAGCAATTAATTGAATTCAGATCTCAAAGCACCTTGTAAATGTGAAGTTGAGTGAGGATCAATGTGATGTCAAGGGATGGCCTTGGGATCAGGCTCAAGTCCTGCCTGTCACATCTGCTATTTGTGTGTCCATGGACAAGCCACTGAATTTCAAAGTCGGAAGAGACATCCACAGCCATCTATTCTAAATCATCCCTGAAGAAGAACCCCTCTTGTAACAGAGGTAACAAGTGCTTCGGCAGGCTCAGCTCAAAGACCTCTAGGGAGAGGGACCCCATCATCTCCTGGGGTGGCCCATTCTACTATAGGATGGAAGGTTTCCCCTGACTTCAAGGCTCAACTTATGCTTTGTGCTCTTAGTTCTGTCTTTTAGAGCCAAACGGAGTCTAATCCCTCTTCCATGTGACAGCCACTCAAATTCGTGAAGACAGCTCTCTGTCTCTCTCCTTGTCCCCTGGGTCTTCTCTTCACTGGGCTAAATAGGCCCACTTCCTCCAATCAATTTTTATGTGGCATGAACTCGATGTCCCTCACCATTCTGTTTCTGTTCCTCTTGACACACTTTAGCTTATCAATAGCTTTCCTGTAAGGTGGTAGCCAGAACTGGTCAAAGTATTCTGGGTATGGTCTGACCAGGCCAGAGTACAGCAGGACTACTCTCACCTCCTCATTCCCCAAAGCTGTGCCTTTGTTAACACGGAACAGAATCTCATTAGCTTTTTTAGCTGTTCAGTAATACGGAGATTGCGGCCCACTAACACCCCCAGCTCTTTTCCCAGGCAAACTGTCGTTTAACCACACTTGCAACATCTTATCCTTGGGAAGTCAACTCTTTGAACTCAAGAGCAAGACTTGACGTTTCTCAACATTTAATTGAATCTTCTTAGATTCAGCCCAATGGGGAAGTAGCCTTTCAAGATCTTTTTGGCCCCTGGCTCAGTTATTCAAAGTGTTAGCTCTCCCTCTGGGCTCTGTGTCATCTGCAAATAACCTCTCAGTACCCCCAGGCAGCCAAGACTATAAATTGCAAAAAACCTGTCCCTCTGTGTTGGTGGAGGTGGCTTCTATAGTAGGAGTTCTCTATTCCTGTGAAATCACAAGCTCAGACCCCCAAATAAAAAGCAATTTAGAGTAAACTCAAAATGGGTGGGTTTGGAGTCAGAGTTCCTGAGTTTGAATATGGCTTCTGCCACTTAGGACCTGGGTGATTTGGAGTAAACCACTTAGTCTCTCTGAGCCTGGGCTTCCCAGGCATTGCATTGGCTAATCTCCGATGTCCCTTCTAGTTTTAAATAGATGAGCCTTTGATCGTGTGTCATGTTGCATCCTCTTGTAATGATGAAAGGAAAAAAAACAAACCTTTCACCTTGCCTGTAACAGGGAGGACAGTATTAAGGTTTTCATAGAGACAAAGACGGGTCACCGAGGAAGGGCTTGAGAAGTTCTCAGTCTCCCCATCATCACCTTCTTACGGATACACCTTCATAGAAAACATCAAGCACCACGGCCCATTAGGCGACCCCTTTATCACACCCTGAAGTTCCAATACTTTCTTCCTTTTCTGAAACCCTTCCTTTATCCAAGAGGTCCTTAGAGATCAGTTCACACGGGCAAAGGGAGCCGTGGGGAAATCCTTGAAAATCCTCTTGGGGAGGAAGGGAGGGGGTTGAAATACAACAAGGCACATCTCCTAGTGGCTTGGCATCTGGCTCCAGTGAAGAAGAATATATAAGATTCTCTTTTCATTCATAAATCTTCCAGGTAGGAGCCCTCCCCGTTAATGGGTCGCAGACTCTGATGGGGAAGTCTGGGTGCAGCCAGCTAGTTTGGCCACCCCGTTCTCATGGGCTCCCCGGTATCTCAAATTGCAAGGTTTCTGCTCCCCCTAGGATCGTGGGAGGCAATGCTCTGGTGTCTCTTTGCAAGGTGGGACAGCGTGGAGGGCTGCGAGTGTGCAAAACTAAGAGCGGGAGTGCGTCGTGGTGGCTGCTTTCCTGTGCTAAGCCGATTTACTTGTTTAAGGTCTGACCTCATCATCCTGTCAGTATGGGTTCCCACCTACACACTTAGCAGCAGCGGCAGCGGCAGCGGCAGCGGCAGCAGCAGCAGCAGCAGCAGCAGCAGCGCCTGGCCTCAGCTCCAAGTGGATGCTGCCGAGCACCAGAGGCGGGCTGGGGGGGCAGAGGGAGGTGGGAGGGAGGGAGGGAGGAAGGGAGGGAAAGGAAGGCGCTTGCTCCAGGCACTTGGGCTTTCGTAGGTCGTTCCGAAGAGGCAGAGAAAAGAGAGATAACAAAGGCTCCATTTCCTCTCCGGGTGGGAGTCTGCTTTGGTCTCCCTCCCTCCCTCTCCACCCCCCGCAAAGATGTCAGTGTCGGGCAAGAAAGAGTTTGACGTGAAGCAGATCCTGCGGCTCCGCTGGAGGTGGTTCAGTCACCCTTCGCCAGGCGCCCCCGGGCCCGGAGGCTGCCTGCAGCAGGAAGGATATGAGCACAGAGGGACCTCGGGGCAGAGCCGGCTGAAGAGCCACTCGCGGGACAGGGGCAACGGGCTGAAAAAGAGCAGCGCCAACAGCCCCGGCCGCCAGAACATCCTGGCCCCCGTGCCAGGACCAACCCCTGCCCGTCCGAGAGCCATTCAAACGTGGCATCAGCAGAACCTAATCGAACATTTCCGAGCCAATGAGGACATTCCGAAAGCAAGCCCGGAGGAGAAGCTGGTCAAAGAAGGGGCAGAGGAAAGCAGCCCGGATCTGCAGATGATTGCTGAAGAAAACGCCGATGACTCTTCGGAAAGGTAGGACTGAGCGGCCGCGACACTCCCTGAAAGCCCAAAGCTAGGTCGCCGTACTCCCCAGCACTGGCATTTGGGCTTTTCAGAGAAATTTGGTGAGGGATTCTCGGAACGCGCGCAGAGCCAATCAGGGTCTCCCCATCCCCCACGAAAAAGTCGACCCAGAACTTGAGAATAATTTGCTTTCTTAATGATGAACTCAAAATGCTTTGGGTCATTCGGAATTTGCCCCCCTCTCCTCTCCCCTATACATATTTAATGTGGTAGAGATTTCGCTCCCTTAAGAATCGTGCGTTCGTGCGTTCGTTCGTTCATTCGTTCGTTCGTTCTCTGCAAACAAACCTTCCGCTGTAACGTTCAAATAAATGTCGGTTGTGATGCCTGGGACAGATGTTCTGACTTTGTAAGTTACGGCAACTTTGACAAAAGATTTCCTAAAGCTCTTTATTGGCTCATTTTTCTCCTGCCTCTTATTAAGTATGTTCGCCTCCCACCCGAAAAGGGAAGTTTTGCATAGCTTCTCAAAGACTGGTTCGTTTCCAGGTGTATTACCTGCATAGCTAGTTTGCGATCTTGAGAAAATCGACTCCAACGAGCTGGCGATGAGATGTTCCTTACAGTAGCGCAATCTGAGAGGGTGAAGCAGGGCAGGGCAGCTATTTCTGAACTTAACAGCAAAGTGAGGGGCGAAGGGAGGTCAGTGCGACCGCTTACCTTTAGAAAACGTCTGGCTGTCTCTACTTTAGCTTCACCCTTTCACTCACTTCGATATTGTTAATGTGGAAGAAAATCATAGCCTGGCAGCTCCAACTACGAAACATGAGTCAACCGTCTTTCTTTGTCTTTTTAAAATGTGAGATATGTTTATTTTTTTTTCTTCTGATGCATCTTAAGGTCAGTCTAAAGATTTTGGCAACAGAAACCTAAAAGTGCTCTAAACAAAGAAATGCTTTTTCATGACATTTCCCAATTATGTAACAGCTCCTAGCACGATACTGTAAGTAATGTTCTGTTTGTGAAATTGCCTGTCGGGGGCCTATATGCATAAGCCAAGAGGGGAAGGGCTGTCTTGAGCTCCACGAAGTAAACGCCTCCTACTCTACCCCACTCCAAACAAATTCAGACACTTTGACAGGGTTTGTGGTCTCTACATGTGCAACAGAGTCTCCGTAGAGAAAGCCACATAAAGGCATGACTCCATGAAAATTTAACTCTGGGCTTAAGGGGGAAATGGTAACAAAAAACCTTCCTTGAGAAACATGCTAAATAAAGACTTCTATGAGATAATTATAATCTGTGAATGAAGTATTTACATATAGATGTTCAAAAATAATTGAGACCAGTACAAGACATCTAGAGGTAATCACGAGCAGACAGAAAGCTGGCCTTGGAGCTAGAAAGACCCAGGTTCAAGTCCCATACTAGCTGTGTGACCCTGGGTAAGTAACTTGGCCTCTCAGTGTTCTGGGCAACTCTCTAAGCCTTGAAGTTTCAGAGAAGGGGCTAACCTGCCTTGACAGGGGGAATTTCTTTATCTGCAAGTTTCCTATTGCATTGAAATCACAGATCCAGTCCCTATCCTACAGGATATGGATGACAACTATCGGATCTGCTTGTTCAGTTTTGTGTAGCTAAGGAAAATACCAAACTAATAGGACAGTGGTTGCACATGATGCCATTTCCAAATGACACTCCCAACAAGCATTTTGAAAATCTCCTGCTGAATCCTGAAGTGGGTGAGGAGATGTTTCTTTTCAAGTAAGTGCACACATTTGTCTCAACTGCATGGAAAATTAAGCTTTACCTACTGTCAACTCCTGACAAAATTCTATGAAGATTCTTGAATTGATTTGTCAGTACTTGGTTTGGTGCTGGAAGAGACTGCTGGGTAGTGGGCCAAGCGTCCCTGTGTGCGGCGCAGTTTTAGGTGTGGGTTTTCTGATTCTTTGCAGTGTGGTTCATGTTTTGAAAATGAAATAGTATACATGCAGGAGTTCTTAACCTGAAGTCCATTAACTTTAAAAACTATATATGTATATATATATATATATATATATATATATTTGGTAACTGTTTTTCAATATAATGGTTTCCTTTGTAATCACATGCATTTTATTTTGTGCATTTAAAAACATTATTCTGAGAAGAGAAAATATATTTATTACGTGCCTAGTGTGTGCCTAGCACTGTGTTAAGTGCTTTACAAATATGATTTCATTTGATCCACACAACAACCTTGTGAATTAGGTGCTATTATTATCATCCCCATTTTACAGCTGAGGAAATTAAGGCAAGCAGAGGTTAAGTAAAGTGCCCAGAGTCACACAGCTACTGTCTAAGACCAGATTTGTTCTCAGCTTTTCCTGACTCCAGATACAGGGCTCTGCCTACTGCACCACATAGTTGCCTGTAGAAGGGGACTATATAGGTCTCAGCACTATGCCAAAGGGACCCATACCACGAAAAAGGTGAAGAATTCCTTCTGGAGAGTAACATGTTGTTAACTGTGCTACACTTTGGGGGAAGTCAACAATGTTGTCTTCGAGAAAGGAAATAAATACAGGAAACTGTAGCAATCTAGGCCTCGAAGGCAAGAGCTTCTGACACAACAGGGAGAGGTAACCTTGTAGGATCACTGAATCACAGATAGAAGAGGCTTTAGAGGTCATTTAATCCACTCCTCTCATTTCACTGATGAGGAAATGGAAGGGGAGAGAGGTTAAGTGACAGGTACAAGGTCATACAGTTGATAAGTATCAGAGGCAGGATTTGAGCCCAGGTCTTCCTAACACCATGCTATTCACGGTGCCACACTTCCTCACATTCCCTTAGATAAAGCAATCTCATGTCCCACGTAGACTCCCCCCCAATATTAGATGGGAGAGACAGAGGTAGAGAACTGAGTACAAATGCTGTATTTGAAGAATATCACAGAAACAGATTATTTTCTTTAAAACAACTGAGGCAAAAATCACGTTAAAGTTAAATCTGTAGGTACGACCAGGCACTTAAATAACCATGATGGTACCAAAAAGATCTAAAATAAAACTGCTTTCTGTTCCTGTGTACTTAACATATCTAGATCTTTTGTGGTTAAAAACAGCCATGTGATGATTTTTCACATCTATGGTGAATGTACATACATGCTTGGCATCAGGGACCCTGACTCACTCCCATTCCAGTTGTCTTGGGTCTCAGACTTCTGGCTCTTTTGCTTCTCTCTGACCTCCTGAATCACCGATGCCAGGTCACTCCCCCGATCAGGGGCATCCCCTTTCCAAAACTGACCTACGATATTCCAAGTATAGGAGAAATATTTCAATAACATCCTGTTTCTCGTATAACAATCAATAGACAGTTATGAATTTATCATGTATGGTATATTTGTAAACCTTAACATACCCCACAGATTTTTGTTATTATGTGCATGTGTGTGCACGTGCGTGCACAAACAGTTTGATAGGGTCACAAGTAGATGCCAGAATATTAATGTTATGAGAAAATAGGTTAGCCTAAAATAACCCCCATCACCTCTTCATTGTCCATGTGGATTATCTACACTGCAGAAGGCCTTCCCTGGCACACAGCTGAATCAGGACCATGGAGCCACTTATCAGTAGGGAACAGTACTGATGTGGACTGGTCCCTTGGCCTCAGTCTACTTGGGTTAGAGGGCTGTGGAAGCTACACAGAAAGTGCAGGCTAGACAGGTCATCTGTAATTTGTCATTATCTAGACCAGTGTTACCACGTTCAACATGAACCATGGTTCCCACTTGATCCAAGAGCTCTCGCACTCTTAAGGCCGGGCCAGGAAAAGTACTACTGCTCTTGTGTTCTGAGGCCCCTCTAGCAGTGAAAAGCAATTCTATGGTAAGTTTTGGAGTCCAAAGCAGACAGGGATCAGTGCTGCTGTTCACTACCTCCTGGGAATTAGCCAAGGAGGTAGATCCCCACTCTGCCAAATATCCTCTTCCATATGCAATTAACCCTGAATACTCCCCTATAACTCATTGATTAATCACCAAGGTCAGTCAGCTAATTCAGAAATATGCCCTGGCCTCATGACTACTTAATCTGTTGACTGATTAATTAATGAGCTCTAGGGGAGCATTTGGGTTTAACTGTTTATAGAAGAGGATTGTGACAAGTGATAGAGCTGAAGGAAGGAAGTGCATTACTCAGTAGGAATCTCCCTGAGGTTACAACTGTAGTACACAGGATCCTGGGCCAAGTAGCTGAGCTATGAGACTTCCAAGTCCAAAATCATGTGTCACTTGGCTTCTCTCAATCCCAGCACAAGCCTTTCTGCAGTGTAGAATCTTCTAGTGCAATATTTATACCTAGGGGTGAGGGATGTGCTTTATTATACACAGTGAAAAATCTTTGTAATATTATTGCCCAGAAGAAGAGTGAGTGTTCTTATTCCCACAAAGGAAATAAGCCCCCAAAGTGTCCTCATCAACAAACGTTTTGAGGGTGGGAGGGAGTTTTATGAAGAACATAGAGAATAACTCCTCCCGTCCCACACATAGGCCCCGGAGCTTGGTCCATGTGTCATTTTAGCTAGAGAGCCCTGAAAGGATCCCAGGCGCCTTGGGGAAAGCACTACATCATTACTCTGTGCCTGCTACTTGTATGATGATAACTGCAGCACCCATTGGCAAAAATCATGGCAGTCACAGGCGAAGGCCTGTGGTGAACATTCAGAGGCAGGGTCGTTGTTCTCTTATGGTGTTTGGCAGACACCTGCATTCAGAGAAGAATATGGGAAAAGAGGTAAGAACTGTTCCAGAAAGGCAGAGAATACAGTCTATCACTCTCACATTTGGAAATGCAGACTATCCCTTGCTCCCTGACCTCCTCTCCAGGACAATATCATTTTATATTTCCATTTCTAGGTCTCTAGAAAATTGAATACCACCCCAGAACTGAATGGGCTCTTTAAATCTGAAAAGGCAACTAACATATCCATAATAAGATATTAATTTCACTCAGGGTTGATTATGCATAAAATAAACTAATCAACCTAAGAAAATTTGCTAGAGCTATTTCTACTCTGAAAAAAAAAAGAAACCCCTCACATTATTTGTAAATCATCGGAGAATACAATGCTGCCCAAATTACCAGGTTGAGGGATTGACCAAAAGCTCTGAATGTTGACACATGCTCTGAATTCTTCTTCTCTGGTTCCTTTCTGCCTAAGAATCCATCATGCTTGAGAAAGGGTGGGAGTATATTGAGTAAATCGATCACATCACCTCACCTTACCTAAAATAAGTAGTAAGATGCTATATATTTCTCAGGTAAGGACACATTTCAATTGATCACTTGGTATGAATACAGATGTGTCAGTAAGTCCGTTTGGATTGGCTGAGCGACTGGGTCATGCACTCTGGAACTTGTATGACACCATTAAGCTAGATGAAATCAGAGAAAAAAAGAGAGAGTTCCAGCTAAATCCTTAAGAAGCAATTTCTTCCACAAAGGGAGGAGATCTCCTCAGCATCCTCCACCCTCCCCCTGATCAGAGGAGCAACTTGTAAGCATTGAAGGGGTTGAAGGATTTTGGACTTCCCATTTTCCTACTGATGCCCAAGCATCATCTCTGGGAAACAAGAAGATTATGGCAATGGGGCAATCACACCCAAGAACAGGCTGGATGTGACGAGTAAGGACAAATGCAAGGTTGCACAAGGTTCCCAGAAAAAAAAATTACAGTAAATATCCCCTTATACCTAAGAAGAACACACTGAGGGCTCTAGCAAAAGGATTTCTGGGAGCTGTGAGTTACCCCTTTATCACATGACCTCTCTAAGCCTAAAGCCCCTTTCTCCTGGACTCTGTATATACTGGTGGGAAAGGCTGGCACAGACTTTGGGAGAGGAAATGTTTTGCATCAACTGTTCTTACTGTACCATCTTAGTAAATATCCCTTTCTAAAAACTAATTAAGAGCGTCTGCTATCCACTGATAATCATAGGGGGAGAGCACACCAGCAGGGGCTTATGAGCTATAATATTAGAAAGACACACCTCAAACTACTCCTACACTCTGAGAGTACGAATAGCACAGGAGCTCTGGGGATCCAAGCTGTCAGTGAGAATGGTCCCTCCTACTCTGGGCTCAGCTGGAAAAATAAGTCCAGAGTTTCTATGTGCTTCGCTTGTTTAGAGCAAATGTAAAGAGTCTGCCATTTTGGCAGTTTGCTGTGTGCAAACCAAAGCCAAGTGAGGAACAGGGATCAAACTGACCTGCTAGCTGCCTCAGGTGGTTAACTGATGAGGCCAAGCATGGAGAAGGTGTACTTCCATTTACATATCTTCCTGGTAGAGGATTCCATCGGGAACCATGCCTCAGCTTGGGGAAGTCATATAGGGTTTATGGTACCCCATATATATTAAGGCAGGGAAAATAACTAATCTGCAGCCAAATGTTTCCCAACTTTACTTTTTGTCCAAGTTATTTTTCTTCATTCGGTCCTCATCTTCTATGTAGTAAGAGACAGAGTGCACTTTGGGATGATTCCATATTCCATCAAACTGGGAGGTAACAAGGGGAAGGAGGGTCACCCCCCAGTACCTCTTATTGTACACCTAGCTTCATGGCAGCAAAGAAACATCCGAACCGTACAAAACAGCTCCAAACCTGATTTCCTAAGGGAGGCCAACTGGGGCATTCATCAGATGTTCTCACCTTTACCTATGCAACCTGGTTGTATTCCCAGGTTCAATTTTCTTTTAACTGTTTCCTAATTCATTCTACATTCTAAGTGATTGAGAACACCAGCTATTCATTTTACAAACAAAACTAGCGTATTTCCTACCGTATTGCCTATTTTTAGTGTTCACTGCTTGTTTGGCAAATTCTTTTCCAGGATGGGCCTTAAGCATTAGATAGAGTAGGGAGCTGTGCATGTGTTTAATTTGAGGGAGGAAGGGAAGAACCTTCTGCACCAAATGTACCTCCCTCTCTTCAGATCATTCCATGTGAAATCCTACCACTGGAGATTAATTACTTAAACCAGTTTATAAATGAAATACAGTTGGTAAAGTCCTTTGTAAATCTTAAAGGATATGAAAATACCTTGTTATTGTTGTCATTATGATTACACAGAGGCTTAACACGTTGTGTTGGGCATTCCAAACTTGCTGGAGATCAGCTTAATAAATAACGATTCCCTCCAAAAGAAATAAGCATCAACGAAATCCACACAAGAAAACAGAAGGAAGTTCAGAAGGAGACACAAATAAGCAGGTTAGCATTCCTTCTACTCTGTTGCTTATTATAAAAAAAACCCAAGCTGCACATGACAGATATATGGTTTCCTATACAATCTTCTTTTGTTCTTTGTATACAGAAAAGTTTGAGTTTATTGATGTTTGTCAAGCTCATTGTCAAGATAAAGGAAAAATGTTAAAAAATGATCTGGTCCAACCCACCTCCCTCATTTTACAGTTAAATTAAGTGAGGCTCAGAAAAGTGAAAGTACATAACTATTATCACATGGCAAATGGCTGGCAGGATCAAGACTAGATTCCTAACTCCTAAGACCAATGGTCTTTCCATAATTCCTTGATGCTCCTCTTAAAGAAAATGAGGAAAGAAGTGTAGAGATCCTTTGGGAAATATTGAGTAACTTCTTTGTTGGAAGCAAGAGGCCTAACTGGACATTTGCTCTACCCTTCTAATTTAACTGAGGCAACTTAACTGCCAAGCCTATGACTAACCTGGACCATAGTGGTATGCATATATATGGAAATAATGCCAGGGATCAGCTCTAGTTGAGAAGATTGTGTTTGTTAATTATGAAGTAATTAAAAGAGTCGAATACTATGAAAAAGGGCTTAGTGTTATAGCGTGAGAATGAAAATAAGAGACTTAATCACTACAATTTTACTTTAGCTACAGTATCAAACAATATGCTGAATCAGAGAAGATCCATTATTTCACAATTTTGCCCGCAGTTGGTGGGACAAATGGAATGGTATCCTGTGAGGTTTCCTATTCCATCGGAAGACTTTCAAAGAGCCATTAACCCTCTGGGCCTATCACACTAACCACGTTTTCCCAAGGGCATGAGTTCAAAGCTCAGTGAACTATGCCACACTGCCTCTAGTGATTGATTCATAATCCTATAGCCCTCTTTTTAAGGTGGTGGGGAGGGGTGTGAGAGGTAGGTGAGGTCAAGTGCGACCCTTTGACTATATCCAAACTGAATTGAGGACCTAGAGGGCCACATGTGGCCTCGAGGCCGCAGGTTCCCCACCCCTGGTGTAGACAGTGCTTTCCTGATAGCATAAACGTGTTTGAGTCATGGGACAGTATAAACTTAATTTTCATGTAAATGTCCAGTGAAACCAGGTTTACTTGTAAACACAAATTTTAGTTGCAAAGTAGCTAAAGTGCTTCTGTATCCCACAATATTTTGAATAACAGGAGGGCTAGCAAGAAGGAGTTAAATTGCTATCCCACTGACTGCAAATATTCTAGGATCATTATAACAATGGGGCCTGTAGTAGGAATCATAAAGCAAAAAGATTTTGGAGATGAAAGGGACTTGGGGCATCACCTTGTCCAATGCTTTGATTTTACAGATGAAGAAACTGAGTCTCAGAGCTCATACAACTTCACAATTGGCAGAACTAAGATTAGAAACTAGGTCTTTCGACTCAAACCCAGTGCTCTTTCTACTAAGAAATGCTGTTCTCAGGATCATGACTTTCAGTGGCAGGTCTGATCGAATGATATAATCTCTATAAAGGGTTTTATATCAATAAAGTGATATATAAATGTGAGCTGCTACCACTACCACAATTCTAAACTGACAACTTCTCAAGGGTAGGGATTGTCTTTTGCATTTCTTTGTATCTTCAGTGTTTAGTACAGTGTCTGGAACATAGTAGGTGCTTATGAAATGTTTACTGACTAACTGATATACCTTACAATGTGCAAATGATGTTTTAAAGAAAAAAAACTTCTTGTAAATCAAACCATGTTTTTTAAAACATAGAAATTAAGCCATTGGAGTAAACAAAACAGATTTCAGGTGCTCAGCAATGAAAGTAGTGGTTGGTTCAAATGAGAAAAATGGAACTAGATATCCGGAAATAAGGCAAAGAGGGGTAGGTGGTAGTCAATAGCCCCAAGGGAATAAGAACAGAGAAGAGATGGTTAAGAAAAGACAAAGCAGGGGCAGCTAGGTGGCACAGTAGATAGAGCACCAGCCCTGAAGTCAGGAGGACCTGAGTTCAAATCTGACCTCAGACCAAGCACTTGACACTTACTAGCTGTGTGACCCTGGGCAAGTCACTTAACCCCAATTGCCTAAGAAACAACACCAAAAAACAAGCTAACAAACAAAAAACCCAGAAAAGATAAAACAGCAAAGAGAAGCTGGTTTTGCCCTTTTGTTTTGAGTGGGGTTGACCACCTTGAATGCACATGTCTTCTAGTTTGTAGAAGATTTCTATTTTGTAGGATGTGTGTATACGCGTGTATGTAGAATGAAAAACTAGTCATGCCTAAAGTTAATAAATTTTATTTAAGTGTTCCTTGAGCTGACAAACCCAACACACTTACTGTGTCTACTCCAAGTGAAGCAGAGAGCACTGAAACAATTATACAGACAACTTGGTACAAGGAATACCAAAACTAGTTTTCCTCAATTATCTGGATATTTGAAATGAAATTGGTGGATTACACCTCAATTATCTGTATAGCTGCCCCAATCACTGGCTACAGTTTATGTCTGCATTAATCACAACGTTTGATGGTCACATTCAAGGTTTTATCATTGTTGACCCAGATATCATCATGGAAATGAAGGAAGACATAATGAATGCATGACTCTATGCTCGTTTCACATATCGAGCAGATGTCATTAGGTGGGAGAAATAGTTTCGAAAAGTTTCCATCTTCTATTTTAAAAAGAATTCTTCAAAGGCATAATGATATGAATAATAAAGCTTTTTTTAAAACCATATACAATTCTTCATTTCAAACACTTCTCTCTTATATGGCCCAATTTTCTATAGTTCACCTTTTAATTGAATATTGTTGGTGTCATTCTGATTCACGACAATCACTTCAAAATTTGGGTCCATCCAAATGGGGACAAAACTAGACTTTATGTCTAAATCTTGAACTAAGATTTCTTTTTCCTCTGGGATCTCTGCTGTCTTACCTGGACTGGAAAAGTAAGCTGAAGCCTTCATTTTAAGTCTATGTTTGCTGTGAAAACGTACAGTTCTGATTAAATCCAATCAAACTGACCCGAGTATTCGGAGAATGAGTCATCGATTTTAAGCTAGAAGGGACCTCAGAAGACATCGAGTCCAACCCCCTCATTTTATAGAAAAGGAGACAGATTTCAGAGAAATAAAGAGACTTGCCCAAGATCATGCATGTCTCAGATGAAGTATTTAAACCCAGGTCCTCGGGCTATAGGGCATATGCTTCTCCCACTGTACAGGGATATTCTAATGCAAATAAGATCTTTTACTAGGCAATTGGAAATAGAACCTCCAATTTATGGGTTCCTTTCAGTGAAGAACTTGCACCAAATTATCGTGATTATACTACTTGCTAACATCTAGACAGCACTTGAAAAAACGAGCACCGTTTTATATATATTATCTCACAATAATCCTGGGAGATAAGTACTACATATACCTCATTTTTTTAGATGGCAGAACTGAAACTCAGAGAAATTCAGGGACTTGTCAGTGACCACACACCTAGCAAGTGTCAGAGGCAGGATCTGAAGCCAGGACTTTCCACTATTCCATGACACCCCAAATCAAAATGAAGTATAGCCGTATGCTGAAATCTTAACGCAGATACGATTTTTAATTGAAGGACAAGCTAGATATTTTTAACCATCCCATGAACTAACATGAATCGGAAAGAAACAAATTTTCTAAACTATTGAACTAGAGCAGAAATGCAAATATCAAAATCTTTCAATTGTTGAATCCCTGTTTCCAGATAGAACTTTTGGTTCTAGTTTGGCCTAATATTCCCCACAGAGATAAGGCCTAAATAGGCCATTCAGAAACGCAAAGACACTTTAGCCATTTGGAGATTGGTGGCAAGGGATGATGTTTGCACCTCCACAAAAGTCATGGTTTAAGATAGCACTATTCTGTCAGATTCTTTAATTTTAGACTCAGTCCCATCCTGATCTACTCAAAGGAAGCCAACTGAAAAATCAAATTTTGGCTTGATCAACTTTGTGGGGCTTGAGATGAGATTATTAATAGTGCTTTCCATTTCAGAATGATTTGAAAAATATTAATAATTCATCATCACTGAGGATGCAAGAACAGCTTTTTAAATTTAGAAGTCTTCAAAATGGATGGAATTGGCATTCTAACCCAGCTTGTGAAGTTGGAGTTTGTTTACAGAGGTCCCTCCATAGCTTCCTGTTTAAAAAACTAACGGAAACAAAATAAGTACTCAGAAAGTTCCTTAAACTTCAATTACCTAGAACAAAGCAGTACTTGGATGTTTAAACAATAAGGTCTTATTAAAACATTTAGATTAAGGGGAAACATCCACTACTACTGAGCGCTATGTAAAATAATTTCTATCTAAATTTCCTCACCTGTAACTCCTACATAGCCATAGGTTGGGAAAGTGAGGCATTTTTCATATCCTCACCCATCTCCTCTTCCTTCTCTTCTGTCTCAGAGAAAGAAATGAGTCTCTTGTATATCCATCAATCATCTCCTTTTCCTCTTTTATCTTTAGTCATTTCCTCTACTGGCTCTTTTCCCTCAACCTTCAAAAATGGTATGGTCTCATCTCTTCTAAAAGAGCTTTGATTTGACCCTGACAATTCCTTAGGATCACCTTCAACTCCTAGACAAAGTAGACTCCATTCACCATCTCCACTTCTTCCCCACTCACTTATTCTTCAAGCTCTTAGAATCTGGCTTCAGTAGACGGAACCACCCCGATGGAGGGCTCTTTCCAAAGTCATTAATGATCTTTATAATGTGAGATCCAATATTCCTCTTTCTGACCTCACGCTAGACTTTTCTGTGGTATTTGACACTGTGGACCTCCTCGTTGTGAATAACCTTTGCTACCTTGCTTTCTGTGACACTGCACTCACATGGTTCTCCTCCCCAGGCTTGCTCCACCCCTCCAGCTCTTTCCTTTCTGCTGATGACTCCCCTAAGCCACCTAGCCTCCCAGGCTTGGAACTGCTCTTGCCTCTTCCTCTCTTCACATCACTGTGGCCATTGGCCACATTCAGGGACCAAATCCTTTCCTACCTCCACAACATCTCTTGGTGCTCTTTAATCCTCAGCTCTGTAACCACCTCAGCTCAGGCACTCATCTCTTCTCACTTAGATTATTGTAAGATCCTCCCAACTGATGTTCTGGCCTCCAATCTATCACTGCCCGAGTTATAGTCTCTACTGCACTGCTTCAATCATTCCATTTCTCCACTCAAAGACTTCCAAAAGCTCCCCCTTCCCTACCTTCCAAATAAAGTGGAAATTCCTGATCCTGACATTCAAGGCTCTTCACAATCTCACATCATAATGTAGCAGCACCTTTCTAGATTTCCAGACTTTTATATTGATCATCTTCACCCACTCTGTGCTCCAGTCATTTGGACAACTCTCTGCCACTTTTTCATCTTGTTCTCTCTCATCTCTCCCCTATCAATGCTAATACTACCCCCCTGCCTGCAATGGATGCACCCCACTCTGACCCCATACACACCCCAACTCTCCATCTGTTGAAGTCTTTGCCTCCTTCAATTTCCCCTGGGGTCCCATCTACTCTCCTTTCTAACTCTCCCCACCCTCAAGTGATCTCTCCTTCTTCAAATTCTTTACAGTACTTTAAAGAGACTTCTCCTTTGTACTTATTTTACCCTCTCCTATCTCCTAGTTTCTTCGCGGACATGTCTCTTCCCAATAGACCAAAAGCTCTTTGAGAGCAGTGTCTGCGTCACACCTGTAGTTACATCCGAGGTGCCTTATGCATAATAAGTCTTTAATAAGTGGCTGGTGAATTGAGGCAAGATTAGAATATGGGCTCTGTCTGCCTTATCTTCTGCTATGAATCCAAACACCAAAAATATACGCATATCTGTTGAAGGTTAGGATCGAATCCCAAGATTAGTTGTAAGTACCATCTTCTGACCTAATTAGAGTGGTTACAATCAAAGTAAGTTTCCAGAGATTATAGTGTTGGTATGATATGTAGCATTTTGGACAAGCAAACTCTTATTAAGGTCTAAGACAGAAGGCCTTACACGACTAGTTTGACAGTAAAATGATAAACGGAAAAAAGAATTTGAAGATGCGTTAATTGTGCCCATCTATTAAGGAATGGCTAAATAAATTATAGCACAGAAATGTAATGGACTGTGCTGTAAGAAGCAGGAATTATGATGATTACAGAGAAGCATGGAAAGATCAATATGAACTGATGCAGAGTGAAGTAAGCAGAGCCAAGAAAAAAATAAACACAACGACTACAACAACGAAATGGAAAGAACAACAAAACAATCCGAATGTATGTTGTAAAATTACAAAGAATAATCATGGCCCCAAAGAAGAGAAATGAGAAGATATCATGATGTCACTTCTTTGCAGAGGGAGGAGGTCAGTGGGCATGGTACATAGTTTTTTACTTTTTTGCTGCACTGATTGGTTTTACCGATTTTTTTTTCTCTTCCTCTCTTTTTTTCTTTAAAAATATTGTTATGAGGGATAGCTTTCTGGGAGGAGGAGAGATACTGGGTTCATAATCCAGTTTTTTTTTTCCAGAACCATGGGTTCATATTCCAATTTCTTGTATTGATGTAGTAGGTGGCAGTCTCCTTAATGTTATTTAAGAGGAGCTCAGGAAGATGTCAGCTAAAATATTTTCCCTTTAGAGTGTCATACTCCTAAAATTCCCACCAATTAGTGATTTATTTGGGTTAACTATCCTCTTTTAATACACAAATCATTAGGGAGTTTGGATCTTAATCATTCATATCTTCTGAATGAGGGCTATTGGATTGTTCTCCTCTTAACCCCAGCTGAAATATTTCACTGAGGGGAAAAAAGTTTTAATGGGGAAGAGAAGAAAGGGAGAAGAGAAACTGGAAAAAGAGGAGAGAGAGGTAATTTTGGAACCTGGAGTACTGTGGGCCATGAAGCAGCAGGCAGACCTTGGGTGCCTGAGCATTAAACAAAGATGAAGGGTACCAATGACAAACTTTTCAGATGCTACCATTTTGCTTCATGGTTGCCCTAATGAAACACACATCTTTCATTTTCCAAGACATGCCTGTCTAGGTTGATAACTGTGGGAGTGTTTGCTTATGAAGGAGAAATCAAATGATATATGGTCATACTATTGAAGTGTAAATTTTAAAATATTGATCTTCTTTGTGACTACAGTTACTGCTGATGGTCTAGAGGACAGCATCAATAGGAGGTCCCACTTGCCTCTAGGAAAACAGAGAATCCTCCAAAGGCCTAGCATTTAAGGCCTTTCACAAATGTGCCTGACCTACCCTGTTTAGCTTTATCCTCTTGATACACTGTCTTTTAGCCCAACTGGACCTTGGGCTGTTCCCTAATCTCACAATTCCATCCTGTGTTACTATACATTTGCACAAGCTGTCTTCCCTGCCTGGGAATGTTCTCAGAATCCTCATCTTCCTTTAAGGCTGCTCCTCTAGGAACCCTTCCCTGATCTCCCCAGTAATTTGGACTCCCTTCCTCCTCAAATTTTCCCAACACACTGTCCGATCTCTCCTTTGACCCAGTGGAAGCTCCTCTAGGCTTAATTTCATTTAATAGCTTTTCCTTGGTTTCTCCATTCTCAAAAAGCAAAAAGAAAGGATGAATATAATAACCTTTTAGGGAAAAGCTTCCCTTGTTTTATACAGTGTGAACTAACGCCTTGCAACAGGCACTTCAAAGTGCTACTGAGAGAGAGAAAGGAAAAAGGACTCAACCATGTATATCACTGCTTGTGAAACTCACCAGGCTAAATCCTCCCCTTGTCCAATTTAAAATGCATCCTATCAAATAGCATTCTTCCCTCAGCTGGTCGATATCTTACTACTCTATTTAATGGAAGTCGAGCATGCTAAATATCTCTTCTCCAAATCTATGTGATGATGGTCTGTCCTTTAAATATGCTATTTCCACCTGTTGGGAATTGTGACACTCTGTTTTTCCCTTGATTTTCAACCATGGTCCTGACAACTCCATCCCTAAGAGGCGTATATTTTAAACATTAAAGTGGCTAAAATCATTTTTATGCTAACTTTAAATGAGCACAAGGAGATAACATGAGGGAGACATGCTGGAATTTCAACAATAAAACTGACACAAATCTAGTGCTACCTGGAAGAATACATTTCTGAAATCAATACTAGGGGGATACAAAGTGTGAGACATGCATGCGCGCGCGTGTGTGTGTGTGTGTGTGAGCGCGCGCGCGCACGTATGTGTACGCTTGAGCACGTCAACTACATAAAGGGAAACTAAGACAAAAGAAACAAGATCTATAAGGTTAAGAGCCCAAACATTTGCAGTGAGAAGAATTGGGGGCAATTCTTTTTTAGTAATTTCTTCAAGAGCCGGTTTAGGAAAATGAGTTTAAGTGCCAAATCCCTGTCACACCAGGAAAACAATTGAAATTTCAGGTCCTACTTATGATTTTTACAGGGAGGATGTTAACTTTGACCATCCATATTAATACACATTAATCAATAATCATTTATTAAACACTTTCTATGTGCTAGGTGGCGCCATAGTACAAACAACGCCGGGCCTGGAGTTAGGAAGACTCATCTTCATGAGTTCAAATCTGGCCTCAGACACTTACTAGCTGTGTGACCCTGGGCAAGTCACTTAACCCTGTTTGCCTCAGTTTCCTCATTTGAAAAATGAGCTGGAGAAGGAAATGACAAACCACTCCAGTATCTTTGCCAAGAAAATCCCAAATGGGGTTACAAAGGGTCATACACAACTGAATGACAACAACGTGCCAGATACTGTGCTAAGCACTAGAGATACAATGTAAGGCCCCCAAACAATCCCTGCCAGTAAGGAGTATACATTCCATTAGGGAACTGATGCACAGCACACATCCAGAGTAGATGGGTGGTAATCTAGAAGGGAGGAAGTAAATTTAGCACTTGGGAGGACTGAGAAAGGCCTCACGCAGAAAGAGATAAGGTCAAGGTTAGCCATCACAGAAAACCATTCTGTTCTTCACGACTGGGGATACTATGGGTACTGATGGGTCTCTGGTATTTCAGGTCTAATTAGGCACTGCTGAGAGTACCTAACCTTTAGAAACAGAGTCATATGTTTACATGAAAACATTGAGTACTCCCAGAATATGGCAAAATCCTCAACGTGTACTTATTTACCACAAAGCTATTCTGTTCTGATAGTTTTACTATATACTATATGGTGATTATAACTCTAGGGACCTGAAAATCAGATAAGATGCATAAAGCTGGAAGGTGCCTTGGGGGGGGTCATCTAGTCCAGCTGCCTAATCTTACAGGTAAGAAAACTGGAGTTCATCGAGGCTAAGTGACCTGCCCCAAGACACCCAGAAAGGAAACAGCAGAGCCAGGATTTAGGGCCCAGGCACTGTACCTCTGAATCCAGCTTTCTCGCCACTGCATAATGCTGCTATTAGTAGACATGACATTTTGTTCTTTTAACCCTGAGAAAAGTAACGAGCAGCATTATTTTTAGCTTTTCACCCTTTCCAGTTGATCCTTTCATTCATTTGACGAACATTTATGGGCCTCTTACTGTAAGGGGAGCTCTGGCTGGGGCAGGTAGGGGTGTCGGCCAAAGAGGAATTCTCTCTTAGAGGGCGTGGGCAGAACAAATCTTCTGCAGCCATGCCCCTTCTCCTCCCACTGAGAATGACTTTTGCTCTCTACTCACCACACACGACTCTCCCCTAAGGAGGGGACTTTTTGTGAGCATGTGAAGGGAAATAGGGGGAAACATTGCCTGGGAACCACTGCCTCTGAGGGAGCTCCCCTCAAATTCTACTTACAACCTCCCGACAGCATTTAAAATCACCTATTCATGGCTCAGGAATTTGTCTGGGGGTAAAAACTAGGTCACCTTTTTACCCTGATTTGGGAGAGATGGAGCTAAGGGGGGGAAGTGCATTCCAAGCATGAGGAATAGCCAATGCAAAGGCCCACAGATTGGAGATGCGAGGAACACAGTGGAAGGCCAGTTTGGTTGGATAGCAGAGTATGGAGAAGGAGAGGTATGCAGACAGTTCTCACTTTATGTAAGTGGCCCATTCCGCAGACCTCTACTGTAATCTGAATTTGTCAGAAGGGAAGGAGGTAGGAAGAGGGCGCCAGTGGAAAGAGGGGCATGTGGGTGTCTAGAGCAGGAGGAGGAACACACAGAGCCAGAGACGCGAGGAGGGGGGGCGGTGCAGAGTGGGGCACAGATATCCTCTTTCAGCGAGGCTCTCAAGCCAAGCCCCTGCCTTGTGGGGGGGGGGGGGGGGGGGGGGGGCTTCTCCATGCACCTGTTCTGCTTTCACTTGGAGGGTTTTTTTTTAAAAGAGGTTTATTTGTTGTTGTTGTTGTTTTTTTCTTTTTTGGTGGGGAAGTGGAAGGCCCCAGAGCTCAGAGCCAAGGGGCAGGAGGGGGAAAGGGACAGAGGAAGGGAGGGAGGGAGGGAGGGAGAGAGAGAAGAGAGAGAGAGAAACACAGTACTATACAGTAAAGTTAACATAGGTGATGAGGATTTCTTTCAGAATTCTTTAGGTAAAATTGAATTTGCCTAATGTGAATTTACAAAGTGAGAGCTGTCTATACAATGAGGTTGGAAAAATAGTTTGGGGCCAGGTTGCGAAGGGCTTTATAAGCTAAACAGAGGAATTTCTGCTTTATTCTAGAGGCAAGAGGGAGACACTGGAGTGGCTTCAAGGTGCACTATTTTGTGCAGAAGCCTTTCCTGATCCCCCAGCTAGCTGCTAGTGCCCTCCCTTCCTCCTTCCCAACCTTGTATTTGTATTTCTATATTATTTTTATTCTGTGCCTGCTTAGATGTGTATTTATCTTGAAAGCAGGGATTGTTTCATTCTGTGTATTCCCAGACCCTAGCCCAGCATATGGCTAAGAGAGCAGGCGCTTGTCGATTCATCCGGTTGATCCTGTTGGCAGCCAGCGATGGCTTCTGAATAGGGAAATAAGGTATTCCCCACACCCTTCTTGACTAGGGTCTCCTAGTATGTCATTTGCCCATGCATTGCGAAGGTCCTGCCAAAGTCACAGAAATAAGCACCAACTTCCAATGTGAAATCTCTATCAGGATCTTTGCAGGTAGGTTTTCTGCGATACAGGATGATGCATGCAACTTTCATGTTCAGGGGAATTGCCTATTTGTCTCGTGGAGCCTGTCCTACTGAGCGGGTCACCCTCTCTCAAAGCTGGACTGATGTTTTAGTTTTCGAGGCACAGCCACCCAACCCTCCTTGGCCTACGATCTCCAGGACACGTTCCAAAAATACCAAACACACAGTTAGTGGAATGAACTGATTCTCATGATTCTCAATGTAACTGAAAAAAAAAATGGGAAAAATGAGCAAATGCAGGCTATGAAATCTGCTGTGACCGTTAGAACTTCCCGCAAGCTGAAGGCTGGTGAGAGGGTCCAGGGATCTTGAGAGTTCATCGAGTGAGAAAGTCAATGACAGGAAGAAGTCTCATCATTTCTCACTGACCACATCGTCTCCAAATCTGACCATAGTGAAGAAGATGGATTTCTAGGTCATCAATTGACTAAGTAATTTTTGTTTCATTTTTGAGGGCTACATGAGATGAGAAATTAATCATATTAATAAAGGATAAGACAGTTTTAGTATACTTATGCTGATTACAATTGATTTTTGATTCAAGGATATAATACTTTAATTGCCATACGCTGAGAGGAGGGAGGGAGGAAGGGAGTGCCCATTGAGACAGAAAAGGCTCTTTGGCATATAGTACCCCATTAATCACAGGCTTGTCACATGATTCATTCCCACACATAGAGAAATCACTACATACACTCCACATGTTTGAGAGAAAAGTCATCATGTGCAGAACTGACATGCTAGCCAGGAGCATGCAATAGAATTCCTGGACCCATCAGGGTAACAAAGAAATCACAAAGGGAAATGATAGTGCAAATGATTAATTTGAGCTTATTTTGTCAGGCCAAGAGCGAAGTGCATTTTCAGCAGCAGTAGAATGGTTTGGGTTCGGTTAGCAAGCGTACAAACTAAGAAACCATGTGGTCATCATTAGTCAACCATTGTTAGAGCCAACCTCAGCGCCTCAGGCTTCCACTTCAAAGGTTAGGCAATGCTCATTGAGAAAACAGCAAACGCAGTAGCTCAGTATGCTGACTGGCACACATCATCTGGCACTGAATTTCTGAGCCCCTTCCCAAATTCAGTTTCATTTGTCTTTGCCTTTTACTTTTATTTTCACTTCCCTCGGCGGTTTCTCTATTTCCTCACAATACCTGTTTTCTTTGTGTTGAGAATATGGCTGGAACTCCTTTGACCCGGTACAGAAATCTGAAAGGCAATTCTAAACTATCATAACTATGTTGGGGTGCCTAGGGCTTTGCCCAAGGGGGCTGAATTTAGAGGATGCTCACAGAGCTTGGCAATCCTTCGGCAACTTAGAAAAAACAACAGTACCTAGAACCTAGCTAGCAAGAATAATTTATTAAAATAGGAACCTACCAGATGATACTTGCTTCCTTACCTCCCCCACCCATCGGCCCCTATCCCCTGGCCTCTCTAGGATGCATTCCGTGCTGCTAGCCTCAGATGGAAAAGTCGATAGTTATAGCTCTTCATACCCAAAGGCTGGTGGGGGGTAGGGGAGGAAATGATTTCTACCTAACTGGTTATGCAAACTGGAAAAAAGATGAAAAATTAAAGATTCTTTCCTAGAACCTGTAATTCCAATGAAGATTTTAAATATGCTAAATAATTGCCTTTCAGCCATTCTTAGCTGGTCTTAATAACACAGCAAAGCAAGACTGGTGGCACTTGGCATACCTCTTGCAATTGATCAAGGCATTCTAATCGCTATTTTAAATATCAGAGATGTACTCAAACATTCCGTGTAAGATCAGAACAAATACACATGCTGTAGTCATTTGGATAACCAGTGTATATTTGAGGGTAATGGAAGCTGGTGTTCCCTAAGAACTGCTTATTCTCCTCCTGGTTAATTTCTCCATCTAATGATGAGGCCTCTTTTGGTATGAAGGCTCTATGTTTATCCTGTGGTTCCTGGAGCTGATGATGTTAGACAGCATAGGGGTCAAACTCATCTGAGATTTGAACTCTAGGGGTTCAAGACAACTTGAAATAGTTGTGACATTTAAATCTGGTGATCTGCCTTCTCAGATTTCAAAATAATTAGCACAGTAGAGACATGGAGCGAGATCACCTCCTTCGTTCGTCCTCAATTAAGCGTTAGGCACAACGTCCCAAGCATTGGCTACCCATTGGTGGATGGTCTACTTTTGGTGTCCTCCGTGGCTACTTAGACTTCAGAGTTAGAAGGGACTTTGGAGGATCTTCGCCCCAGTTCCCACCAATAATGCAGATAAGGAGAAAAGAGGAAGGAAAGTTCCCCTATAGAGTGCATATCTCCACATACAAATAAATTGCTGCTTTGAATGATGCATGCCCTCTCGTCCCTGTCCTAAGTATGGGTCACCAAGAACTTACTATAGTCACGAAACTAATGTACTGATTTTGTGTGAGAGAGGAGACTCATGACTGACATTAGTAAGAAAGAAATCGAAGAACCAGTAGCATGTTCTTGGAAATCTAACCTAAATTTTGCCTAAAACCAATTAAACCCATATCCTCTTGTTCTGTTCTCAGTGATAATAAACAGCTGGGTTTGTATCACAATCCCCACCCATGTAGCTGAAGACATTCATTAAAACGATTCTGCAATTTTCAGACAGAATGACTGAAACTGGAATAATTTACCATCCACTTTTTCCACTTTAATATCCTCCAGTTAGGTTTTAGGCTCCTTTCCAAGCCTCCCGTGACCGCAACCAAATGTCCAGTACTAGGAAGGACGTGCTGACAGATTTGATTGACCTGCTTAAAATGGGTTACAAAAGTCAGGATTCTCAGGTGATACTCAAAAGTGTTAGGTCCACAGAAGTGGAAGAAAATAGTGGGAGCAACAGAATTTTTGCAAACCAGCTGGTGCTATTTCCGCTCCAGCCAAACAATAAGCACCACTCTGAGGCTACAATTACTCCGATTTACTCTTCTCGACATAGCAAGGAAGTGCAGAGGTGTAGGAGAATGAGAAGCATTTCCATGGGAGAGGAAGCATGGCTCTACCCAAGTTTGAAAACGACTGTGCCTAACTGTACCAAGTACCAAGACGTGCTCATGAAGAGGTTTCAAAAAAGCAGTCCACTCTGCTCACTTTTTGTTGCCAATGCCCAAAGTAGGGAAAGTAAAGATACTCCTAGTCATATAGCTCAATACTATTACAGTGTGTTTTACATACATGATGATAAGACCATAGATTTCCAGCCCTGGAGGTTATCGAGTCCAACCATCTCACCTACAGAGGAGGAAACTGAGACCCCGAAAGGTTGTGCTTTGTCCAAAGTCACACTAGTTAGGAAGTAGCTGAGTGGAGATTCCAACCGGAATCCGAGTTACAGGTGGAAGGGGCCTTAGAGGTCACGGAGTTCAACCTCATTTTACAGGTGAAGAAACTGAGGCTCATAATGGTTATGTGTTGTGACTCACAAAGCAGCAAGTCTTCTAATGACATGCTTCCAGCTGGATATTTGGGATCACAATGTCGTGCATCTCATTTAACCTCTTTAAGCCTCAGTTTTCTCACAGTAAAATGGAGATGATATTATCTATCGCAGCTACCTTACCTACCTGGTTATGAGAGTCAAATGAGAAGACTGTACAATACTTCGCAAACCTTAAGATGTTATATCAGTGTCAGTTATTTTTAACATTATAGCTTACCCCGAGCCCCCAAGGACTCTAGGCTCACAGGGATTAGGTTCGATCCTGAGGGCCCCACTCAGGAAGGAAGGAAGGGAAAAGGAGAGGGAGGAAGGAAGGGAGGAAAGAAGACAGGCAGGAAGGAAGGATTCAGTCATTTATTAAACACCTACTATGTGCCAGGCACTGTGCTAAATGCTACACACATATTATCTCATTTGATCCAAGTGGTTTTTTCTTTCTTTTTCTCCCTGGTGTTTAGGCTGAAATTAAAGCATACTGTGGGGGTTACTGATAAAGCAATCCCCTTCCCATTAAACCTGCACTATCTAAATAACTCTCAGTGATGCTGGGGAGGGGGAGGGAGGGTGACAGGTCCCAGATCAGCTTTCCTGCTCCTCCACTCAAGGGGGGAATATAGGTGATCTCCTTTCTCTAAGAGGCACAGTGCTTCAGGAAATCCCTTTCTCTGTCTCATAGGCATGTGTAACAAATTTCATTAGGGAGTATGCCAAAGAAATGTTATTTTGTGAAACGGTGAACATTTACTGAATAGTCCATCATAAAGAAACATTGTTTTTATTCATACTAAAGAAAATAAAATGTAACTAAACTTTTTGTTAAAAAATGACTAAACTTTACTGGAAAAATACAAGCTGAAAATGAGATACAAAATGTCCCATTTTTGATACATTAGGGGGTGCCTGCCTGGGCACCACTGGCATCCCTTACGTGCATGCCGGTGCTCTATTTAAAAGGTTCAGGTCTGAGCTCTCAGATATAGGAACTCTCAAACTTTGGGAATCTCACAAGATAACCTCAAGGCTGGGGTTGCCCAAGAAATTTCCTTTTCTTTTTGCCAGAAAGCTAGATTCTTGAATCACTCTGCCTAGGAAATCAGCATCCCTACTCTCACAGGCAAGTAGGCTAGCTAGGTGGCACGGTGGATGTAGAGGACCAGACCTGGAGTCAAATCTGGCCTCAGACAACAATTACTAGCTGCGTGACCCTGAGCAAGACACTTAACACGGTTTGCCTCAGTTTCCTTACCTGTAAAATGAGCTGGAGAAGGAAATGGCAAACCACTGGCAGAAGTGGGTTTTTGCCAAGAAAACTCCAAAATGAGTCACAACGCATTGGATACTATTGAAAACCAACTAAACAACAACAACTAGTCACTGAACCAATCAGGGAAAGGTGGTCCCTCCGCTTCCTCCTAATCCAAGGCCCACATCCTATAATTTCATCCAGTTAACTGGGAAATTGACCAAATTGCCCAGGAACCTCCTCAAGCAACCCTTCTTACACAAATATCAGTGTGAATAGCTTTATTTCCTGAGATCATGAGGATGGCAACATAAAAGGATCTGGGATTTTATTAGTTTGGAAAATTCCTGGTACCAGAAATCCCTCTAGCACCATCACCACCAGTCTCTGTCTTAGTAGCCAAGTCCTAAGATGTCGCCTGTGGCCATGGAGGTCACAAAGCTAGTCAGTGTAAGAGGCCAGATTTTAGTGCAAGCCCTCCTGACTCAAAGCCTAGCACTCTATCCACTACAGCACGCTGCCTCTGCACATAGTAAATTGCTTCTAATTGATCAAATTAAATATAATCAGGGTCTGATGGAAATTTTCCAACTGTAGGTACACACAAAGCTTTCAAATCTATTATGAGAGAAAATAAGGGACCGGAATGCTTGCTTTTGCTTTTGGTCCAGACCTGTGAATTCATCCATGTGGTTTGAACTCACAGCAACAACTTGTCTATAACTTGTCAAAGGCAAGATTTGAACCTACTATACCAAGCTGACCCTCTGAGTGCTTAATAACAATGGGAGGTCATTTTAACAGCAGAGAACTACATATTTATCTGTGTCGGTGAGGTCTTGAACAAAGGAGAAGCCGAGGTAGATTCCAAGTAAGGTTCCCAGAGGAGGGGACAACTTATGACAGTTCTATTACTCACAGTCCCTTCTTGAGTGAGCAAGACTTTGGCCACATGTACCAGATAACTGAGACTCAGAGAAAAGCAGACTTTCCTCAAAATAACCAACTGGCTCCATGCTGGAGAATTACCAGGGCCTCCTTGAGATTATTACCATAGCTGACTGGCCCATTCAAATGTCTGAGGACACTGGAAAACCCGGCTATTTTGTCAATTAAAGTATTCCAGATTAGAGGACCACAGATTTAGAGGTAAAAAGGACCTTAGGGACAACTAGATAATGCAGCGGACAGAGAGCTGGACTTGGAATGAGGAAGACTTGAGTTCAGATCCTGTCTTGGGCTCTTACTAGCTGTGTAACTCTCGGCAACTTAACCTGGCAGCTTGAGGTTCCTCACTTGTAAAATGGGGATGATAAGGCCTAATTTTCAGGAGTGTTAGAAGGATCAAATGAGATAAATGTAAAATGCTTTGCATACCTCAAAGCACTATGTCAGTCATCATCATCATCATCATCATCATCTGGTCCAACCCCTCAGGCTAAATGATTTTCCCAAGGTCACACAGTGGTCAGATTTGACAATCTAAGGTAATTTTCTAAATCCAATCAGATCCCAGTGTGGGAGTCACATGTGGGGAAGCCTTGGGAGGGTGACATGGCAAGAAAGGTCCAGTGATAGCAGCAAAGCCATCATGATGACACTGTGAAGGCCCTCATTTGGGGGGGGAATGGATAAACCATTTAAAGGATTTTCCTTCTTCTCCATTCTGTGTTGTTTCTGTAAATGATCTGTTGAGACTCCTGGGTTTTCAAGAATGAACTGTGCAATAAAGAGACTTTCCCAGGATTCTTGGTGGGGGGGGAGGGAGGTGTCCAAGCCAGTAAGCAAAAGAATAACCCCCAAATATGTGCTTGACCACTCCTGTCACAGGAAACTCAGCAGAGGGAATCTACAAGTCAGTTTTGGTGGCCCTTCTCTCTTTGGGTATCAATCCCCTGGAAGCTTTCAAGTACTAGGGAGTCAATATTTTCAGGTATTTCCTGTTGTAGCAGTTTGCAATTGAGCATTGTAATAAGTTGTGCCTGAATGTAAGTCTAAACAACATGTTGGTGTATCCTGGAGATCAATTAGAACCATGGGAGCCTTAGATGCCCCACCTGGAGTTCTGTCTTCCAAATCAGTAACATAAAGTTGTTCTAATATATTTTGAGGACAAGATTTGAATTCTACCTCAGCCTCTCACTACTTGTGTGACTTCTGGACAAATCATTTCCCTTCTCTGGGCCTCAGTTTCCTACTCTGTAAAATGAGGAGATTGGACCAGATAACCTCTCTGGTCTCTTCCAGCTCTAAATCTATGATCCTTTATAAAAAAAACATATTTCTTTAAGGTACAATTTCTGACTAAACATAGGCAGATCAATTAATTCTTAAATGATTGGATTGTCATTTTCAAAACCAGCTTCATAAGTGTATAGAGACATGGCAAGAAAAAAAAAATTTAACTGTATTTTTATTTTTTGCAACTAAATCCTGGGTATTTACCTGAGGTTGATAAGTCAATAGAATTAACAGAGCTGTTCATGGGGGTTTTTTCCGCTGATAATTACTTAATTTTGAAACCCCAGCTGAGAGGCACTTGAAAACTAATGGACTATTACGTTCTCTTTATGCCTAATCCATTTGCATCCAAAGTATTTACAAGGCTTCCCTTATTTTCCGTGATTAATGCAAAGCCATTAGTGAATTACACTGCAGTCTCTAAAATGCAACAAACAAGATATAGATTATTGAGCAGAGCTCTGAGAAGACAGCCTGAAGCCCAAACACACCCAACTGAGTGAACTCGAACTCACTTTCAGACTTAGATTTTGTTTGTGAAAAACTGTCAAACCGTCGTTGACTTTATTCACTGGAGGAGCTATGCTATCCCCCTCCACTCCCAAAGAGGTACCTTGCCCATTTTCACCAAGAAAGAAGAAAGAGGAAATATATTTCTAATAACCTCTCTATCTCTGTCTCTCTGGGTCTCTCCGTCTCTCTCTCATCTCTCATCTCTCTCCCTCTCTCTGTCTCTTCCCTCTCACCATTCATCTCTCCCTCACCCCCTCAGCCTCCTACAATCAAAAGTCAGGATTAGAATAAAGATGGCTCTGGGATTCACCAAAGTATCATCTCCAAGAGGGAAGTTGACCATATCAAGGCTCAATTTCGTTCTGCTGGAGCATGACTTAAGTGAATTTCTAGGAGAGGAATAAATTTCTAGGAAAGGAATAAAGGTATAGAAATTTTTTTCTCAGCAAGATTGAGAACCAGAAGACCACTGACCCCCTACTTGGACCGTGAGCATTAAATGAGATCATGCACATAAAACCTTAAAATCCTATACAAAGATCACCTTTTATTATAAGAAAAACTGAAGTCAAGCTTTATCTTCATGTGACCAGGATCTTTTTCCTTCAAAAAAAAAAAAAAGCTGCACACATAACATGGGACACCCAAGGTAAGGTCAAGGCCTACAAAGCTGAATCTTGTCTTTGAGCTATAATTAATTAATGACAGTTTGTTTTAGTGATGAAATGCTTCACTGACTGCTTTAAGCACATAAATAGGAGTTTGTGTCCTTTAAATTCAATTAGCAACAAGAAGCATTCATTAAATACACCGTGTGCAAGGTGCTATACTTGGCAGCCAGATGGCACAGTGCAGAGAGCCTTGGGCCTCAAGGCAAAAAAGCCTTAGTTCGAATGTAACCTCACATAATTACTAGCAGGGTGACCTTGGGCAAGTCACTGAACCTCTGTTTGTCTCAATTTCTTCAACTGTAAAATGGAGATAATAATAACATCTACCTCTCAGGGGTGCCGTGAAGTAAGATCATATTTGTAATGTGCTTTGCAAACTTCAAAGCACTATAGAAATACGAGCTGTCGTTACAATTACTAGGTAATGGAGCTACAAAGACAAAAAAGAAACAGTCCTTGCCCCAGTAGCTTACAATGTATTGGGAGAAAACAACACAGAGGCACACACGCAGTGTAACTTGCAGTCCAGGGCACAAATGTATGCCCAGGGAAGAGCAGCCCAGGGCACCAGAAGGATGAGCCCGATAGGCAGAGGCTTCCTTAGAAAGCTACAAGTGGTGGGGGGAAAGGGCCAACCTGGGCTGCCTGTGACTTTGAATGGAGCCAGAGAGCAGTAAAAGGGAGAGCCCCGCACAGTAGCCAAGGCAATGCCTACTCTATTACCAATCCCTGAAGAAGTAGTGGAGGTGACAGAAGATACCTGATGGCAGATCCCGATCCCCAGGTGGAGGCTGATGAAATCCCGGGGCCAAGCTGCTTGGAGAGGGGAGCTATGTTTGCCGAACTCACCCCCCCCCCCCCGGCCCTGTCAATGCTGCCCCAGGACTCACTCCAATACTGAGTAAGCAACCAATGACAACCTATTTGTTAATGAGAATAGCTAGCATCTAATGCTTTAGCTTCAAGGTTTGCAAAGCACTTGGGTCTCACAACAATCCTGGGGGATAGGTGCTATTACTATCCCCATTTTACAGATGAAAAAACTGAAGCTGAGAGAGGTTAAGTGACCTCGTCCTGTAGCTAGCCAGTGTCCAAAGTGGGATTTGAACTTCAGGCTCCTGCCTCCAAGTCCAACGCTCCATTCACTTGGTACCTAACAGCCTGGCTATGTGCAAGGTACTAGGGATGCAAGGACAAAAGCAGCTTAATTCTTGTCTTCAAGTAGCTTACATTCTAATATGAGGCAACATTAGATGGATAGATAGATAGATAGATAGATAGATAGGCAGACATGTACATAGGTAGGCAGGCACTGGAGGTGCTATTACTCTTGATGTTACTATTACAATAGCACCTCCCTAGAGAGATAGACAGACAGATAATTATATAGAAAACACATACCAAATTGCTAACCAAATATGAGGAGGGCAGTAATGGCTAGGGCCAGGGGTGGGGGAGGTGGGATGGAATTAGGAAGAGCCTCAGGTAGGTTGTACTTACACTGAATCTTGCAAGAAAGGGGGGATTCCAAGAAGCGTGGGTGAGTAGGGAGCGCTTTTGAGACGTGAGGAAAGCAGTACAAAGGTGCGGAGATGAGAGACAGGGTGTTTTGTGTATGGATCAACAGGGTGCCTGGCCCATAGAGTATGGGAAGGGAAGTCATGTATAAGAAGACTGGAAAGGTGGGTCGGGTCCAGGTTGTGCAGGGGTTTAGATGTCAAACAGAAGTTTCAATGTGATCCTAGAGGCAGTGAGGAGATATTGGAGTTTAATGAGGAAGGGGGTGGCATGGGTCGACCTGCCCTTTAGGGAAATAACTTTGGTAGCTCTGTGGAAAATAGAGTAGAGTAGGGAGACACTTGAGGAGGGGACACCAATTAGGAGGCTCTTGTAGTAGCCTAAATCAGACATGATATGGACTTGAACTGGGGCTCCAGTTGGATGAATTGAGATAAAGGCCATATGTTACAGAAGGCAAGACAATAGGATTTGGTAACTCATTGAGTATGTGAGGGAAAGTGAGGCATCAAGGATGCTGTGGAAGGTGTATTTGGAAGTCTTGAAGAGGGATGGGGACTTTGATGGGGGAAGGATAATGAGTTCTGTTTTGGGCATCTTCAATCTGAGATAACCATGTAGCACCCAGTTGGAAGCATCCAATAGGTAGTTGGTAATTTGGGACTAGAGCTCAGGAGCGAGATTGCTTTTCCATTCCATTCCATATACAGATCTGGGAAACACGTGATAGAAATGATAATTAGGCCCAAAGAAGCTAACAAGGTCATCAAGTAAGGAGTGCATAAGGAGAAGAGGTCCCAGGACAGAACCTGATGGTATAGACACAGTTAAAGTGTATGTCTGATGACTGAACAATGGAGACTGAGAAGCAACGGTCAAGCAGATGGGAAGAGAACCAGGAGAAGGAAGTTATCAGTAAAATCTAGGAGGTGCGAGGATCCAGGAGGGGCAGCCAAGAAGGCTAAAGGTTGAGAAAAGATCATTAGATTTAGCAAGTAAGAGATCACTGGTAGCTTTTCAATGTCAAGTTTGTGATCAAGTTGGAAACCAGAATGCAGAGGGTTTAGAAGGCTGGAAGAGGACAGGAGGTTGTGAATGTAGATCACTTTTTAAAAGAGTTTGACTAGAATTGGAAGAGAGATGTTGGCTAATGACTTTTGACAGATGGTAGGTGGTGGTTGTTGTTTTTAAGAACTGGGGAGACGTAGACATTTAGAGTGGATTCTCCACAAGGATGTTGTGGGGATGGGTTTCAAGTCTCTGTTCTGGGCTGGTGGCAGGTATGGAGGAGGATGGATGGCCTACCAAATGTTGGATCCCTGGCCCTGTTTGAATGCCAAGGAAGGAGATGGTGGAGTCCTAGATTAAGGCCTCAGTCAGATCATCTCTGCTGTTAAGTTTCTGGAACCTCTTCCTCCATGGATTAGTGCAATTAATCCTTTTCATAACCTCAGTGTCTAGAGTTGCCCCAATATTAGGAATAACCAAAAATACCTTGTCTCCAATAGACAGCTCTCATTCTTTTTGTCATTGCCATAAACTCTTGGCAATTTATGCCAATGTCTATGTAGTGAGATAGCAGCATGTTAATCAGCTTTGAAATATACCCCTAAGGAGTGTAGCTTCTGGGCTTCCATTTGACAGTAGACAATCCTGATTTGAGAATTCCCAGCACTTCAGGCCAACACATGAAACCTCATAGTGAAAACCTAAGTCAGGAGGAGCGTGAAAGATCTGCACCTTCCTCATGCTGGCCTCTGATCCCCCTCCAGTCCCTCTCAAATAGCTACAGAGCAGCCCAAGGACCTGTTGCCCCTCTAGAATTTGGCCTTTCCCCTCTCAATATGTTTTTTTTCTCCTCATAAATGTATCCAATGCTCAAAAAGTCCAAGCAGCCAGAGTGGAAGGACAGGTGAGTCCTTCAAGGAAAGTCTAAAATTCTGCAGGATCTTTGGGATGTTGGAGAAGTCAACGGGACATGTGTGTGTGTGTATGAATGAATTACCATTTATTAAGGACTATGTGACAGACACTGTGGTATATCTATGTGTGTGTACATACATGTATGTTTATGTATACATATATACGTGTATATATGTTTACATGTGTGTATCTCCTTAGTAGGATGCAAGCTTATTAACATATGTCTTCTGGGGTGGGTATGTTCTTTGGGTGCAACATTCAAGGTCTTTGTGATGGCTGTTACAGTCTGGTTGTCCTATGGTCTTAAGTGTGTGTGTGTGGAGAGAAAGAGAGACAGAGACAGAGAGACAGAGAGACAGAGACAGAAACAAACAGAGAGAATGAAAGATAACAAAATTGATTTATACACCATTAAATCAATTTTTTTTCTTGAAATGATTGCCAAGGAATCACTTAGTAGAATCAATCGTTTAGGTCACTTGATCAAATGAATAGGCATTCTATGGAAATATTGAAAAAAACAAGGGATTCTGCAGGTTGGCCTCACCTCGAACAATGACAATTTGATTCCATCAACTGGCTGATATAATAGAGATCTTATTCTTGGAAGAATTGTGTTTCCATGGAAAAGTTGTGTTTCCAGTTGGCTTAACGGAACCCACAAGGGGAAAACCCCAACCCCTAGCATGGTATAGCACAGTATGTCCAACTAGGTGGGTGAGAGTGAGCTTCTCCTAGGTCTACCCTTTCTCCATTCCAAGACCCTCTGGGGCTCATTTTTAGGTAGGATTTAATTGAAGAAGCTGAGGCAAGAATGAAGGGGTCACTCTAGTTGTAGTCACCTTATCTTTGAACTGTTATCCTTGGCAGGTAGGTGGTACAGTGGTTAGAGTGCTGAGCCTGGAATCAGGAAGGTCCGAGTTCCAAAACAGTCTTATTAGCTGTGTGACCCTCGGTAAGCAACAGTGTCTTTCTCAGCTACCTTAACTATAAAATGGGCATAATAATAACACCTACCTCCCAAGGTTATTGTGAGGATCAGGTGATATACTATTTATAAAGTGCTTAATACAATGTCTGGCACACAGTAGATGCTTAATAAATCTTTCCTCCTTCCTTCTTTCCTTCCTTGTTTCCTTGTGAATTATGTCTTCAACCCTTCTACTCCCTTCCCAGGTTTCTTGAGGTTGAAGAATAAAAATCCACTCTGGGCTCCATCTCCCAACCTATACCAGACCTGGCAGGTTGGATCCCCAGGGAGCTGGCTGCTTATGGGTTCTAGGGATAACCCTGTGAGTGTCTAGTCTCCTAACACTAACTCAAGACAAACCACAAGTGTGCTTCTCCTTAACAATTGGCTAGTAGACTAAGTGGTTTAACAAAGGCATTAACTCAAATGGCAGGAAAGAACAGCAGTTACAAAGCATCTCCCTCAGCCACAAAAACATTCAGAGCCTATGGAGAAGAGATGCAAGCCTCATGCACATGGTAGGGATGTGTAAGGGGGACACAGGGCTAGGCAGGTCATAATTCCAGAATCGCAGGGTCTCAATGGTGTTTTTTTTCCTCCATAGGGTCATCACCAAGCTCACCATAGGTTGTCATACAGATTATGGATGGGCTTTGCTGCTGCTCAGTTGGGCTGGCTCCTGGCAGGGCACAGCTTCTCAACTAGGCAGGGGCTCCACTGGGCTAGCTTTTCCAGTTCCATGGAACTTCTTGGTTCAAAAGCCCCCTTAATTTACTAAAGCATTCTATTAATTCAATTGCCCTTGGGGTACCTTTGCCTTAGGATGATCAAACCCAATTCAGTCAGTTATATGATCCATATTCCTTTTGGAATGATACTGAGACAAATATTTAGAAATAAAAGTATGGAGCTCTGCTTCTGGGAGCCAAGATGGTGGAGTAAGAAGTCACTCTCACTCTCCCTTATTGACCTCTGAAAGCCGAAAAAATAATGCCCCAAGAAAAACCCTGGAACAGCTGAGCCAGCAGAAAGACAGAGCACAGCAGTCTTGTAGTCCAGGAAACTTGGAGGATTAACATGGGGGGAGTAGTACTCCCCCCCTCCCTGAAGGGGAGCAGTATAGCACGGGAGACATACCCGCAAGTCAGCAGCAAGCCCCACCTCAACATACCAGGGGGGGATCCTGAGCCCCAAGGTGGTGGAGCAGGCAAGCACCAACACCAGGACCCCCCTGAGTGCCTCAGTACAGGCAGGGGAACTGGTAGACACCAGCTTGGAAAACCACCACGTGCAACAGCATTCTCCAGCAGACAAATCTCCCGGTGCCTCACACAACTCTGGAAAGCACAACTCTAGGAGGTAAAGCTCCAGGCTGACAGACACCCTTCAGCAGTCAAACATACAAGTGCAAGGCCCACGTGAACAGGAGCCAAAGAAAGGAGTGCAAGGCCTGGGTGAACAGGTGTCCCCCAGGGGCCAGACTCTCCACCCCCACTGAGAGCTCCAGTGTTGCTAATGATGGATCCCTGGCTTTCAATTACTTGCCCACTCCTATATCACATCCAGATCTTCCCAGAATCTTTCTGTATAAAAGGTCCATCTTACCTCCACTAAAGTGCTCAGATTCCTTAAGAGTCTGGCCCGCTTCTGTTGGCAATATAATAAACCTGGTCTCTGACTGAAAGAAGGCTTGAGTCGAATTCATTCAAGGCAGGACCCGTGTTTTCCGCCCTGGAATTTTGGGGTTACCAACACCCCTAGACCACAACATTTATATATGTATATATGTGTGTGTATGTGTATGTACGTATAGAAATACAGTCTCTCCACTTACAGTTTTATAGATACTCACAGACATTAAGTGATTTGCCCTGGCAACCCTGCTAGTGACTTTAGGCAATACTTGGACCTAGGTCCTCTTGATTCCACGTGTAAGACTATTGGTTACATTTTCCTGCTTTCCACATTTCAAGCAGTAAGTAGAAGAGCGTGTGTGTATGTATGTGTATACACACATATATATATATATAATGTGTGTATACACACATATATGTACATAGATGTGTATGTATATACATACACACACATATATACACACATACACATATACATGTATGTTCTCTTGATTTTGACTTCCAGTTCCTAATCAGAGAGTTTCCAAAATGTCATTACATACAAATAAGGCTATATAGAGTTTTCAGTTTGACTTAATTTGGCAGCTGAGGCTCATATCCAATGAGTCCACAATGGGGAACCCATCACATCGAACTTTTGGCCTATTGATTACAATGTACCTTCTCAAAGGGACATGGTGGCCAGTGCTGGGCCTGACAACAGGAAATCAAATTCTCCGTCCAACATTTACTACCTGGGTGAGTCATTTCATGTCCGTGGGCAATTTCTACAAAATCACAGAGCACTGGCATATCCTAAGTGGTGTCTGTACTATTTAGAGAGTAGTATTTTAACCACCTCACTTTACAATTTTAAATTAAATTTCTCATTCCCAATTTATGGCCAGTGCTAGCTTTCTAGAGTGGAAAGTGCCTGAAATTGAGAGGCATCAAGAAGACTTGCCTTGGAGCCCAGGATTGTATCTGACCGAGGGCAAGTCACTCAACTTACCACATCCTAAAATGGGGATGATATTACTTGGACCACCTACTTTATAGGATTGCTGTGAGGCAAGTTTGCTTTCAACTGTAGAGTGTTATATAAATGTGAACCATTATTATGACTATTATTGGTCTACCACCTTATCTAGGGCCCTCTCTCTATAGGCAGTTCCCCAAAAAGGAATACTTGTCTTTCTTTCTTCCTTTTTTCTTTTCTTTCTTTCTTTAACTGGTTTCTCTCTCTGTCTCTGTTTCTCTTTCTCATCACAAAGATTCAGTGTCCATTCCTCAATAAATTGTAATAGGGAAGTCTTGGCTTCCTGGATAGAAGGGGAGGAAGGGTTGTTTTGAGCATTGGGTTCTGCTACTTGCTACCTTGTGTAAGTCACATTCTCATTCTCTGGGCCTCAGTTTTGCCATCTGTAAAATGAGAGCACTGGACTAGATTATTTCTAAAGTCACTTCTAGTGCTAAATCCTAAGAACCTATCAACCTAAATAACCATCATCTCTGTGGGTCAGTGCATTCCAAATTCAAAACAAGTGCCTTGAACAAACTTTTGAAATACAACCCATTCAAAAGTTGGAGATGGCCCATATTTGATTGGTGCTCTCAAGTTTCAGTTACAATGAAATAACTTTTCTCTCTTCCTATTTGACTATATTGATGCAAGAGACAGGAAATGAATGATGGTGAACTAAGGCCTTTGGATCAAGAGATCAAAAGCTGGTACTACTTGCCTGGCTTTCATTCCCCAGATAGGGTGAATCAGAGGCCAAAAAGCTGGGTGCCTGGGTCTAAAGGGAAGGGAATGTGTGAATCTTTAAAACCAAAGAAATTCTAAGTGTGGAAGCAGAGTTATTCTAAGATTTTTCTTATGGTTGCAGTTGCTAAGGAAACCATTTCTTTTACTGTATGTGTTCAGAACAGCTGCTCATTTGGAGACTGAGCCTAGATATAATCTTAGAGTATAGCCCTAAAAAGATGAAAAATACATTTAAGTTTAGTAGGCATATTTATGTATGTATTTGTATGTATGTGTGTATGTATATATACACATATATACATACACACACATATATACATATACATGTGTGTGTGTGTGTGTGTGTGTGTGTGTGTGTGTGTGTGTATAAAATGTATAGGTATATACGGAGTATCTCCCAAACATAGCAACATCTCTGGAAATATTTAGCAAGTCATGTTTCTTGGGACAAATTCACTAAAATAGCATGTTTTGATAAAATAGCATATTAGTATATATTCACAAAGTGCAAGTAAGTACACTTGGGGAGGTCAATACCTACACATTGGCAGAGAAAACATATATGAATATGCAGCCATCAAATAGCAAAATGTCTTACTCTGCATCGGCTTCATTTCTGAAAGCAAAATGAGAGAATGGTCCCAAGATGTTACATAGAAGGGGCCTTAGAGACCATCTAATGCCCTCTACCTACTCGCTCATCGTTTCAAAGATTTGACACTGGCCTCCAGAAAGGGGAAGTGACCTTGTCTAAGGTCACACAAGTGGGAAGGGGAAGAGCGAGAACTGATAGCCAGTTATCTTGTTCCTCCTCAAGTGCTCTTCCCACTATACGATGGGGGCCATTCAGTAGGCTCTTGGTGTTTACCCTCCCTGATTCTGGGCTTTTTAGAGCGTACCCCTGTAGCTTGGTCCATCACACTGTGGTGGTGATGGTGGTGGAAGAGAAAGAGAAGTAGTGTGCTTTAGTGGATAAAGAGCCAGCAAACCCTGGGTGCAAGTTCTGTCTCTGGCACAAGAAGGCTTTGGGACCCTGGGTAAGTCACTCAGACATCTCAGTGCTTCAGAGAACTCTCTGAGATTATACAAGTCGCAAAGAAGTGCCAACCTGCAATGGTACCCAGTAGGTCCAGTCCAGTCGCTATCTGGGTACAGAGGAGTTGGGGCTCCAGGAAGTAATATGACTCAGGCCCCTTTTACATATTGAGTTATGTGCTATGTCTGTTAAGAGCAGTCACCTTGGAAGACAGCACATGCATTACAATGAGGCTATTCCTGCCTTTGTCAGGAGCTCACCAGCTTGGCTAGGCCATGGGATATGATGACAAGATTTGAGGAAGGCTGCACATATGGCTTACTTATATTTTAGCAATGTCCCTGATAGCAAAGTCATACGGTATGACAGAAAAGATGGAGAGATGTGAGCTGGATCACAACACAAAGGGGACTGCAACTGTTTGACTCTTTAAAATTTAGAAAATCACAGTAACTGACAAAAAAGGTTTGCAAATTGCTTTGCATATATTATGTTATTCTGATTTTCACAACAATCCTGGAAAGTAACTACTATTTTGATCTCCCTTTTACAGATAAGGAAACTGAGGCTCAGAGGGGTTAAGGGAGCTGCCCTTGGTCACAGAGTAATATCTCTGAGGCCACATTTGAACCCAGGTCTTCATGACTCTTAAGTCTAAAACTTGATGTACTACGTACCATGATGCCTCTCTGGGTATATGCCCACCATGTTTCCCTGTTCATTCCTTCAGTAAATACACAGGATCCTTGGATTACTGTCTTTGTTTGTCTCCCCCCCCAATAACTAATTAATTAATTTTAAAATAGATATTTGATTTATTTCATAAAATATTTTCCAATTATAATTTTTGAAAATTTTAACATTCTTTTTTTTAAATTCTGAGTCCCAAATTCTCTCCCTCCCCTCCCCTCCCTTACCCCTTGAGAAGGCAAACAATATGATATTGATTACACATGTGAAGTCATGCAAAACATATTTCCACATTAAGTCATGTTGCAAAAGAAAACACACACACACACACAAACCCAAGAAAAGTAAAGAAAGTGAAAACAGTATGCTTCAATCTGTACTCAGAGTTGATCAGTTGTTTCTCTAGAAGGGGACAGCATTTTCATCACAGGGCTTTTGGAATTGTCTTTGATCATTGTCTTGATCAGAGTAGCTAAGTCTTTCATAGTCAATCATCCTTATGATATTGCTGTTAGTATGTACAATGTTCTCCTGGTTCTGCTCATTTCACTTTGCATCAGTTCATATAAGTCTTTCCAGATTTTTCTGGAACAATCCTGCTCATCATATCTTATAGCACGATAGTATTTCATTACAATGCCATAACTATAACTTGTTCAGCTATTCTCTAATTGACAGGCATCCCCTCCATTTCCAACTCTTTGCCACCACAAAAAGAGCTGCTATACATCATTTTGTACATATAAATCCTTTTCTTTTGATCTATTTGGGATACAGACAGCAGTGGTATTGCTAGGTTCAAAAGTATGCGCAGTTTTATAGCCATTTGGGTGTAGTTCCAAATTGTTCTCCAGAATAGTTGGACCAGTTCACAACTCCGCCAACAGTGCATTAGTGCCAATGTTCTTAATTTGATCTTTGCACAAAGGACCCACTTCATTTCTGCTCTTCAAATTCCAGTGCTATGCCCTGTTCTTGTTGAGGCTTACTGGCTCTTTGTGATCACCACTTCCTTTTCCAAAATTTTCACTAACTATCCTTTTATTATTATGGAGGCCCCCCTGGTGCAGTGGGAGAACACACAATATGGAGTTGGAGAACCTGAGTTCCAATGCCAGCTCTCCCACTTACCGGTTGCATGGCCTTAGGCAGCTGGATCAGCCTTTCTGAGCCTCAGTTTCCGCATCCATAAAATGAGTTCTGAGAACCCTTTCAGCTCTAAATCTGCGATGTTTTCTTCCATAGCTTTCCTTTAGACTGAACACTGACGATACTTCAAAGGCACCAAGAGAAACCACAGGATTAGAGGTTATTCATTTAATTTGGATACATGAAAATATATACAGGAAGTGGAGCAAAGTTGGCTCCGCGTGTTTCAATCAAGTAGCTGTCTGCTCAGTAAGAGAGGCCTCAGCTCTTGTCGCTTTAAAAGCGGGAACTTTCTACCACTACTTCCAGAAAATTGGCAGTATTTCCTGAGGCAAAGAAGGGGGAGGAGGGGGCGGGGCGATGCGGGAGGGAAGGGGCTGGTGCTATAATTTGCCTAGGCTGGCTCTGGAATAGTTTGTAACACCCCCATGGTCTGAACAGCTCCAGGTTAGAACTGGTTCAGAACTACATTGAAATCCCTAGCTAAGGAAAACACCATCTGTCATATCTCATAGTAACAGTAACCTAGGCTGACATTCACATGGTGCTTTACACACATCATAGTATTTGGGCTTGACAACAACTCTGTGAGTTAGGTATTATGAGGATTATTATCTCCATTGTAAAGATGAGAAAAGCAAGGCTTAGAAAAGGTAAATGATTTGCTCAAGATCCTACAGCTAGCATCAGAGATAGGGACTGGAATCCAACAGTGGTAGAGTGGAGAGTATACTATCCACTGGGCCACATTTCCTCTATTGGTAGGAGAAGCTATTTTTCCTCCTAGGCAGCCTTGTCAATAACTATGCCTGTGTTTGGCCCCAAAGTCATATTCTGGCACCCAAGAGGGCAGCCTTTATTGTGGGCAACCCAGATATCTAGGAATGATGGGCGAGACCAGACAGGTTACTTACTACCTGTTGAGTCTGACACCCAGCCTCACTGAGGATTTTCCAGTCAATCCTTCCCAACTACCCTGTGCAGGTTCCCAAAGGGCAATGTGACAACATCTGAGCAGAAGGGGGTTGGGCTGAAGTGGAACTGACGATGGAAGAATAAACAATATGGAAAATATTTAACGTAATGTGTTAATATGAAAATGCACCTGGCTTCAATTTTCAAAGAGCCAGCTGGGACTAACTGGTTGGGGAAAAAGATGGTCGAACCTTGTTTCTTGAATCCCACCTCTGAATATTAAACAGATACCAGCTCCGCCCCCCCCACCAGAAAGCCAAAGCTCTCGAGAGCTGAAGGCCTTGATAACAAGAGTCCATCTGTGCCACAGCAATTGTTCCTCATTCTTCCTCACGTCTATTATTCAGCCCTATGCGTCTGCCTCCAATTGTGCAGAAGACTAGGTAACTGTTATGGATAGCAACAGACAAAATATGGGCTTTGTACTTCATGGTTCGTTCTGCTTAGATGAATAACTTAGTTTTATTAGCCTGTGTTACATCTAAATCTCCAGTCAGACTGTCTGTATCTAATTTGTTCAAATTACCAGGCATCATTGGTTTTTAAAAAAAAAACAAAACTGATGGGAACAAGAAAGCATTCAGAACATGCTTTGGGGACCAATTAATTAATCTATACAAACAATACAGTTGATCTCAAAATGCTGCCCCAAACAAGCTGGTAACATGAACTCCATGTGCAACAAAGCCACAGACATCTCCAAAGAATAGCTTTTGCTTCCTCGGTGTTCCTCCAATAGGCTTTTGCTCACTTGATGGAATCCAGACTCCTTCTTGATGCTCCAGGCAATTGACACGACAACTCACAATATGCAGGTTAATGTATTTCCCCAGAAACTGCCCCTAATGATTTTAATCTTTGCTTAGTAAACCAATCTCAACATCCTGAGCATTCATCTAGGCCAATTTTCTATGTCTAGTTTGGCAGTCACAACTCCAAGCTACCATCCTACCACCAAAACACCATCTCCACCCCCAGCTTTCATGGCACTCACAAGTAACTTTTAGAGGAGGAAAGTCTAAACTGGTAGATGGAATGGGAAGAATTCAATCACCATTTTGTCCAGCCCTGCCTTGTTTTGATTATGGTGAATTTCCACTAACAACTTATGAAAATTGGGATAATGAGGGCTTTTACTTCCTATGTAGGCTGTATTAATGCTCTAGATGGTCATAAATAACTGGAGACCCTAAAAATCTCATCATTCCTGCAGTAAATAGTGGTGAGGCTAAGCCCTGAGCTTCCCCACTGGCTGAGACTTAGTCATTTTTCAAAGGGTTTTTGATCTGACACTCTGTTTAGGCTGCATTTATGTAGAAAGGTGTCCTCCCCTCAGTCAAAGTAGCTGAGTAAATGTAGATTGCTAATACTTTGACAGCGATACAAATTCAAGAAAGCATGCTTTCTTTGAGAAGCTAGAGAAAAAAATTCAACTGAAAAGATTTCATCTGTATATATAACAGATATACATTGAGTGACTGCTATGTACACAACAGTGAGGCTAACTATGGTCCATGCGCCCCGCCCCCACACACTGCCACAGTAAAAAGTCACATATGACAAGCACCTTGGGAGAACTTTGGAAGTAGAACATTCATAGCCCTCTCTTGGCATCTCGTGGCACCATGCTCTAATAAGGCAACCTAGTCTAGAAAATCATAGGAAAGGGTAAGGCCACCAGTAAAGAGGAGAATTTGACCCATTAAGTCATTAAATATTTAACAGATATAAATATTCAATTTAAAAGGAAGAGAAGGGCTTAGGACACTTGGTAAGCAACTACTTTCTCTTGAAACATACGTTTACCACTTAATAAAATGATTTGTCAGAGGGAACACATGCCTTATGAATTGGTGTTTTGTCAATACATTCACTATGATGGTTGAGTTTAGCTATCCATTACAATAGGGTAGTAACTTAAGGCTTCTGGAAATCAAATCCAGACTGTACTGAAAGATCTTGTGAGCTTTGGAGGGTGTAATTTGTATAAATGGACATGGGGAGTCCTAAATGTAAAACCTCTCAAAACACACTCAGACAAATCTACTTGAAAGCATATTTTTAAACTTTGCTTTCTGAAATGATGTGTATTTCTAAGTCCCCATAGTCTTATCACCACTCATTTTTTTCATTTAGAGTACAATTAATTGTGGTCATGGGTCTTTTTCCAAATTGGGTCAAGTGTACCCTTGGAAAGGCACTTTTTGCCTTAAACCACTTGAACCTTTAGCCAGAATTCTTTGCCTACTTCTACTGAAATAAGTAACTAATCATAGAGGATTTATACATTGAAATGAAAATCATGTGTGCACAACATGAAAATGCCTTCTAGTCGAGCACTGATCTTCTTGCCACATCCACACACAAAGCTGGGCACTACCACTGGTCACATTATTTAAAAAAAAAAGCTACACATACCCACATGTATATCCTTTATTTTGCATTATCAGGAAATGAGGTATTCCATATAGATGAATTTATAATATGATGGAAGTTTATCACTTGAAGTGACAAAGCTTACTTCAGCCATTTTATCCAAAGCTTTCTAACACCTAATACTACATACTTCCTTGCCTTTTTTTTCTAATTTATTGCTAAATTTTTTTTTGACAAAACAGAACTTCCCACTACTCAAACAAACCTAACAGTGAAAATTTGTCAGGTGTTAACAAAAGGAGGGACATTCTCTCAAACTTTGACAGTATGGTGCTAAAATGGTGAACCTTCTATTTGACCAGGGTTTTATTCCCTTTCCACAGCTGTCTGTCTTTACATTGTTGTAGTTATTACATATTGTTCTTTTTGCTCTGCATTACTTCATATATATCACTTCATTTTTCTTCTAAGTTCATCATATTTGTCATTCCTTAAGGAGTAGCAAAATTAGATTATTCACACACCATAATTTTTTCAGTCATTCTCCTTTACTGGGCCCATATTTTGTTTCTAGCTTTTTAATCATCACAAATAATGCTGCTATGTATCTTTCTGTACGCATGGGGCTTTGCTTGATGTCAGTTATCTCTTTGGTATACACTCCCAGTAGCAAAAACTCGGGGTCAAACAGTACAAACAATTTAGTAACTTTTATTGCATAATTCAAAATTGTTTTCCAGAATAGACAAACCAATTCACAGCTGTGCCAGCAGTGAAACAGTGTGCTGGTCTTCCAACAGCCCCTGTAACAACGATGGTTTTCCCCCCCATCTTTCATCATAATCAGTAGCTTGATATGTATGAGGAGAAACCTCAAGGTTGTTTTAATTTGTATTTCTGATTATTGATTAAAGATTTTTTTCAGTTGGTTACAGATAGTTTTCAAAAGCAGAAATACAAACTATTTGTTCATATCTTTTGCCCATTTGTTCACTGGAGAATGGCCCAAACTTAAATATTTGTGTCAATTTCCCACAGATTTTAGATGCTAGAACTTTATCAAAAGTATTTAATACAAGGGGTTTTCTTTTTTAGCCAATCTTAATTATTTCTTCTGATTCTAGGTTGATTTTTCTTCTGCAAAAGCTTTTTAATTTTAGAAAATGAGGAATATCTATTTAGCCCTTAATGAGCTCTTTCATCCTGTCTGGGTCACACAGGTTTCCCCATCCAAATTTGTGAAAGATATAACCATTTATTCTCCTCTATTTGTTTATAGTATGACTTTTAAAATTTAGTCTGTTTAGCCATTTGGGATTTATTGCAATATAAAGAATGAGGCTGATCTAAATCTATTATTTGACAGACTGCTTTCCAGTCTTTCCATCAGTTTTTATCCAATAAAAAACTTTTCCCTACTAGTTTGTGTTCTTGGACTTTTTGAACACAAGGCCATTGAGTGTATTTCTTTCTAGGTCTTGCTTATCTAATCCATAGATATCTATCTACCATTTGTGCTGTTTGGGCCCATCTGATCCCAGTCTCATCCTTTTCCCTTCCCTCCCAGCTCAATCTCTGTCTTCCGCATTTGTAACCAGACACATAAGCCTCTGTAGTCGGTTATTGCTTGAAACAGCACCCTCCCTTTGCCCACCCTCTGGTTCAGGCATCCTTCCTACTTTTCCTTTTGCCAGTGTAGACTTCCACTTATATTCTATTAATCCCAACTGTGAGGGGAAGCCTCTATCTAGAGGGCCATGGGTTCCTTTGTCAGCCTTTGCTTCCTATCAGTGGGTTCATGGCAGCTACTGACAAATTAAGTCCCCCTCCGGGTATCTGGCTTACGCCTTAAGGAAAGGAACCACAAAGGGTCCAGGTTGGGTCCGGGCCAACAAGCCTTCTGGAATTCTTTGGATACAGGTCAGAAAGGCTCACACTGGCAGCAAGCAGGGAATAATGCATCAATCATACTTTAAAAAGGCATAGAGAGTACAGAGGCAGATGACAGAGGGAATGGGGCGGGAGAGGGAGGCACACAGCACAGGGAAAAGATGAGGATAGAAGACAGAGAAGGGCACATAGAGTAACACATAACTGTGGATCTGAGTTGCAAGCAATGGAGAAGCATAGGCATGTATGCAGCAGTTGGAGAAGCGCTTGAGGGACAGGGTTTGGGGGGTCCCATTCTTATTAGGTTCTGGTAGGGGGATGACCCAAGTCTTATCTTACCATCTTAGGGTTCACTCATTAGTATATCAAAAGTTATCAATGCCACCTTAGGGATGCCTTATTAGCATGTGTCTCTGATTTCGCTGCTTATTTCTGGTGATTAGCTGTAACTTGCAGACTGAGGTCCATTTATTGGTACTTAGCTGGCTTCTCTTAATTTAACACACAGTCTCTCGATGTGGCCTTAATTAATTTAGGAGATAGTTTTGGCAAGTGGCTTCTATGTTCCCCTTTATATTCTCAGTTCCTATTTCCTATTTATTGTTACCTTATACCAGCTACTTACATACTAATTGGTGGGGTGGTCACGAGGACTATAACATATACAATTTCCACTTCTTTTCTCCTTAACCTTCCTTTACAAGGCCCAGAGAAGGGTGTCCCCTTTCCCGAGGGACCTTCATTTGTGGCACCTTGATTACAAGAAATCCTAAGCTCCCTTCTTTCTCTACCTCTATAGTGCTGCCTTTCTAAAAACCCATGACCAGAGACTGTCTTTCCTGTCTCAATGGCCCTGAGACTCTCAATAGAATGATAAGGGTCTTTTCCCCTCTTTCAGATTTTGAGCACTGCACCATCACCTACTAACTTCAAGCTAAACTTGTTTACCTAGAAGTTTCTTTTGTCAAACTAATTTACAAAAACTTTGGTTTTCTCAAAAGAAATGCTTGTTAGTCATCAATTCTGTTAAAAGCCTCTTTTTCTCTAGTAGAATTATGTGCAATTTTTCAGAAATAGATATTCTTGGATAAAAGCCATTTTCTTTCCTTTTCTGGTACATTGTATTCCAATTTTGACCTTATCCTGAGAGTAATTCTGACTAGAATCCCTTGCTACAGACATCATCTATCTCTTCCCAGTTGCCTGTAATGTTTTCCTCTAAGATATACCTAGAAGTTCCGGAGCTTGGCAATCATTAGTCTGGGTAGCTAAAACGATGGTTTCTTTTTGGTGATAGCCCATGGGTTCTGCTGACCTGTACTTTGCTCTCTGGTTCAAATGAAGGACAATCAATGGACAGTTACCTAGCTTATTACTATGCCCACAATGTTCAAAGAGCTATGGAAAGGCCTCCTGAACAGGGGGTGTGAGATTTATAGGAGGAAATGGGCAAGAGTCAGGATGAGAAAGCACAGGTGGGCTATGGTCTGCACCATAGGAGGCAGTACCCACCATCTGTAAGATCAGAGATATACTTAAATATCAGAGTAGTATAATACAGTGTTACCTATAGGGGTTATTAGGGGCTACACCCCATAATAACTAACCTCATATCAATATACTTTTATAGCTATTCTTTTGTTTCAAAATTACTGGCGAGGGGTCATGATATGACCCCCTGACGGGGGCGGGGAACTTGCACCAAGGCCACATGCAGGTTCTCCACCACTGTTATCCAGTAGACATGGAATCAAGAGAGACCCAAATTATAATCCTGCTTCTGATATTTATAATGTGGCCACTGATTTGCAAATGACTTAACCTCTCTAGGGACCAATTTATTTATCTAGAAAATGGAGATGATATTTAATGCTACTTTCCTCACAGTGTTGTTTTGAGGATCAGATAAGATAATGAATCAATAAATAAAGGAAAAGCATTTAGTACATGCTTACTACATGCCAAACGCTAGGGATACAAACATAAAAGTGAGACAATCCCCATCCTCTGGGAGCTTACATTCTAATAAGGGAGACTACACATATAGGGGAACAGCGGCCAGGAAAGGAAATGATGATCTGTGAAGTCATAAATATGATGAGTGAAATGGTAGAGCAGTTCATTAATATAACCTTTCCAGAGGCAATGGCTTTGATGATTTGGTTACTGATCTCAGAGAAAGAGGGGGGAGAAGAGCATAAGCATGGTGGCAGAGTATAAATGGATAGGGTGAAGATGAGGACAAAAGGCGTGAAGAAATGAAAAGCAGATTGCCCCAGCTCCCCCAAGCCACGACCTCAGGTGCTCTGGTTTGCAAGATAAAGGAATAGCAGCAACAGGAATCACAGGGTAGAAAATGGTTGCAATGAAGAAGAGGAGAAAGTTGCCAAATGTCAACTATTACTGTATCACCTTGTTGCCAAGGTATTATCCAGTATAAATCACTACTGTTCGTTGTGCCTGCCTCCCTCCTCTGTTCCTGTTTCCAGGTAAATCCAAAACCAGGTTGCTTAGATTTGTACATAAAACAAGGTCACTATTTCAAGTTTACATGAGGGCCCAAGGGCCTCTCCTAAGAAGAAAAGTGCATAGACATAGTGATTAATATTTCAGACAATTTGGACCCAGACTTCCAGATTTAGAATTCTAAGTGGTTAGGGTTGTCAAAGTTTTAGCTGCTGAATAAGTGGGGATGTTACTTTTTGTCAAGTGCTAGCTATATGCTATACTTGAAAAAACAAAGACTTTTTTCTTAAAATTGGGGACTGAGAAGGGAAATGATATGTGAAAATTAACATTTTGTTGGATCCAAAAAGGAGGCAGCCGACAGCAAATGTAGGTAATGCCTATATTTATCCCTTCTGCTTTAACTCTTAGAATCCTAATAATATTTGACACGTATTTCAAAATGGGGTGTTACTGATTCAGTGGTTTTACAATTTTTTGTTTGTTTCTTAGTAATAAGTACTGCGGACTTTAAAACATGTCACAGCATTCAGATCAAACCCTGCCCGGGTCGCTAAGTGCCAGAAGTACTAAGAACTGTGAATTACTTTCTGAACATTTTCCATTCCTGCTCCTGGGGAAACATTGCTTGAGAAAAAGAACAAAATTGAGTCAACTTCATCCACCATTTCATGTTACATAATCTCAGCTTGGCCTTGTGAATCCTTTCATTTTGTTTCTATCAGTTCTCACTTATTTCTCACAATGTTTGTTGCAAATCTTTTCTTCTTTCCACAGTAAGCATACCCCTGGCCCCCCACACATAAAGCAGATGATTTGTTCTGTAAAATTCGGATTCAGTCAAAAGGCCACTCTTAAGGATCTAGAAGGCTGCAGGTTCCCCACCCCTGAAAGTCTAGGATTTCTTCACCACCTGCTCCTTTCCACTTCACTACAAATGTGTTTAGGTCTCTAATTCTCAAAAAGCCTTCTTTGACTGTCCTAGCCAATTTAGCCACTGTCCCGTCTCTGTCATCCCCTTCCCCACCGAACCTCTTGAAAGCATTGTTCATAACCAATGCCTCTCCTTTCCCAGTACCCACTGTCTTGCCAATCACTTGCAATCTGATTTAGGGTTGAAGGGTCACAGATTTATAACTGGAAAATGTAAACAATCAGGTCTTTCAGGAATATTGGCAAACACCAAGAGGTAGACCCGATCATTCTGGCACAATGGGTCCTAGTTATAATGCAGAAGGTACTTTGCCAGCTCTTAGGTCTAATCTATTAGTCCATATTTGGACACCACTAGGAATGCCAGGCAATTATTGCCAGTAGGTCTTGATTTCTTCTGGCCTTTTATGACAGATGCATTGTCTATGAAAATAAGGCTAGCCGTATCTCCACTTGGAATAATCCACTCAAACCTGTCCCAGTGGCTTACCAGCTGTGTTCATATTATCCGAGAGGCTGCCCCCTTCCCTTGTACGGCCACTTCTACTATTCCTTGGTAACACTTTGGCTAGGCTCAGGCTATGAGAGTACGGAGGGCCACAAATGACCAGGTTGTTTGAATCTTCTGTCATTTGGCTACCTTCCACACCATGGCCTGTGCTTCCCTTCAAAGGCTCCCACAAGACCCCATTTTCTAATCATGGGTGTTCCCCTTCTCTATATACTATATTTGAAAAACCTTTGATTTTCGCATGCTTGATATTTAAATGTGCATGTCTAATTGGGATGTATGTATGTTGGCTGTCTCCAGAGCACAACCCATAAATGGGGTCAGGGCAAAGGGTTTCTGAGTAGCTTCACAGATGCCTTATTTGTCTTCTAGGTCAATTCAGAAATCTTGGTCAGCCCCATTTCCATCCAGGGTTGCATTTCTGTAGATGTCCCTCCTACCACTCCAGTAGAGTTTCCCTTGAATTTGTAAGATCGTTCTAATCTGTCTCTCCACTAGGACCACTGACTTCTCCCAAGAAGCCCTGGGCTACCTGGCCTGTCCTATTCACGCTCTGCAGGCAATACTTGACTGGAGTAGTGGCTTACCAACTTGTACCTATGTAAGGGGCCCAGGTATCAGGGCTCTCATATCTAAGAGAATAAATCCATTATAATAAATACCATTATTCCTCAGAATAAGCAGGGTTCTCACAAAGAGTACTATCAAGTCCTCCCTTGAGGAAGTGAGCAAGGATGCTAGCTGAACTAGTGTCTACTCTGTCCACCTCTTTCTTGGTTGTCTCCTCATTTACTTATTCTCATCATGGAGTCAGTTAACGGGATGAAGCCATAAAAAGGCTAGAGATTGAACTGATAGATCACTTCACTGGGGGTGAATTCCCCAGCCTATCAGTCAGTCAATCAACAAGCATTATTTGCCAGGGACTATGCTAAGCATTGGAGATACAAATCAAAGCAAAAATACAGTCACTGCCTTCAAAGAGCTTGTGTTCTAATGGGAGAAGACAATACATAAAAGAAGAGCTGAAAGGCAAGGGGTGGGGTAGAAGGGGTACCTGAGGGACAGTGGCTGGAAATGGAACTTCCAAAATGGAAGTTTCAGGAAAAACTCACCAGTGGAAGAAGGGACCCATAACAGATGAGTGAGGATGCAGGTGAGGCAAAATAGTCCAGACAATCAGGGATGGTTTGTATGGGCTCTTCCCCCAAATGGAGATTCCAGGGAAAACTCACCAATGGGAGAAGGACCTTCAGCATCAGAGTGAGGAGGAAGCTGAAACATGGTGACTCAGTCCAGAGAATGAGGGGTGGCTGGTCTTGGCCCTTCCCCAAAATGGAGGTTCTGGGAAGATCTCGCCAATGAGAGAAGGGGCCCATGGGAGCAGAGTGAGGAGGCAACTAAGATATGGTGGAATAGTCCTGCCAGGGTAGATATAGACCAATGGGTAGTTCAAGTATTGCTTCAATATCTCATTCCATCCTTGCAACCTTTCAACTAAAGCGGCTGTGATATGTACAAGTAATGCCCAGGCTAAGGGGCCAATCTTAGAGTACCTGAACTGAGAAGGGGGGTGGGGTGGAAGATTTGGGGGGGGGGGGGCAGAGGTTGCTTATCAGAAGCAATCCACTGTGGGATCTGTTAGCTAAAAAGACAATTCTGTTCCAGGCCCTCAGTGATGAAATCTGATGCAGGTAAAACCAAAACTGGTACAAGTACAGGTGCCTATGAAAACATACTTCCAGCTTGAGAGGATAGAAGGGAGATACTGTATTCATTCTACCATGGGATGGCAGAAGTTGTCCCCACCCCTGCAGTGATGACCTCCCAGCAGGGTGTCAGAAGAAACTGTAGACCCTGATACCTAGGGATCCAAACTTTAGCCAACAGTATCCCTCACCTCTGTTACCCTCTTCACCTTTCAACTTAGGACCGCTTGTTATATTAGCCTAGGAAGCTGGAGGTTCCTTTGGGCCTACATACATTGCCTATCATAACAATGACAGTAATAGTCATTCTATCAAAGAGAAAAAACAAACACCACAAACAAAAAAATAATAGGCAAAGTTGCTATAGTGTTTGCAAGCTTTCCAAAGCACGTTACATAAATCATCATGCTCAGGCTCCATTACAATCCTTTGAGGTAGGCACTAGAGATAAAAACCTAGCATTGGAGAAGCAAACTCTCAGCCCAGCATATGGTAAAAAGCCAAGGCTAGGCCTCCAGGCCACTAAACTATGGTTGTTTTTATTTCTGCATCCCAAGGGCCTAGGATAGCAATTTGTACCCAATACCTGGCTACTGAATTGGATTCACATTTTCTGAACTTCAAGTGGGTCCTCAGTATGACACAATTCCTCCATTCACGTCTATCAAGTCCACACAACAGCTGCGTTTTCTAAAGGCTTTTTTCTCCATGTTTTCTACCCTTAGAGGATGAGGTGGTCCTGACCAAGGACAATCCCTCCACTCACACTGTCAATTTCATCATTCTCTCATTTCCACGACATCTGCTGAGGGAAATGCCTGGACACATACTACTTTCACACATATTCCAAGAGTCTGATGAACATGGGATCTTTTATGCTTGGCTACTGTGTGCCTTGGCAGACTGTACCTGCCGGTTCTTTCTTTGAAAACAAGAGTGTAAATTTACTAAGCATACAGAATCACAATATACATTGATCACATTAAGAAAGTGTTAGCTCAAAAAGAAATATGCAAAACATTGTACATGAAAAGGAAAATCAGCTCAATCAGATGACTACTTTATATGAGGAACTTAACTCTAACAGCTTCTAACTGTAAAGCACACATATTACAGTCAGGCAGAAGAGAAAAATACACATAAGACTAATGAAAGTGGGCCAAAGTTCATGAGAAGAGGAAGAAATAAACATGCAGAGATGATATCGGAAACCAAAGTGGAGGCTCCGACTTGAAGTGAAAGCCCTTCCAGGAGGATATAAGAAAATAATAAAAATACCTTTTCCAGGGTCCTGCTGAACCACTCATGTTCCAATGCTTTGGACTAGAAACTAGAATATAGAGAATAAATGTAAAACCAACCTAAAACAAAAGGCAGTGGCAAAAGAAAAAGGGCCCATGCTCTACTCCCTCTCTGCCATAGCTAGTTCTGGGGGAGAAAGAGAGGAACAGTAGTTCAGAAAGGCATTTTGGGTACATGTGTCCAAATTATTCACGTGGAAACATATATTCTATGCCTACAATTCAGGCATCCAAAGACCCACCACAGAAGGCAGCAGCAAGTTCCAAAACAGATGAAGCAACTTTCATGGCTAGAATCCTCTTTTATTCAATGACTGGCCATCTATTTAAGTCACTTATAGCCAATTCTAATGCCCCAAATAGTAAACATCCCCAATTAGAATCATATCAAAGCACGATTTCCATTGCTTTCGAATTTGCAATAAACCATATTATGTTAAATGTAATATTGAGTATATTAAATAAAATGTAAACTTTTTGGGGTCAGGTTTGTCATGCTGTACAACAAACAGTGCTTATTGATGTGCTTAGCACATAGTAATTAATAAATCAGCTCTTAATAAATGCTTGTTGAATTAAATAAAATCAGGTCAATTAAGATAATGCAAATAAATCATCTCTGTGCCCAAAAAGCTTGGAAAGCTTTTGCCAAGTTATCCCTCATTTGAAAGCCATATTTAGAGATACTCTTACATGGCTACACGGAAAAGAATTATAAATTAATCTTCATCTATACATCTTCTAATACATCTGATACAACATCTTGCTTAGGCAGGACAGAGGATGAGGAATTAGGCAGGAAAAGGCAAAAATTCCTCACATTAATTCCCAAATTGGAAAGATGAATAAATTCCCAATTCCATTGCTGATTTCTTTCTTTCCCTACAACCCATAAGGACCATATGAAAGCATTTCCTCCCTCACTGGAAAAATTCGGTTCTTCCCCAAGAGTCAAAGGCTGAGAAATTATCTGTAACTCCTTCAATTCTAGTATTTTATAACATATATACATACGTGTATATAGCTTTCAAGTTTTCAAAATGTTTTAAAAATATGATCTCATTTGAGCCTTACAACTATCCTGGGAGGTAGGTATTATTAGTATTATCATTCTCATTTAATGCAGAGAGATTAAATGAGTCACCAGCAGCTACACAGCAAGTGTCAAAGGTACTCTATGACCTTCATTTTCCTGACTGCAAGTTGTTGTTGATGTTATTGTTTGTTCCCTCAAAGAGGACCGTGACATCAGGAAGGTGATGCCATGACTTGCAAGTGAATTGGATATAAGTGAGGGAGGGCTGTGCAAGGCCACCAGCCTCACTTTCTCCTCCTCTGACACTCTGACCATTGAACCACACCGTTTTTCTAGATAGAAGGCGGGAGAAGGAATAAACATTTCAAAGATTCACTGATCATTTTCTGACAAGGCATGAGTGCAAAGAAATCTGTCTCAGCAGGCCCAAGCATGTGGCTTAAGTCCAACCCCCACCCCCTCAAGATAGGCTCCAAACTTTAAGATGTGCTATAGAGACCACCATGGTGGGCCACTAGGTGATGACGCCATTAAGGAAACAATTCTCAAGGTATCTGAAAGAGGGGAAGATAATAAATGATTGGGGGGATGGAGAGGGGGAACCCGTAGATGTTACATATATAAAAAAGGACAATTGTGAGGATAACAATAACCAGCAATCTACTTTCTCATCTATACAAAAGCCTTATGAAAATTATCTTTACCCTTATGGAGGGCTACCTTGATGAAAGTATAAGAAGGGTAAAGGAAGCCTTCTAAGAATGATACTCCACATTAAAACACACAAAAATCTCAAAGTGACCAATTTACAGGATTTGGATAGGAGTAGTACAGCATGAGACGGCATAGACTGGGATCTGCATCTGTTTGAAGCTAATCCCCCAAATCTCTGAGATAAGAGAACCATCAGACACTTGATACATTATACAAAATATCTTTCCAGGCTTATTATACATTATTGCCTTTCACACAATGTGTGATGCATCTTTCTTGATGTTCTTGGCACATGACATTTCATCTGCTATCCCTGTGTCTTTGCACAAGTTGTCCCTCATTACTAGAATGTACTCTTTCCTCAACTTCAATCTCTTCAAATCCCTACTTTCTATTAAAACTTAGCTCAAATGCCAATATCTACATGAAATCTTTCCTGCCCAGTTGTTAGTGCCTGACCCTTCAAATTACTTGCTGCCTATGAATGTGTGTGTGTGGGGGGGGGGGGGGCAAGAGCGCATGCTCGAGCACTCACAGTTATGTATACACATTGCCTCTTCCAAAGGGATGTAACCTCTTTGAGAGAAGGAAATATTGCATTCTTATGTTTATATTCCAAACAACAAACAAGCATTTTGTATATACTTGTTGATTGATGTGTGTTAAAAGGACTGCCTACCGGTAGAAAAGAATTTTTTAAACATATGCATTCATTATATTTTATTTCTTCTTAATATTCACCTCAGCAAATCAAGGTTAGTATGGACCACTGACTAGGAGAAAATAAAGTCTTGTGACATACAATTAATTATTATCATTATATTCATTTAAGTCTGATCCTACCTATATCTAATTTAGGCAAAAGAGAAAAAATAAGAAGCATAGACAACTATGCCAGAATGAGAGGAGGAGATGCAATAACCAAAAAACCAAACCAAACCAAAAACCCAGCAGGGATTTTCAAAATTGTGATGTGTGTGCACATTAGCAAATCCTCCAAATGTAGCATAGTAATATAGTACCTCTAATACTAACATCCTTAAAATAGAATTTGAGAACACTGTTCCAAAATATAAAGTGACCTAATTAGGTTGACATTTAAAATGTTTTCTATTCCTTGTCCTTACTCAGTGGATAAATGAGCTTTACATATGGTATCACACATAATAGCTATTCTTTTCTCATATTAAAAAAAAAACCACTTTGTTTTGAGGTAAATAATTCCTCAGGAAAAAAAATATCCTGCTCTATTTCAAATTAATATTCTAACTCCTAATTAAATAATCAAATACAATATAGGCTGTTGATGAATTAAATATTAAATGTGAATTTTGTGTGTGCTATTGTATCAAATAAGGAACTCTAAAAAAAAAGTCACGATTAATTTGACTACCTAATTGGAGCTTTGCTAGCAGAACATTCGTGAATACTGGTCCTAACTCCCCATCCCTTCTCTCTCCTCCCCCCTACTCCAGCACACACACACATATGCCTTGTCAAAATGCCATTCAGTAATTTCCTGACAGGCTATCTTCACATCAAATAAACTACTGTTTCAGGCACCTTGAAAGAAAAAGATAGAAATATTGGAAATGGATTTAAGAAAATAGTTTTTGTAAAGGGTCATTTTTCAGGATCTTCCCTATGAATTACTAATGGGCTGCATGTGTTTTGTTTTGTTTTTAAGCCAAGGAATTCACTAAGTTACAGTGAAATGGAACCAAAAATACTTCTACTCTGTATTCTATGGCTTCTCATTTTCCCCTTAAATTGATTTTTAAAGAGCCCTAAAGCTTATTTTTATTTTTCACTCCTTAGCCCAAAGGTCTCAATTTTTTGCCAAGGGAAGAGTAATCTTTCCTGACATCAGGACCAAGAGGTGTGAGTGTGATAATCAACAACTTCATCATAAAGGATAACTCCTACTTGTCATTGTTTCTATGGAAACCAAACCCTCCAGTCACTATGGGCTGGCTAGAGTTGAGAAGATCACACATAAGCTGGCCAGCCTTCAATGTTTATCAAGGCCAGAGAGCTATCCTTTCAACTCAACTCAGAAATGTGTCTCTGTTCCAGCATTCTTTCCTAGATTCTAGTACCCATTGTTTAAACTCAAGTAAGTGTTACCGTAAGACTCTACAACATCACGCCTGTCAGTGGCAAAGATGGAAGTAGCACTGGCTTCCATCCTCAGGGTGACTTCCCCTTCCCCTCCGCAAGGAGGGGAAGGGGAAGGTCACCCCAGTGGCAGAGGAGGTACCTAGACCAAAAAAGTCACCTGCAAGTACTTTATGAATGGATTTTGTAAAGAAGGGGACAGCTGCCAATACTCCCATGGGCTGCCGAAGAATCTGAAGGCCATGGTGTGCCATGATTAGCAATGTGCTCCTGAAGACTGCTACAGAAGTGAATGTAAGAGGCCTCATAAAGAAGAACCGGCTGCACCAAAACTCCATCCTCCAGCTTTGCCAGGCCCCCCCCCCACTGGCGGATCCTGTAGTCAACGTCAATTATGGTACAGTAAAACTATCAGACGCCAGTTTTGCAGGTACAGCAGCAGATACAGATGATTGGGTCTATGCTGTCGAGTTTGTCCCTGGAAAACCTTACTGTGGACGTTTTTCCCATACCTGCAGTGAAGCATCCCAGCAGGGTTATACGACTGAGGAAAAGTCGGGGACTCAGTCAACGGAGGAGGAGCCAAAAAAGCCTGCAGTAAGAGAACATACATATAAGGAGGGCCCCGTGGGTCTCCATGAAGATTCATGTGACTTGTGTGAACTGAAGGTCCCAAACACTGAGGATGCTACCCAAAGACTAAGCCATATCAAACCTTGCATTGAGGCCCACGAGGAGGCCACGGAGCTGGCCGAGGAGGACGCGGGGCTGGCCGAGGACGACGCGGGGCTGGCCGAGGACGACGCGGATCTGATTGAGAAGGACATGGAGCTGGCTTTAGCAATCCAGGGTAGCCAGTATCTGGTGTGTGGGATCTGCATGGAGGTGATCAATGAGAAAGCCAACCCCAACGAGATCCGCTTCGGCATCCTCACCAACTGCAACCACACCTTCTGCCTCAAATGCATCCGAAAGTGGATTAGTTCCAAACAATTTGAAAGTAAAACCGTCAAGGCCTGCCCAGAGTGCCGGGTCACCTTGAACCTTGTCATCCCAAGTGAGTTCTGGGTGGAGGAGCCCGAAGAAAAGCAGAAGCTCATTCAACAGTACAAGGAGGCTATGAGCAACAAGCCCTGCCGTTACTTTAATGGACGCCAAGGCAGCTGCCCGTTCGGGCTGAACTGCTTTTACCAACACGCTTACGTTGAGAGCAAGTGGGAAGAACCTTCCTCCGCTCACATAGGCAATATAGGAGCCGGCGTGGAGCCCCGAGCGCCCCTGGGGGCTGGGAAAGTGGGGAGAACAGCGACTGCTACCAACAATAAGGACTGATGCACAGAGGGGACCTTCGGGGAGGGAGAATACTACTTAAACTTTAGGAGAAGGCAGAACGAACACCCAGTCCATAACCAACTCCCATAGACTTAAGATGATAACTAGCCACCGGATGCCGCGGGGGGACTCCCGTTGGAGCATGCACGGTCGCCAGGGGGGGGTATTTCCGGTGGGCGGAGGCCAGGAGCTGCCTTTCCCGCAGGCCTCTGTTATTGCTTGGCTGTGCCTTCAACTACTGTAAGGAGTTCTCCACTAGTGTGCTTTAGTTTTCTTAACTGCCCTCCCTTCAGGAAGTGTGTTGTTTCCTCTGTTGAAAAAAGTAACGAGAAATAAATCTTAAAGTTACTTTTGGTAAAATGTATTTCATTCTCAGACAGCTCGAGATCAGCTGCCTTCCTCCCTGTGCTCAGCAGGCCCGGAAGGTCCACGCGCAGTGATCTCAGAGCTCGGCCTGCGGGGGCGGGGGCAGGGGGGATCCGTGGGGGCAGGACTGCATGCCATCACACCACCTCATCCTTGACACTTGTTCCTTCAACGGAAGTTCGCCATTTCGTTTACGTGCATGTGACTACTATCACTGAGTAACCAGAACCATGCCCCGGAGTTGAGGCTTTAGTGGGTTTTGCTTCTTCGGCCAAACCTCGGCTCTGTATTACTGCCACCATTCACTTCCTCTGCTCCTCACCAGCTGCTGAACACAGCTGGAAGCTTTCTCACAGCTCTGCCGGCCAGGAGCATTACAAATCCACCTTACCCAACCTCGACTGAGCCCTGACTAAACTGGGCAGTACTTTATTTCTCCCTAAGTGATTCCCCATTTCAGTCAGTCTGTAAGCATTTATTAAACACCTATTATGTGACAGGCCCGAGCCATCTCCCCTCTCCCAATCATCCTGATCTATATCTGGCCACTGGACCCAGATGGCTCCAGAGGAGAAAGCGAGGCTGGTGACTTGGCACAGCCCTCCCTCACTTAAATCCAATTCACTTGCATGTCATGGCATCACCTCCCCGATGCCATGGTCCTCTTTGAAGGACAAACACCAAATAACAATGTGACAGGCACTGTGTGAAGCCCTGGGGATACAAAGAGAGAGGCATGGTCTAATGGATGATATGACATGCAAACAACTATGTACAAACAAGTGACAGACAAGATGAACTGAAAATAATCAATAGAGGAAAGGCAGAGGGGGGATCAGCAACGTTTTCTCGTAAGGTAAGATTTTAGTTGGGACTTGAAGGAAGCCAGAGAAGCCAGGAGGCAGAGATGAGAAGGGAGAGAATTCCAGGCATGGAGGACAACCAGTGAAAACGCCCTGAGGGAGAGAGAGAGAGTGTCTCCTTGAAAAAACAGCAAGGAGGACACTGTGGGAACGAAAACAATGCGAGGGAGGGGGTGCAAGGTATGAGAACAGAGGGGAGAGGGGGTGTCAGGTTATGAACATTAAAGCAGATGATTTTCTATTTGATTTTGGAGGTGGTAGGGAGACACTGGAGTTTATTGGGGGAGGGGGGGAGTGTGTGACATGGTCAGACCTGCGCTTTAGGAAGATCATTTTGACAACTAAGTAAAGGAGTGGAATGAAGAGAGACTTGTGTCGGGGGACTATCTAACTGTATTAGTGCAGGAGTGAGGGGATGAGGGCAGTGTCAGAGGAGAGAAGGAGGTGTATACAAAACATGTGAAGAAGGTCAAGTTGACAGGCCTTGGCAACAGATTGAATATGAGGGATGAGAGAGGAATCAAGGACGACACCTAGGTTACAAGCCTCGGTGGGTGGGACAATGGTGACACCCCCAACAGCAACAGGGAACCTAGGAAGAAGGGAAGGTTTGAGGCAGGGGCACCTATGAGGGGCACACTTTGGCCATGTCAGGTTTAGGACGTCTACGGGACATCCAGTTTGAGATGTCCATTAAGCAGTTAGAAACGTGACACTGATGGTCAACAGAGAGGTGAAGTCTGGATAAATATATTTGACAATCATCCACATGGAAATGCTAATTGAATCCATTTTGTCGTTCAATCATTTTTCAGTCATGTCAAACTCTTTGTGACCCCATTTGTGGTTTTCTTGGCAAAGATATTGGAGTGATTTGCCATTTCCTTCTCCAACTCATTTTAACAGAGGAGGAAACTGAGGCAAACAAGGTTAAGTGACTTGCCCAGGGTCACACAGCTAATAAGTGTCTGAGGCCAGATTTGAACTCATGAAGATGAGTCTTCCTGACTCCAGGGCCAGTGCCTACTGTACCACCTAGCTGTCCTTTCCTGACATTACTCTTTCCTAGTTTGCACCCTGTCTGACTGCTCTTTCTCAGTCTCCTGTGCTGGCTCATCATCCACATTATGCCTCCCTCACTATAGTTATTCCCCAAATTCCTGTCATAGGCCCTCTTCTCTTCTCCCACTCCTCTTACTCTCTCTCTGTAACCTCACCAGCTCCCATGGCTTTGACTATCATCTTTAAGCAAATTGTTTTTATATATCCATCCCCAGTCTCTCCTCCACAGTCCTGGATCATTACTCGCCTACTGGACATTTTAAACTGGATGTCCCGGACACATCACATTTAAAGCCGAACTCCTTTTTTGCCAAAACCCTCTTCTCTTCCCAACTTGCCTATTTGTTTTTGGAGGCACCAGCATCCTTCCAGTGTCCCAGGTTCACAATTTCCATGTTATCCTTGGCTTCTCATTCTTCTTGACCCCACAGATCCAATCGCTTGCCATTTCTACCTCCACACCATTCCTCCCATCCAAGCCTTTGTCTCTCCTACAATTACCACCCTAGTTCAGGCACACATTATCTCACCTAGATGATTGCTACAGCATCCTAATTGGTCTCCCTGCCTTAAGTCTCTCACTACTCCACATAACACATGGTAATCAAAGTAATTTTCCTTAAGTGCAAATCTGACCAACTGATTTCCCTATTCAAACAACTCAAGTGGCTTCTTATTTCCTCCAGGATTAAATATGAATTCTTCTGTTTAGCTGTTAAAGCCATATCCAATCTGGCCCCCAACCTCCTTTTCCATTGGATATGACTCCCCCTCTCACATTCTTCCATCAACCAAACCGGCCTTTTCTCTGTTCCTCACAGACAACAATCCATCTTCCACCTTTGTATCTTTGTCCATGCCTGCGACCAACTCCCTCATTACCTCCTCTTCACAGCATGCCTTTCTTCCTTCAAGACAAAACTCAACCACAGTCTTCTGCCTGAAGCCTTTGCTGATCACCCTTGAACTTCTAGTGCCCTACTTCCTAAACTACTACTATTCTATTGTCTAGAGAGATAGCAAGAGAGATATATGCATGTGTATATGTACTGACTTTCTATTTGTGCTCTGTCTATTCACATATACAACTAGTGGCACAGTGGTTAGAGCACTAGACAGAGAGTCAAGAAGACCCAAGTTCAAGTGGGGTCTCAGACACTTATCGTGTGACCCTGTATAAATCACTTAACCTGTATGCCTCAGTTTCTTCTCAACTGTAATAGCACCTATCTGCCAAGATTGTTGTGAGGATCAAATGAGGTAATATTTGTAAAAGTGCTGTGCACAGTGCCTAGCACTTTTTAGGTGCTTAAAAAGTTTCTTTCCTTCATGTATTTGCTTTATCCCCGGTCAGAACATGACCTTATTGTATTTTTTTTTGTTCTTTGTATTTGTGTTCCCAGTGAGTGACACATAGTAGGTGCTTAATACTAGTTGATTGATAGATTGATTTAGCATGAAAAGAAAAGTTTATAGGGGAAAGGAATACTCTGTCTTTGTGGCACAGCAGCTGGAGTACTAGACTGCCTCTTGACATTTTTAGCTATATGACCCTGGACAAGTCATTTCATTTAATGTTCCTCTAAGATATTCAACCTCCAAGGGGTCTATGGATCAGATGGGGGGATGACATCTTGATTTTTATAGATCTATAACTGAAATGTAGCATTTCCTTCAATTAATTAAAAACAGGATTCTGTAAAGAGGCCCATAGATTTCATCAGCCTGCCAAAGAGGTCCAGAACACACACACACACACACACACACACACACACACACACACACACACA